>NC_073247.2:5002500-5627500 GCF_029281585.2 Gorilla gorilla gorilla
GACAAGTCTAACAGGACTTTAAAAAACCTATCAAGACATCTGATGTGTTTTCTTGCCCATACACTCTTTAATGAGGTCTGCTTGACCCTTTCTTCTTCCCTTCTCTAGTCATGGGTTCTTCACACTGAAAACTAAGCTTTGCATCAGTGTTTGACGAACAGGTGACATAATAAACTGCAGTTATATTTTAAATTCAGCTCAAGATGGTAGATGAGAAATCTAAGATTGTGAAGTGAGATTTAGCATGCTGTTCAGTATGCAACAAATCTGAGTGTTGCTCACACAGGATTCATACCAACAGGCTCCTTCCAAAACCTTTCAATGCAAATTCTAGCAAATGCACACTTGGAAGAAAAATGTTCCATGAAGTTGTATATGTAAATTTATACTTTCAGCATTTATGTATATAATTTCAGGGGAAGTGGGATCAACTTAACATTATTAAACATAGTCCAATGATATTTACAACATAACTTCAGAAACATTTTATTACTAGTAGTATTTTAAAAAGGATGCACCATTTAGGATTTAAGACACACCCCACAAATGAAAAAACAAATTAGATTATAAACAACATTTAAAAAAAATTATGCCATCTCTTTCACTACAAAATCCTCCTGGGGGAAAAATATCTTTTCCTTCATTATTAAAGGATGTTATCAGAGCACAGTGGAATTCTTTCAGATTTAGTCAGAAGGTTCTCTGGAGTTGAGAGATTTATTGCAGAATATTTTCTTTGAAAGTCCATGTCCTTTCCCCAGGCCTACATCATATATAAATAAACATTTCAGAAAAGGGGCCATGTTAGGAAAAAGTGGGTTGAAGATTGTAAGACCTGGTTCCTGGGTGCCAAATAATTCACAAGTTGGAATAAGCTGGGTTTTTGTAACACTTCTCTATGACTGCCATTGATACTGAACTATGCCAAGGAACTAAGTCCTACCAAGGAAAAGCAGGAGGAAAACAGGTGTAAGAAAACATTTCCTGTCAGTGTGTCCAGAGATAGCATGAGTCAACAGCGGCTCCTCATGAAGCCATCGATTCGTAACACTGGAGTATCTAGAATGCATCTGGGTCGAATTATTAAAAAGAAAGTTCTTCTCAAGCTAGTTGTAATGGTAGCTAATTTAAAAAATTAATGTTCTGCGATTCTGATAAAAATCTATGTGGTGAACCAACAATAAAGGCGGCTGAAGATATTGGTATGAAATAGTTATTTTTCCTTATATACCTGGACGTTCATGTAAGAAATTATACTTTTGGAAGGTCTGTCATATTCTCAGTGTATAAGAGTGGAATCATTTTTAGAAGTTATTGTCAGAATTTTGCTTTAATAGTGCAATAAAGTGTGCATTCTCTCTCTCTCATTTTCATTCAACAGCCTCTACAAATTGAGCCTGGCTCAAAGGTCTTTCCCTCTTGGAATATGACTCCTCCCCTGTCCCTCTACATAGGCTATTCTATAACAAATTATTTGGCTGTCTTGATTTTTTCAGAGACCTCATGCTAGTAGTAGAGAGCCAGGAGAAAGTGAGATGTCCTATATAAAAGGCCTGCTAGAAAAAGAAATCAGCACTGAGTTCTAAGGATACTGAACAACTTTTTAAAAAACAAGCAAGCCATATTAAACACATTAGTTACAACCAAATTAGATAAAACAATGAAAATTATCCAAGAAGAAAAAGTACATCACCTGTCTAGGTTTAAAATTGCTTAAGGCTGCCATCCAAGGACCATCTATGATAACAAATACAGTAGTCTGTATTGACACAAAGTTTTAGTGATAGACGTAATTACATTCTTCTGCTGGTGGTGTTCTAGAATAAATGGAATATCTGCTGATCAAATCTGAATGCATCCCATAATATTAGCATGTAGGATCCCAGATCTGCAGGCACTATCTCTTTCTCAGATCTACACTTTGAATATTATGTTAGTTAAAATGAGAAGTATGTTAGAAAATGTCTTTTAGAAAAGAAATATTGGCTGAGTATGGTGGCTCATGCCTGTAATCCCAACACTCTGGGAGGCCAAGGTGAGAAGATCTCTTGAGCTCAAGAATTTGAGACCAGCTTGGGCAACATATCTATAAAAAATTTTAAAAATTAGCCAGTGTGGTGGTGCACACCTATAGGCACAGCTACTTCAGAGGCTGAATCAAGAGGATCACTTGAGCTTGGGAGTTTGAGGTTGCAGTGAACTATGAACATGGCACTGAACTCCAGTCTGGGCAACAGAGTGAGAACTTGTCTTCAAAAAAATAAAAAAGAAGAAAAAAATAGGAAACATTGTGTTCACATATGCTATGGTACTCTTTCTTATATAAACTATTTCTTTGCAGTATTCTAGAGGATTTAAGACAAATTTACCATTTAATAATTTCATATGGTATATTATTGCATTAGTATAGTATGTTATTATATAATTAGTATAAGTGACCAGTGCTGCAACAACCACATTCCAAAAAGTATTGTGATCCTCCAAAATTACAATGTCTAAATGACATTATTCTCCTTCATGAGACCATTATACCTTAATTTTTCAGCACCATGAAAATCTACAAACGCCCTCTAAACTATATTTAGAAAACGTGGGAAAAAAATAGATACAGTTTCAGAAGATACATATATTTTGAAAATTAGCCTTTTTGGAATAAATTATTCTTTATGACATATAAATAAACACATTTTTCAGACTGGCGGGGTAACATTTGCATCAGTCAAAATAATTAGATTACTAAAACCTGTAATCTTATTAGAAAAATGGTTTATTCAGAGAATCATTGGAATTATTAGCCTTCAAGCTGCTATATATTGAATCTGATCAAAATAATTAAGATAATATTATTTCATTTTTCAGTATAATATCTCCTTAGTATTTGTGTTTCTTATTTAATATGTGATTATATTTACTTCTGTGAATAATATGGATGAAGATCATTACAGTGTCAAGATCACTGGGTTCAGAACACAGAAACCTCAAGTCTATTCTTTTTTCTTAAATACCTGTAAGACTTTAAAGAAGACAGAGTTTCTGGACTCTAATTTCTCTATCTGTAGAATAAATGGGTTAGACCAAATAACTCCCTTCTACTTATAAATTTTCTAATTATATGACTGAGCTTACACCTGGAAAACAGTCTATCTCCTGTATAAATTAATGATAGAAATGAAAACCACCATGTTTCATGAAATTAACCACATAAATATTAACATCAACTGCTCAGAAGGACTTAAGTGCAAGTATCAGAGGAATTCTGAAGCACAGAGAACTAAATATAAGAAATGTAACACTTCGTATTTTCAAAGAAGATTTTAATAATATATGTAAACACAGTAGCCTGTTCATAAGAAAAAAGAAAAGTGACGTCTTAGCATATTCAGGGTTCAACCAAAACTACTACTGGAATGTAAATCAAAGTAATATTCACCTAACTGTCATAATTGGCATGAATAATTTTAAGTAAAACACTTTTGATATTAAATGTGAACAATAAGCCAAAACAGAGAAAATTAATCAATTGATCATTTATTGAAACTGAAATAAAAATATATAATTATTGAAGACTCTTATATACATAAACCAATCATTGCTTAAATGAGCTGACATACTAGCTCCATAGTTTTATGTCACTAAGGAACTCTTTTGAACACAATAAAGAAACCAGAATTGAGCACAAAGAATGATGAACTGGGAAGTTCATGGCTTTCTATCTACTAATTAGGAGTACAATCATTCAGTCAAACAGCCACTCAACAAACATTTAGCATACAGCTTCTGGATACCAGGTACTGGTGTAGGTGCTAGAGCAACAAGGAAATATTCCCTGCATTCAGTGAGCTCACAGGCAAGTAAACAAGTAAGTATGAAGACTGCATGACTGATTGGGAGTGGTGGCTCATGCCTGTAATCCCAGCACTTTGGGAGGCCAACGTGGGCAGATCACGAGGTCAAGAGATCGAGACCATCCTGGCCAACATAGTGAAACCCCGTCTCTACTAAAAATACAAAAATTAGCTGGGCACGGTGGTGCATGGCTTTAGTTACTTGGGAGGCTGAGGCAAGAGAATCAATTGAACCTGGAAGGTAAAGGTTGCAGTGAGCTGAGATCACACCACTGCACTCCAGCCTGGTGACAGAGTGAGACTCTGTCTCAAAAAAAAAAAAAAAAAAAGACTCCATGATAAATGTGTATCTACAAAAGGGCACAAAGGAATGAGTAGCTAATCCCCAAAGCCATATGGAGCAGTCAGTATAAGCTTCAGGAAAAGAAACTGAAGTAAAAAACTAACCTGAATCTGAAAAAAATGAGTAGGTATTTTCCAAGCATGTTTCAGGGGAAAAGTTGCAGGATGCAGAAGTCCTCCCAAGTACAAAAAGAGAATGAACTCTGGACAACTGGCAATTTATGGCACACAGGAATCAGTAAATGTAGGGATGAGAGGCACACAGAAACGTGGGCAAAAACAGGAATTTTGACTTTATTCCATAAATCATGGAAAGCCACCAATGGGTTTTAAGTAATAAAATACTAAGACCGGGTTTGCATTTTAGAAAGATCAATTTGATTTCAGTGAGGAGGTCCAAAAATGAGAGCAGCAAGGCCAGATAGAAGGTCCTACTGCAACTAGCTATGGTTAGAGATGCAGACCAAAACTAAGGTGAAATCATTTAGAAGAAATAACGTGGATATAAGAGCCATTGGTTTGGCCTCTCCACATCATTTTTTTAAATTTTATTTTCATTTATTTATTTATTTATTTATTTTTGAGACAGAGTCTCGCTCTGTCACCAAGGCTGGAGTGCAGTGGCGTGATCTTGGCTCACTGCAAGTTCTGCCTCCCGGGTTCACACTATTCTCCTGCCTCAGCCTCCCGAGTAGCTGGGACTACAGGCACGCGCCACCACGACCAGCTAATTTTTTCTATTTTTTAGTAGAGATGGGGTTTCACCGTGTTAGCCAGGATGGTCTCGATCTCCTGACCTCGTGATCCACCCACCTCGGCCTCCCAATGTGCTGGGATTACAGGCTTGAGCCACCATGCCCAGCTGGCCTCTCCACATCTTTACTGTTATACTGATAACATGGGGATGAAAATAAATATTATTTGTATTTAAACTATTATTGTTATGTGAAAATTAAACAAATAACATACTATGATAACATCTGAGGTTCAAGAAATATTAAGTCCTGAAAATAGGAAAGATGAAAGGAAGGAAACAGGGAGTGGGGAGGAAAGTAGGAGAAAGGAGAGAATATAGGAATGAGAGAGGAGGAAAATAATAAGAAAGAAGTAGAAAGCTAGGTACAGTGGCTCATGACTGTAATCCCAGCGCTTTGGGAGGCTGAGTCAGGCAGATCACAAGGTCAGGAGTTCAAGACCAGCCTGGCCAATATGGTGAAACCTTGTCTCCACTAAAAATACAAAAATTAGCTGGGTGTGGTGGCAGGCACCTATAGTCCCAGCTACTCGGGAGGCTGAGGCAGGAGAATCACTTGACCCTGGGAGGCAGAGGTTGCAGTGAGCTGAGATCACACCACTGCACTCCAGCCTGGGTGACAGAGAAAGATGCTGTCTCAAGAAAAAAAAAAAAAGAAAGAAAGAAGTAGAAAAAGATATAGTATTTCTTAATCAGCAGAAGCTACTCTTATTTTTCAATACTCTACCTTTCTAATGTGTCACTGACAAGGAAAGGTCTTGAATAATTGACTGAAGTCAGAATAGGTAAGGCACTCTACCTGTGGATACGTGAGAGGCCTTAAAAAGTTCATGGAAAATGTATATTATGAAAAAAACTATGCAAAGGTTTCAATATTGGCAGCAAAATAAACTCATACTAATTTATTATAGCATGTTTGAACAGGATCTAGTTTGAGATAGTAAGAAGGAGTAGACATTAGTTTGAAAAGAGCCCCTAGCAGAGCAATGTAAATTCTGCTAAAATTGAAGCAAGAACAAACATTAGATTATGATGAAGCTTGAGTGAAAGAATGGTGAAATCACTGATGCTTTACAAGAAGCTTGAGGGGACACTGCACCAAAGAAATCAGTAGTTCACAAGCGGACAGCTTTTTTTAAAGAAGAAACGAGATGATGTGGAAGATGAAGTCCACAGGGACAGATCATCCATATCAATTTTCAAGGAAAAAAATTAATCTTGTTTGTGCCCTAATTGAAGAGGACTGATAATCAACAGCACAAACAATAGCCAACATCGTAGACATCTTAATTGGTTCAGCTTACACAGTTCTGACTAAAAAATTAAAGTTGAACCAACTTTCCACTGCATGGGTGCCAAAAGTGTTGTGCTCAGATCAGCTGCAGACAAGAGGAGAGCTCTCAATGGAAATTTTAAAGAACTAGGGTCAAGATCCTGAAGGATTTCTTTGAAGAATTGTAACAGAAGATAAAACATGGCTTTCCCAGTGTGATCCTGAGGGCAAAACACAATCAAAGCAATGGCTACCAAAGGTGGAAGTGGTCCAGTCAAAGCAAAAGGGGATCACTCAAGAGCAAAGGTCACGGCAACAGTTTTTTGGGGACATTCCAGGCATTTTGCTTGTTGACTTTGTGGAAGGTCAAAGAACAATAATATCTGCATATCATGAGAGTGTTTTGAATAAGTTAGCCAAAGTTTTAGGGCAAAATACCTGGGAAAGCTTTAGCAGACAGTCCTCTAACACCACAATGTTTCTGCTCATTCCTGTCATCGAGCAAAGGCAATTTTGTGAGAGTCTCAATGGGAAATTGTCAGGCATCCACCTTACAGCTCTGATTTGGCTCCTTCTGACTTCTTTTTGTTTCCCAATCTCAACAAATGTGGAAAGGGCACCCATTTTTCTTAAGTTAATAATGTATAAGAGACTGCATTGACATTGTTAAGTTCCCAGGACCATCAGTTCTTTAGGGATGAAAACCGAAGATCACATTTTCAATGTTTATCTTTTAACTTCATTTTTCCACAAACTTTTTGAAGTTTCTCCATACAAATGTCTCCATACAAATGAGCACTTGCAAAATAAGCAGAGAGTCTCATTCAATGGACAGAAAGTTCTGTGCCATCTAAAAATTATCTTAAGCAAGTTCAATGTGTAGCAACAGACTGTATTGATAAATATCAGTTAGGTTGACTTCTGCAATGACCATGATGGAGTAACAAGAACTAGACTTTCTCTCCCTCCTGAAACAACCAAAAAAATGGCCAAAATGTATGCCACAAAAGTTTGCAAGACCCTGTAAAGTCAGTCTCAAACAAGGTGAGCCTATCAACTGCCCTAATTTATGCCTGGAGAAAGTTTTCCAGCCCACTACTCCAGGAGAAGAGCCCAAGAGGAGCCCATTGTTCTCCCTGAGCTGAGGGGACAGAGCTGAGAGTCCACAGAAACCATGTTGACATGAGCTCTCAGGACAAGGTTTCCGAGAAGAAGGGGCTGCACAGAAAGAGAACTCCAGAGCTCTGCAAAGGGTCCCCCTAAAGTACATAGCTAAGTAATTGTTAGGACAGGCCTAGAGAAAAGTACCTACGGTTGGGGAAACAACACCCAGATAAGATGAAAAGTAACAGTACACATGCTCACCAAGGTCCAGTAATAGTGCTTATTTTATCAGCCAACCCAGAAACACCTCAAGATTCCCAGGGATACCCAGAAGGATCTTGCCTCACTAGTTGGGAGTGATTAGCTCTAAAATGAGAACTGGTCTGATCCCACCTAATGAATTTTTAAAGCAAGACCAAAAAGAGTCAAACTCTTTCCAACTAAACTTAAATACATACCAATACAAAGATCAAGAATATTTATATATACTTCCAGCACTCAATAAGATAAAAGTCACCGTATCTGACATCCAGACACAGTTTAGCAGAGACGCAACAGTAACAACAAAAGACAGAAGAACGTGGCTCATAATAAGGAGAAAAATCACTGAGTCAGAACTGATCCAGAGTAAATCAAGGTGCCAGAGTTATCAGTTAAGAACATTAAAATGCTTATTGAAACAGTATTCTATATGTTCTAAAATAGAGACATGCAAGATACACTAAAGGAGGCTGGGCGCAGTGGCTCACGCCTGTAATCTCAGCATTTTGCGAGGCCGAGGCAGGTGGATCACGAAGTCAGGAGTTCAGGACCAGCCTGACCAATATGGTGAAATCCCATCTCTACTAAAAATACAAAAATTAGCGGGACATAGTAGCATGCGGCTGTAGTCCCAGCTACATGGTAGGCTGATAGCACATTAGTCATTAAAGAAGAAAAGATAGACACCTCTCAAAATAAAATATAGAGAGAAAATAAATTTTTAAAAAACATGAACAGAGCAATAGTAGACAGTACATTTCAAGTAACTGAATTTACGTGTAATCTCAGTTCCCAAAGGAGAGGAGAGGGAAGATGTGAAAACATTTGGGACTTTGAGTCAGGCAAAGCTTTCTTTGATATGACCCCACAGCATGATTTATATAATAATATATTGATAAGAAGAACTCATCAAATTTAAAAAAAAGAATCTGCTCTTCAAAAGAATCTATTAAGAGACTGAAAAGACAAGCTGCAGGCTGGGAGAAAATATTTGCAACTCATATATCTGATAAAAGGCTTGCATCAAAAATATATTTTAAAAGCTCAAAATTTAATAATGAAAAACAAACAACCCCATTTAAAACTTGGGTGAAAGACTGGAACAGACATTTCAAAGTAGACATTTGTTTGGTAAATAAGCACATATGCTCAACATAATTAATGCTTAGGGCAATGCAAATTAAAACCAAAATGAGACGCCACTATCTATTTTTAAATAGCTAAGATTAGCATGACTGATAATAGCCAAGCACTGGCTTGGATGTGGAGAAGCTGAAACTCTCATACACTGCTGATGGGAATACAAAAAAGTGTAACCTTTGAAAAACAGTTCAAGAGTCCCTTAAAAAGTTAAACATACTTCTGCCGTAAGACTCAGCCATTGCACTCCTGGGTATTTACCCAAGAGAGATAAAAGTAGGTGTTCATATAATGATATCAACACAAATGTTCATAGCACATGTATTCATAATAGCCCAAACTAGAAACAGTCTAAATATCAATCAATACATTAATGAATTAACTTGCTTTATCCGAATTAATTATGGATACATACTATAACATGAATGAATCTCAAAATAATTATACTAAGTGAAACAAGGCAGACTCTAGAGGTAAAACATGCAGAGAAAAAAACATAAAATGTCAGACAAAAAAGTGCATAGTGTAAAATTGTATTTATATACATTTTTTGACTGTATAAATTACTGTCCAGTGACAGAAAGCAGTTTGGTGGTTTTTAAGGGCCAGGAGTGAGGGGCCAGAGAAATGTATTATAAAGAGGCATCAGGAAACTGGAGGTGAAGTATATTTCCATCACCTCGATTGTGTGCTGATGGTTTCTAAACTTTCAATATTTTTAGTTTATTATATGTTATACAAAATAAAGCTTGTAATAAAAATCAAAAGATTGAGCCATCCTTATTTTCTCTATAAAAGAGCAGAATTCTCCTTTTAGAGATTTGGAAAGATTATTAAAAGATAAGTTACAAAATACAGTACCTGACACGTATAAAATATTAAATAAATATTAGCCATGCTTAATTATTTTGTTTTAAGTCTATATGAGTCAAGTTTTAGTAGAAATATGGGCTAGAAAAAAAAAACAGAAAGCGGGACTCTGTGATCCGACTTGGGCTTATAGAACAGACTGTACTAGTTTGTTCTCATGCTGCTAATAAAGTCCTACCCAAGACCGGGTAATTTATAAAGGAAAGAGGTTTAATGAACTCACAATTCCACATGGCTGGGGAGGCCTCACAGTCACGGCAGAAGGCAAAAAAGAAGCAAAGGCACATCTTAAATGGTAGCAGAGAAGAAAGCTTGTGTAGGAAAACTCCCATTTTAAAAGCATCAGATCTGGTGAGACTTATTCGCTACCAGGAGAACAGTAGGGGGAACCCGCCCCTATGATTCAATTATCTCCACCTGACTCCATCCTTGACATGCGGGGATAATTACAATCAAGGTGAGATTCGGCCGGAGACACAGCCGAATCATATCAATGACTAATGAGAGTTATGTCCAGAACCTAATGAAAACCTGTCTGAGGCCACATTCCCTGTAAAGCAGATTTGAGATAGAGATTTGTGTAGAGAACATTTAACTGGGTAAAATCCTAGGAACCAACAACTGTGGCAAAAAAGCTGAATTGGATAAAGGGAGTTGAGATGTGAGGCAGTCACAACAAATACCTCAGCTAATCTCAAGGGGGAGCTGAGAAGCTGGGGTGACCCTTCAGAGTTGCCCTAAATTGAGGCAGGAGTATGGAGTTTTAATACCTTTCACTGGCCATTCTTCAGATACGAGTTGTCCCCAAGGATGGACATCAGCTTGACAAGTTATTAATTAGATCTCCTGAGAATAAATTCTGGAGAGAATCAGCTGAGAGGCATGAATTGCCAACACTCCCAATAGCTGGGCAAACTTCAGTTTTGAGGGAGGATTTGGGTCACACACAAAAGTCTCCACAACCAATTATTCATGGGAAATTCTATGTAGGCAGAGCTATTTCATGGCCAGTTAATCAAAACTACATAATCTATTTGGTTAAGCAAAAGAAATTAAAAAGATAAAATAAAATCTATATATTAACACTCAAAAGTTTTTAATGCATTTGCCTTGCATTTCTTGTGTTTTGCCTTCCATTTCAAATGTTTTGCCTTGCATTTGTTTATTTGCTTTTAAGAACCTTTAGAGAACAATAATTACCAATATAATATGGAGTAGCACAGCATAGACGAGGGAAGCTAACTCTCTCCCTTTTCCCAGAACCTGGAACAGCTAAAGATCCTAAGCATTGTCAGCTTTGGTATCTGACATAGTTTGGATGTTTGTCCCCTTCAAATCTCACGTTAAAATGTGATCCCCAATGTTGGAGATAGATGCCTCCTGAATGGCTTGGTGCTGTCCTCTTGGTAATGAATGAGTTCTTACCCTGTGAGTTCATGCGATATCTGGTTGTTTAAAAGAGACTGACACCTCCTCCCTGTCTCTCTTGCTTCCTCTCTCACCATGTGATATGCTGGTTTCCCTTCACCTTCCACCATGATTGGAAGGTTCCTGAGGCCCTCCCTGGAAGCAGGTGCCAGTACTATGCTTCATGTACAGCCTTCAGAACAAGGAGCCAAATAAACCTCATTTCTTTATAAATTACCCAGCCTCAGGTATTTCTTTATAACAATGCAAATGGGCTAACAGAGTATCATTCATGGACAGTGAGTGTATTAGTCAATTTTCATGCTGCTGATAAAGACATACCCAAGACTGGGTAATTTATAAAGAAAAAGAGGATTAATGAATTCACATATCTGCACCGCTACCTGTATAAATACGGAAATATCTTCACCGCTACCTGTACAAACATGGAAATATCTACACTGCTACCTGTATAAACATGGAAATATCTACACCGCTATCTGTATAAACATGGAAATAACTACACCGCTATCTCTATAAATATAGAAATATCTACACCGCTGTCTCTATAAACATGGAAATATCTACCACGCTATCTGTAGAAACATGGAAATATCTACACCGCTATCTCTATAAACATGGAAATATCTACACCACTATCTGTATAAACATGGAAACATCCACACCGCTATCTGTATAGACATGAAAATATCTACACCGCTATCTGTATAAACATGGAAATATCTACACCGCTATCGGTATAAACATCCGTACTTGCTCTTAATTTATACCCAAGGCTGGGATGTTTCATATGATAAAAAGACCAAATACAGAATTAGTCTATATTTGGTCTGGCAATTGATCTCTGCAATAATCAAACCTCAAAGACAATCAAACCTGAAATCTAAGCTACATATTAAATAGCTTGGTTTTTAGGTTGCACGTTGCTGTGTATGCTGGCTTCATAGAAAATGCAAGTAGCAATGGCCATTTTTTAATAGTCATTAGCCTTGAAGCTCTCCTAGTTTTGAATCACATAGAAATAGAAATCAAATCTCACTAGATTTTTTTTTTGAAACAGGGTCTGGCTTCGTTGCCCAGGCTGAAGAGCAGGGCATGATCTTGGCTCACACCTCTGCCTCTCGGACTCAAGTCATCCTCCCACCTCAGCCTTGGAGTAGCTGGGACCACAGGCATGTGCCACCATATCCAGCTAATATTTTTATTTTTGTACAAATGGGGTTTGTCATCTTTCCCAGGCAGGCCTCAAACTCCAAGACTCAAGCAATCCACCTGCCTTGAATTCCCAAAGTACTGGGTTTACAGGTGACAGCCACTACGCCCAGCAACTAAACTTCTAAAAATCAATTTTACATAAAATTATCTAAGCGTGCAAGGAAAGATAAGAAGCCTAAGGAACCAGTGAGTTGAAGAATAAATGCAGGTTAAATCATACATGTAAACAACATTATGTGATGTGGTAGGAATCATCTAGCATGCTTTAAAGCATGAGTAAAAAGTCTTTTCTTAGAAAACTGGATCTTAGTTTAGGATATCTTTAGATAAGAGTATGAAAAGTCATATCATATTGATAAGTAAAGTGCTTCCTTTGGCTAATTTTAAGGATAGGACATTTACTTTCATATAATTCATAGGAATCTTAGACTTAAAAATAAAATTTCCCTTCTCAAATCCTTACTTTCATACATTTTTTGCATTTCTTTCACTTTTGTGTTAATGGCCTATGTCTCAACATATTCTATTAAGCCTTCTGGAAACACATACTTTGTTTCCAGCCTCTTCAGAGAACCATCACTCCACTTCCTAGGCTTCTGAAGAAGCAGACCCAAGCTTATAGTTATTACATATTTCTAAATCTAGGTGACCAAGAAAAATTGATACTTTTCCCATCATACCTTTAAGTTAATAATCAGGTGTATGCTGAGAGGTAAAGACCCAAGAGTGTTTGTTGTCTAATTGTGCAGCTGTATAAACAAATCTTAATGCTTGAAAATATTCAAAGGTTATTCTCACGTTGATTGTTGGTAACTATGTGTAACAACATGAAAAGAAAAAAAATCAAAGAATTACGTCTGAGGATAATACACAATCTCTAAGGGTAAGAAGAGCAACAAAAATTCTGCTTCAATTACCACTGAAATAATATATTTATCCTGTAAAATCTATGGTGGCTGGTTGTAAAAATTAGGCATTAGCAAACTGATAAAGACTTTTTAATGAAAACATTATGAAACATAGTTTTTAAAAAGTTAAATACACCCACACCAGTTTTTCACATTCTTTGGCCTGCTTTAATGCTGCCATTAAATAATTGATTTAGTTGTGACATAGATCCTATGTTCCATTGAGTCTACCATTCATAAAGATGCAATGTAACGTAACAAAAATATAAATTGTGTGTGTGTGTGGGGGAGAAGTCAAGAGTATTTTTATGTGACAGAAGTTAAGTTGTTATCAGTGTAAAATAGTCTGTTACAAATAGAGGACTCTGTATGTTAGTTTCACTAACCAGAAAGAAATAAATTACAGCAGATACACACACACACACCAAAAAAGGGAAAAGAAACAAAGCTTAGCACCACAGAAAACCACCAAACTAGAGAGATAAACAATAAGAAAGGAAGAAGTGAACAAGTAATCTAAAAAACAACTAATGAAATGGTAGAAGGAAGTCCTAATTTATCAATAATAAACTTCAATAGAAGTGGATTAAACTCTAGTTAAAAGATATAAAGTGGATGAATGGATTCAGATAGCAAAACCCACCTATATGCTGCCTACATGATACTTACCTCACTATTAAAGATAAATAGACTGAAAGTGAAGAGATGGAAAAATATATTTTATGCAAACAAATGAAAAGCAAGCAGGAGTAGCCACAGTCATGTCATATTTTAAAAGGCTTTAAATAAAAACACTATATAAAAAAAGAATGTCGCTGTATAATGAAATGATAAAAGGCCCAATTCAATAAGAGGACATAACATATATATTACTTAGGTGTAACTATATATGTACCCAACACCAGAACAACCAGATATATAAAGCAAATATTAGATTTAAAGGTAGAGATAGACTGCAATACAATATTAGTAGGAAATTTCAACACTCCACTTTAAAAATGGACAGATTATATGAAGAGAAAATCAACCAAAAAATGACAGACTCAAACTATACCATAGACCAAATGGACCTAGCAGGTAAAGAAGATCTCACCTGATATGGTTTGGCTGTATATCCCCACCGAAATCTCATCTTGATTATAGCTCCCATAATTCATACATGTTGTGGGAGGGAACCAGTGGGAGATAATTGAATCATGGGGGCGGTTTCCCCCATACTGTTCTTGTGGTAGTGAATACGTCTAACAAGATCTGATGGTTTTATAAGGGGGAACCCTTTCACTTGGTTCTCAATTCTATTTTGTTTGCTACCATGTAAGATGTGCCTTTCGCCTTCCATCATGATTGGGAGACCTCCCCAGCCACGTGGAACTATGAGTCCACTAAACCTCTTTTTCTCTGTAAATTACCCAGTCTCGGGTATGTCTTTATCAGCAGTATGAAAACAGACTAATACATCATCCAACAGCTGCAGAATACAAATTATTCTCAACTGTACACCAAACATTCTCTAGGACCAATCATACATTATGACACATAATAAGTCTTAACAAACTTAAGAAGACAGATATCATATGAAGTATCTTTTCTGATTACAGTGATATAAAGCCAGAAATCAACAACAGGAAAGCCCTTGGAAATTTTATGAAAACATGGAAATTAAATAGCATGCACCCAAGAAATCAATAGGTCTCATTAAGACATTAATAGGAAAATTTCAAAAGTCGCTGAGACAAGTAAGAATGAAAATCCAACATACCCAAACCTATGGAACGTAGCAAAAGCAGTTCTAAGAGGGAAATTTATAGCAATAAAAGCCTACACCAAAAATGAAGAAAGATTTTCAAATCACAAAGCAAAATTATACACTTCAAGTAACTAGAACATCAAAAACAAACTAAACCCAAAATTGGTAGAAGGAAGGAAATAATAAAGCTCACAGCAGATATAAAGGAAACAGACACTAAAAAATATTTCAAAAGATAAATAAGACAAAGTGTAAAGGTAAAACTGACAAACCTTTAGCTAAACTAAGACAAAAGGAGAGAAAATTCAAATAAATAAAAGATGAAAAAGGAGACATTACAACTGATACACCACAGAAATAGAAGGGATTGTAAGACATTACTCATAACTATATGCCAACAAATTTGATAATGTAGAATAAAATGAATAAATTTCTGCACACATACAACTACCCAGATTAAATTGTGAGGAAATATAACATCTGAACACATCAATAATGAGTTTGGAAATTGAATCAATAATAAAACATCTTCCATCAAAACAACAACAACAACAACCAACACCCAGGACCTGATGTCTTCACTGCTGAATTCTACCAAACAGTTAAAGAATAACTACCAATTCTCCACAAACTTTTCCACAAAAGTAATGAGGAAGGAATACTTCCATACTCATCTTATGAGGCTCGCAATATCCTGATTCTAAAACCAGACAAAGACACGCACAAAATGAAAATAACAGGCCAATATTACTGAAGAACATAGATACAAAAATTCTCAACAAGATACAAGTGAACTGACTTCGACAGCACACTAAAAAGAGTATTCACTATAATCAAGTGGGATTCATCCCAGGGATGAAAGGATGGCTTAACATGCACAAATCAGTAAATATGATACACCACCACAATAGAAAGAAAAACAAAAACCATGTGATCATTTCAACAGATGCAAAAAGAACACTTGACAAAAGTCAACATTCCTTTATGATAAAAACTGTCAAGAAAGTAGGTATAGGAGTGTACCTCAACGCAGTAAAGGCCATATGTGACAAACCCACAGCTAACATCTTATTTATGGTGAATAGTTAAATGCTTTTCCTCTATGATATGGAGGAAGACAAGGATGTCAACTTCTACCACTTCTATTTAGCATAGTACTGGAGGTCAGAGCCAGAGCAATTAGACAAAAGAAATAAATAAGAGGGATCCAAACTGGAAAGAAGGAAGTCAGATTGTTTCTGTTTGTAGAAAATGTGATCTCACATACATATGTATACATCTATATATATGATCATATAGATATATATGATCTCTCTCTCTTTAGGGTTCTTTCTATATATACTTATATAGAGTGAGAACCCTAAAGACTTGACCAAAAACTACTAGAAATCATAAATAAATTCAGTAAAGTTGTAGTATACAAAATCAACACAGAAAATTCAGTGGTGTTTCTATACACTAATAGTGAACTATCTGAAAAAGTCATCAAGAAAGGAATTCCATTTACAATAGCTACCAAGAAATCTGCAGATAAATTTAATCAAGGTCATGAAAGATCTCTTCAATGAAAACTATAACACACTGATGGAAAAATTTACGATACACAAAAAATGGACACTATATACTCATGGAATGGAAGAATTGATACTATTGAAATGACCATACTAACAAAATGTCCTACAGATTCAATGCAATCCCTATCAAAATAACAATGAAATTCTTCACAGAAATAGAAAAAAGTACCCTAAAATTTGTATGAAACCAGAAAAGACCCCAAATAACCAAAGCAATCCTGTGCAAAAATAACAAAGCTGGAGGCACCACACTACCTGACTTCAAAATATACTACAAAGCCATAGTAAGCAAAACAGCATGGCACTGCCATAAAGCAAACACATAGACCAATGGAAGAGAATATACAGCTCAGAAATAAATTCTCATACCTAAAGTCAACTGATTTTCAAAAAAGGAGTCAAGAGCACACACAGGGGTAAAGACAGTGTCTTCATTAAATGGTACTGAGAAGATTGGATATTTATATGTGGGATAATGAAATTAGACCCCTATCTTTTACCTTATACAAAATCAACTCAAATGCGATTAAAGACCTAAAGGTAAGATTGAAAACTATGAAAAACTACTAGAAGATAACATGTGGGAAATTCTCTATAACTTTGGGTTGTACAAGGATTTTTTAAATGAGACGTCAAAAGCACAGGCAACAAAAGCAAAAATAGATAAATGGGGTTTCATCAAACTAAAATGCTTTTGCACAGCAAAGGAAACTTAACAGAGTGAAAAAACAACTTACAGAATGGGATACAATATTTGCAAACTATACATCTGCTAAGGAGTTAATGCCCAGATTATATAAGAAACTTAAGCAACTCAACAGCAAAAACATAAAAAACTTATTTAAAAATGGGCAAAACTGGGAGGCTGAGGCAGGTGGATTGCCTGAGGTCAGGAGTTTGAGACCAGCCTGACCAATATGGTGAAATCATTTCTCTACTAAAAATACAAAAATTTAGCCAAACATGATGGCGTGTGCCTGTAACCCCAGCTACTCAGCAGGCTGAGGCAGGGGAATTGCTTGAAAGAGGGAGATGGAGGTTGCCGTGAGCCCCGATTGCACCACTGTACTCCAGCTTGGGCAACAGAGCAAGACTCCTTCTCAAAAAAAAAAAAAAAAAAAGGACAAAATAAACTAAAAGACATGCCACAAGAGAAAATATAGAAATGGTCAAGACGAATATATAATAAAATCATGTTCAACATCACTAACCATCAGGGAAATGCAAATCAAAACCACAATGAGATACCAGTTCACCCATTAGAATGGCTATTACCAAAAAGGTAAAAGATAACAAGAGTTGGCAAGGAAGTGGAGAAAAGGGAACACTTACACACTGTTGATGAAGTTGTAAACTAGTACAACCATTAAGCAAAACTTTATGGAAGTTCGCTAAAAAATAAAAAAAAAACAAAAAAAACAATTATTCGATCACATAACCCAGCAATCCCACTACTGGGTATATATCCATAGGAAATGAAATCATTGTGTTTGAAAAATATCTGCACTCTTATGTTTACTGTAGCACTATTTCTAATAATCAGATATGGAATCAACCTATGTGTCTAAAAACAAAGAAGTGAATTATATATATATAATATATATTATGTATATTATACATAATATATACTATGTATATTATACATAATATATATCATGTATATTATGTATAATATATATCGTGTATATTATACATAATATATATCATGTATAATATATATAATATACATTATGTATAATATATATAATATACATTATGTATATTATATATACTATACGTTATGTATATTATATATAATATACGTTATGTATATTATATATTACATATAATATATCTTATTATTATATATATATAGTTATATATAATTATAATTATAATTATATATAATTTTATGTGTAATTATAATTATACATAAAATTAATTATAATTATATATAATTTTATGTGTAATTATAATTATACATAAAATTAATTATAATTATATATAATTTTATGTGTAATTATAATTATACATATTATTATATATAATATATATATATATGGACACATACACAATGAAATACTATTCAGCAATAAAAAAAGAATGAAATTCTGCCAGTTGCAACAACATGGATGACCCTGTAGGATACAATGTTAGGTGAAATAAGCCAGACACAGAAAGCAAATACCGCATGATCTCTCTCATATGTGGAATCTTAAAAAAAAATGTTAATAGAGAAATAGAGTAGAATAGTGGTTACCAAACAGTGAGGAAGAAGTGGGGAGGGCAAAATGGAGATAGATTGGTTAACAGTTATGAAATCACAATTATATAGGAAGAATAAGTTGAAGTGTTCTTTGCAAAGCAGGGTGACTATAGTTAAAAGTAAAGTATTGTATATTACAAAGTATCTAGAAGAAAGGATTTTGAAATTTCTTATGAAAAAGAAATGATAAATGCATGAGGTAATTAATACACTAACTATCCTTATTGGATCATTAGACAACATACATATTCATTGAAACATCAAATTGTATCCTATAAATCTATATGATTACAATGTGAAAATTTTTTAAAAATAAATTAATGAATTAAATAACAATTTTAAAATGTTCTCAATCACCAATGCAAAGTTTAGGAGCTTTGTTCTTGATTCAGCCTTAAGACTGAAAACTAATGTGTTAGAAATATTTGTAGATCCTCTCAATTTTGAAAGAATCCTAGCTAAACTACTGAAATATAAAATATATTCTATGTAATATGCTCTTAGGTATATTCTTAGGTGAACTCTGCTTTTAGATGAAGCTTATAAAAATGAAAAACGTATCTGAAATAAAATTTTAAAGTATTTGGAAAATTACACCTTAATCTATTAAAGACAAATTTTCTATACAGTAACCTTTTTATGTGCTTTTGAAATGGGATATACAATTATTTTCCCTGATGTGAAACAAAATATAGAAAGTTGGCATTTTATCTAAGAAGTTAACTTAGGAAGAAAGAGTGAGAGGCAGAGGAATGAGGGAAGAAAGGAAGGCTGATGATGGGATACCTTATCAAGTTGCCTAATGCTGTATTGGAACCTAATAGGCCTTCTAAGGAGTTTTATTACATAATGCAAGACTCCTCAATCTGGGAGGAGGAAAGGGCTTTATTTTTGAGTGGTCACAGGTTGCCCCATGGGCATAAACTCTACCAAGCTTCTAGGTTACACCTACATGAGCATCCCACCTGCTTAAGTGAGAGCAGCCACAAACTGTGGGCCATTCCAGGTAAGTGTCATGTCACACCTGCACCAACTAGTCAAAGCCTGGGTCAAAGCCTGTGCAGAACTGATTGCTACAGCAGAGGCTAAAATAAGAAATGGGGCTAAGAGAATGAAAAGCAGTGCCCATATGTATCCAAAAACAGGTTGAAGATATCTTTAGGAAGGAATAGATAATTTTTTTTATTCATACAATAACAGATGCATATGAACTCCTCGAGTAGTCACCCATTCCTGTCAGCCCTTGGGCTTCATAACTAAATCACTCTTCCTTTGTAATCCAGTCCCACATTTTCAGCTATCTCTCTATGTTTATTATCTTAAATATTTCTTTGCTCTATACTCTTCCCCTAGTCTTCAACCAATTTCTTTCTTTATTGTCCCAACCCACAGACTGTTATTTCCACTTCGATGTCCCATAGAAGCTTCAAGGGTTTGAAATACCTAAAAAACAACTCATCTTTCTCCCTAAAACTGCCTCTCCTTCTCCCACTTCAAAATTTCAACTAATGGCTCCCCCTGTTATTCCCACCAGAATCCTGAATGATCCCTGTTTCTCCTCATTCACTCCATACATGTAAATCTCATTAACGTTACTTTCTAGCTATTTCATGAATCCTTTCCATTCATTCTGTACTAGAAAGTGTTCCCAGTTTAGACCCTGGTGGTTGGTGGCCTCTTACCTAGGCGCTCTCTCTCTCTCTCTCTCTCTCTGTGGGTGTGGGTGTGGGTGTGTGTGTCCTGAGAATTTATTTACTTCTGGTTTTTGTTTGTTTTTTAGTATCCAGAATCTACAGGGAACTTAAATCAATTAGAAAAAAATAACCCAATTAAAAAATGGGCAAAGGACATGAACAAACTCATCTCAAAAGAGCACATACAAATGGCCAACAAATACAAAAAAAAAAGGTTAGAATCACTAATCATCAGAAAATTGCAAATCAAAACACAATGAGATACCATTTCATACCGGTTGGAATGGCTATTATTAAAAAGTCAAAATACAACAGATGCCAGCAGGGCTGTAGACAAGAGGAAGTGTCTGTATATTTTTAGCTGTAGCCCTTCTTCAAACGTGTCCCCCTTACAGCCAAAAGAGCGGCCTATCTAAAGGACTGTTCTGATCAGCTCACTTACCTGACTGAAACCTTCAGTGACTCCCATGGCCTGCAGGTCAATGCACTAATTCATGACTATAACATGTGAGATATCCTTGATCTGGCTACTGGTCTAGCCCTCTCTGACTCACGCTTTATAAACCATGCATTCTGGAACTTTTTAGTTGTTTCCCACATCAGCATGCTACTTCCCATCCATGTAGATTTGCAGAGACCTCCTCATCTTTTTAATTCCCAGTTCCCACTCTCAACATGGGCCATCTCCTACCCACACTTCAAAACCTAAGCAAAACAACACCTTCCGTGACACCTCCATGCTGAGTCAGATGCCATCCCCTTTGTATTGTAGTTCTTTGCTTGTGTGCCTTTGTCTCATTTTGTTCTCTTTAAAATAAACTCCATGAGGACAATGATCACCTGCTATTTGTGTTAATATCTGCACCAAGTGGCATAGTGTCTGGAGTATAGTAGGATCTATTTTCAAGGAACAAAAGATTATATCTATACCAATAGACATGAATTAGCGCTTTTTTTTTAAAGATAAGCTCCCTTTGAACTAAGTCAATGTTTACAAGAAGAGTTATACTCAAAGGTTCACTTTTGCTGCTTACGTTTCATTTATTTCAGGCAATTAATTCATTGTTATTGGTAAATCGATACTTTTTATTGATACTGAAAAGAGAGAAATAAACTAATGACTATCTCTGTTAGAGTAGATTTGTTCATATCTATCAGTAAAATGTTAATTATCTGAAAGTCAGTAATAAAACATAAACTGTGATCTTAAATGTTTTTTAGGGGCTCAAAAATAATTAGAATTCATGTCAGCATATAAAAAAAGATCAGAGTATTTTTAAGATAGGATAAAATTTTATTTTAGTTTCTTAGGGATTTTTGTGACCTTATAGAGTTCAACTAATTATAATTTTAAAAATAGGATTGATAGAGTTTTAGAATTAGAAACAATTTATAGATTATTTTATTTTTCTTTTGAGGAACCAGGTCATCAGAAGATCAAGGAACACCTATAATGTCACTAGATCCTAATTTAATTTAAATTTTAGAATCCAGGTATTCTAACTCCTGTCTTGATACTATTTCTACTTCATTATGTTGCTTCCCAGGGCTTTAAAAAATAAAAGCTGGGAAATTACATTTGCTTTGCATATACAGCACCAATTATCAAATTCAGCATAAAAGCATAACATGTATACATCAAAAAGAAAACATAAAAACTTCATATTAAAAGCATCTCAAAACAATTGAATATAATAGGGAAACCTTATACAAATGCAACACTCCCCCATTAATAAAAAGAAACCAATTGGAGAAAAAAGAAATTCAATATAAACATGTTGGAATATAACCTAATTCATTTTAATCCAATGCTTCAAATTGAAAAAAATTAGCACTAATGTTATTTTCCTTCATCATTACAATCTTGCTTTTCATTACATTATGCTATGTTTTGTATTAAACATAAAATCAATTTTTCACCTTAACACATGCTAGAAATACAGTCACCATGTTGGAAATCAGTAGAAAGTGTCTTTGTTTCTACTTTTTTTTTTCTCTGAAAAAGCTTTGGGAAAAAAAATCATTTACAATGTTTAATTTTAATAACTTAAAGAATGTAATTGATTTTTGTTTGTTTTTGACATGGAGTTTCACTCTTGTCACTCAGGCTGGAGTACAATGGCATGATCTCGGCTCACTGTAACCTCCACCTCCCAGGTTCAAATGATTTTTCTGTCTCAGCCTCCCGAGTAGCTGGGATGACAGGCACTCGCCACCACACCTGGCTAATTTCTGTATTTTTAGTAGAGATGGGGTTTCATCATGTTGGCCAGGCTGGTCTCAAACTCCTGACCTCAGGAGATCCGCCCCCCTTGGCCTCCCAAAGAGCTGGGACTACAGGCGTGAGCCACCGCGCCCAGCCAATTGAATAGTTTTTAACTCAGAGGATAAATGCTTGAGGGGATGGAAAGCCCATTCCTCATGATGTGATTATTTCACACTGCATGCCTGTATCAAAACATCTCATGTACCCCACAAATATATAAACCTCCTATGTACCCACAAAAATTTTATAAAATAATGAAAATATTTTAAAACTAAAAAAAAATTGTTTTTTAATTAAGCAACTTTATTTAAATAAAATCATTCTTCCTCATCCTCAGTCCTGGGATCTACCAGAAAGAATTAGCAACATCTTAAAGATGACAAAGTGTTAAAGATAAGCTGCTATTAAGTAAAAGTGTGAAGTGTGGGGGAGACAAGCTGGATGCCTGAACCATTTTGTTCTATCTTTAGGACAGTGAAAGAGCAAGAAGCAGGGATGGGGTGGGGGACACATATTCTGTTGAGCATTGTCACCACTATATTCACTGAAATTCATCTGCATGCTTGTATGTATACTTTTGATTCGCCTGATACACTGAAAATTATATGAAATTGTTCTCTATTCTTTAGATAATTATAATCTAAGTGCTAATATGAAGCTTAGAATTTATATGAAATATTTATGCCCACAACAAGACATTTCAGCTATTTCCTAGATAATAATCTCACTTCACCCTGCACAAAACAGGCACATGATCATGTCACTCTGACCTGGTTTGAGTCCAAGGAGGCTTTTGTTTTTAAAATAATTTAGGTTAGTAGTTAAAATATGAACTTTGGGCCAGGAGTGGTGGCTCATGCCTATAATCCCAGCACTTCGGGAGGCTGAGGCGTGCGGATGACTTGAAGTCAGGAGTTGGAGACTGGCCTGGCCAACATGCTGAAACCCCATCTCTACTAAAAAAAAAAAAATACAAAAATTAGCTGGGTGTGGGGGGGGGCACCTATAATCCGAGCTACTTGGGAGACTGAGGGGGAGAACTGCTTGAGCCTGGGAAGTGGAGGTTGCAGTGAGCAGAGATAATACCACTACACTCCAAAACAAACAACAAACAAAAAAATTCTAGAGTCACACTGAAAATCTTAACAACCTGCTTCTACTACTCATTTTTTTAATTTTTATTTTGACCTGATTTTAGATTGATAGTAAAATGCACAAATAACACAAAGTGCCCCCTATGTCCCTCACCCTACTTCCCCTAATACTAACATTTTCAGAGCCATCCTTATTTTCTCTATAAAAGAGCAGAATTCTCCTTTTAGAGATTTGGAAAGATTATTAAAAGATAAGTTACAAAATACAGTACCTGACACGTATAAAATATTAAATAAATATTAGCCATGCTTAATTATTTTGTTTTAAGTCTATATGAGTCAAGTTTTAGTAGAAATATGGGCTAGAAAAAAAAAACAGAAAGCGGGACTCTGTGATCCGACTTGGGCTTATAGAACAGACTGTACTAGTTTGTTCTCATGCTGCTAATAAAGTCCTACCCAAGACCGGGTAATTTATAAAGGAAAGAGGTTTAATGAACTCACAATTCCACATGGCTGGGGAGGCCTCACAGTCACGGCAGAAGGCAAAAAAGAAGCAAAGGCACATCTTAAATGGTAGCAGAGAAGAAAGCTTGTGTAGGAAAACTCCCATTTTAAAAGCATCAGATCTGGTGAGACTTATTCGCTACCAGGAGAACAGTAGGGGGAACCCGCCCCTATGATTCAATTATCTCCACCTGACTCCATCCTTGACATGCGGGGATAATTACAATCAAGGTGAGATTCGGCCGGAGACACAGCCGAATCATATCAATGACTAATGAGAGTTATGTCCAGAACCTAATGAAAACCTGTCTGAGGCCACATTCCCTGTAAAGCAGATTTGAGATAGAGATTTGTGTAGAGAACATTTAACTGGGTAAAATCCTAGGAACCAACAACTGTGGCGAAAAAACTGAATTGGATAAAGGGAGTTGAGATGTGAGGCAGTCACAACAAATACCTCAGCTAATCTCAAGGGGGAGCTGAGAAGCTGGGGTGACCCTTCAGAGTTGCCCTAAATTGAGGCAGGAGTATGGAGTTTTAATATCTTTCACTGGCCATTCTTCAGATACGAGTTGTCCCCAAGGATGGACATCAGCTTGACAAGTTATTAATTAGATCTCCTGAGAATAAATTCTAGAGAGAATCAGCTGAGAGGCATGATTTGCCAACACTCCCAATAGCTGGGCAAACTTCAGTTTTGAGGGAGGATTTGGGTCACACACAAAAGTCTCCACAAATAATTATTCATGGGAAATTCTATGTAGGCAGAGCTATTTCATGGCCAGTTAATCAAAACTACATAATCTATTTGGTTAAGCAAAAGAAATTAAAAAGATAAAATAAAATATATATATTTACACTCAAAAGTTTTTAATGCATTTGCCTTGCATTTCGTATGTTTTGCCTTGCATATCATATGTTTTGCCTTGCATATCATATGTTTTGCCTTGAATTTGTTTATTTGCTTTTAAGAACCTTTAGAGAACAATAATTACTAATATAATATGCAGTAGCACAGCATAAACGAGGGAAGCTAACTCTCTCCCTTTTCCCAGGACCTGGAACAGCTAAAGATCCTAAGCATTGTCAGCTTTGGTATCTGACATAGTTTGGATGTTTGTCCCCTTCAAATCTCACGTTAAAATGTGATCCCCAATGTTGGAGACAGATGCCTCCTGAATGGCTTGGTGCTGTCCTCTTGGTAATGAATGAGTTCTTACCCTGTGAGTTCATGCGATATCTGGTTGTTCAAAAGAGACTGACACCTCCTCCCTGTCTCTCTTGCTTCCTCTCTCACCATGTAATATGCTGGTTTCCCTTCACCTTCCACCATGCTTGGAAGGTTCCTGAGGCCCTCCCTGGAAGCAGGTGCCAGTACTATGCTACACGTACAGCCTTCAGAACAAGGAGCCAAATAAACCTCATTTCTTTATAAACCACCCAGCCTCAGGTATTTCTTTATAACAATGCAAATGGGCTAACAGAGAATCATTCATGGACAGTGAGTGTATTAGTCAATTTTCATGCTGCTGATAAAGACATACCCAAGACTGGGTAATTTATAAAGAAGAAGAGGTTTAATGAATTCACATATCTGCACCGCTACCTGTATAAATATGGAAATGTCTTCACCGCTACCTGTACAAACATGGAAATATCAACACCGCCATCTCTATAAAAATGGAAATATCTACACCGACATCTGTATAAACATGGAAAAATCTATACCGCCATCTCTATAAACATGGAAATATCTGAACCGCCATCTGAAGGAACATGGAAATATCTACACCGCTATCTCTATAAAGGTTGAAATATCAACACCGCCATCTGTATAAACATGGAAATATCTACACAGCTATCTGTATAAAGATGGAAATATCTACACCACCATCTCTATAAACGTGGAAATATCTACACCGCCATCCGTATGAACATGGAAATATCTACACCGCCGTCTGTATGAACATGGAAATATCTACACCGCCATATCTAGGAACATGGAAATATCTACACCGCCATCTGTATGAACATGGAAATATCTACACTACTATCTGTATGAACATGGAAATATCTACACCGCTATCTGTATAAACATAGAAATATCTACACCGCTATCACTATAAACATGGAAATATCTACACCGCTATCTGTATCAACACGGAAATATCTACACCGCCATCTCTATAAACATGGAAATATCTGCACTGCAATCTGCATAAACATGGAAGTATCTACACCGCTATCTGTATATACATGGAAATATCTACACCGCTATCCATATAAACATGGAAATATCTACACCGTTATCTGTATAAATGTGGAAATAACAACACCGCTCTGTCTACAAACATGGAAATATCTACACCGCTATCTGCATAAACATGGAAATATCTACACCGCCATCTCTATGAACATGGAAATATCTACACAGCCATCTGTACGAACACGGAAATATCTACACCGCAATCTGTATGAACATGTAAATATCTACACCGCCATCTGTATGAACATGGAAATAACTACCCCGCTATCTGTATGAACATGGAAATATCTATACCGCTATCTGTATGAACATGCAAATATATACACAGCTATCTGTTTATCAATGGAAATATCTGCACTGCTATCTCTATAAACATGGAAATAACTACACTGCTATCTGTATAAACATGGAAATATCTACACCGCCACCTGTATGAACATGGAAATACCTACACTGCCACCCATACGAACATGGAAATATCTACACCGCCATCTGTATGAATATGTAAATATCTACAATGCCATCTGTATGAACATGGAAATACCTACACCGCTGACTGTATGAACATGGAAATATCTACACCGCTAACTGCATGAACATGGAAATATCTACACCGCTATCTGTATGAACATGGAAATAACTACACCGCTATCTGTATGAACATGGAAATATCTACACCGCTATCTGTATGAACATGGAAATATCTACACCGCTATCTGTATGAACAAGCAAATATCTATACAGCTATCTGTATATCAGTGGAAATATCTACACTGCTATCTCTATAAACATGGAAATAACTACACTGCTATCTGTATAAACAAGAAAATATCTACACCGCCACCTGTATGAACATGGAAATATCTACACTGCCATCCATACGAACATGGAAATACCTACACCGCCATCTGTAAGAACATGTAAATATCTACACCGCCCTCTGTATGAACATGGAAATATCTACACCGCTATCTGCATAAACATGGAAATATCCACACCGCTATCTGTGTAAACATGGAAATGTCTACACCGCTATCTGTGTAAACATGGAAATATCTACACCGCAATCTGTGTAAACATGAAAATATCTACACCGCTATCTGTATAAACGTGGAAATATCTTCACCGCTATCTCTATAAACATGGAAATATCTACAATGCTGTCTCTATAAACTTGGAAATAACTACACCACTATCTCTATAAACATGGAAATATCTAGACCGCCATCTCTATAAACATGGAAATATCTACACCAACATCTGTATAAACATGGAAATATCTATACAGCTATCTGCATAAACATGGAAATATCTACACCGCCATCTCTATGAACCTGGAAATATCTACATCGCCATCTGTACGAACATGGAAATATCTACACCGATATCTGTATGAACATGGAAATATCTACACCGCTATGTGTATGAACATGAAAATATCTACACAGTTATTTGTATATCAATGGAAATATCTACACTGCTATCTCTATAAACATGGAAATAACTACTTTGCTATCTGTATAAACATGGAAATATCTACACCGCCATCTCTATGAACATGGAAATATCTACACTGCCATTCGTATGAACACGGAAATATCTACACTGCCATCTCTATGAACATGGAAATATCTACACCGCCATTTGTATGAACATGGAAATATCTACACCGCCATCTGTATGAACATGGAAATATCTTCACCGCCATCTGTATGAACAGGGATATATCTACACCGGCATCTGGATGAACATGGAAATAACTACACCGCTATCTGCATGAACGTGAAAATATCTACACTACTGTCTGCATATTCATGGAAATATCTACACAGATTTCTCTATAAATATGGAAATATCTACAGCGCTATCTCTATAAACTTCGAAATATCTAAACCGCCATCTGTATGAACATGGAAATATCTACACCGCCATCTGTAATAAGATGGAAATGTCTACACCGCTATCTGTATAAACATGGAAATATCTGCACCACTATCTGTATAAACATGGAAATATACGCACCGCTATCTGTATAAACATGGAATTATTTACACCGCTATCTGCATAAACATGGAAATATCCACACCGCTATCTTTGTAAACATGGAAATGTCTACACCGCTATCTGTGTAAACATGGAAATATCTACTCCGCCATCTGTGTAAACATGAAAATATCTACACCGCCATCTCTATAAACATGGAAATATCTACACCGCCATCTGTATGAACATGGAAATATCTATACCGCCATCTCTATAAACGTGGAAATATCTACACCGCTATCTGTATGAACTTGGAAATATCTACACTGCTATCTGTATAAAATTGGAATTATCTACACCACTGTCTATATAAACATGGAAAGATGTACACCGCTATCTGTATAAACATGGAAATATCGACACCGCTATCTCTATAAACATGGAAATATCTTCACCGCTATCTGTATAAACATGGAAATATCTACAACACTGACTCTATAAACTTGGAAATAACTACACCACTATCTCTATAAACATGGAAATATCCAGACCGCCATGTTTATAAACATGGAAATATCTGCACCACCATCTGTATAAACCTGGAAATATCTATACCGCAATCTGCATAAACATGGATATATCTACACCGCCATCTCTATGAACATGGAAATATCTACACCGCCATCTGTATGAACATGGAAATATCTACACGGCCATCTGTATGAACATGAGAATATCTACACCGCCATCTGTATGAACATGGAAATATCTACACCGCTAACTGTACAAACATGGAAATATCTGCACCGCTATCTGTAAGAACATGGAAATATCTACACCGTTATCTGTATGAACATGGAAATATCTACACGGCTATCTGTATGAACATGGAAATATCTACAACGCTATCTGTATGAACATGCAAATATCTTCACCGCTATCTGTATGAACATGCAAATATCTTCACAGCTATCTATATATCAATGGAAATATCTAAACTGCTATCTCTATAAACATGGAAATAACTACACTGCTATCTGTATAAACATGGAAATATCTACACCGCCATCTCTATGAACATGGAAATATCTACACCGCCATTTGTATGAACATGGAAATATCTACACCGCCATCTCTATGAACATGGAAATATCTACACCGCCATTTGTATGAACATGGAAATATCTACACCGCCATCTGTATGAACATGGAAATAACTTCACCACAATCTGTATGAACATGGATATATCTACAACGGCATCTGGATGAACATGGAAATATCTACACCGCTATCTGCATGAACATGGAAATATCTACACAGCTATCTGCATATACATGGAAATATCTACACAGATTTCTCTATAAATATGGAAACAACTACAGCGCTATCTCTATAAACTTCGAAATATCTACACCGCCATCTGTATTAAGATGGAAATATCTACACCGCTATCGGTATAAACATGGAAATATCTGCCCAACTATCTGTATAAGCATGGAAAAATCCGCACTGCTATCTGTATAAACATGGAAATATCTACACCGCTATCTGCATAAACATGGAAATATCCACACTGCTATCTGTGTAAACATGGAAATGTCTACACCGCAATCTGTGTAAACATGGAAATATCTACACCGCCATCTGTGTAAACATGAAAATATCTACACCGCCATCTCTATAAACATGGAAATATCTACACCGACATCTGTATGAACATGGAAATATCTACACCGCCATCTCCATAAACGTGGAAATATCTACACCGCTATCTGTATGAACTTGGAAATACCTACAAAGCTATCTGTATAAAATTGGAATTATCTACATAACTATCTCTATAAACATGGAAATATCTACACCGCTATCTGTATAAACATGGAAATATCTTCACCGCTATGTGTATAAACATGGAAATATCTACAACGCTGTCTCTATAAACTTGGAAATAACTACACCACTATCTCTTTAAACATGGAAATACCTAGACCCCCATCTCTATAAACATGGAAATATCTACACCACCATCTGTATAAACATGGAAATATCTATACCGCTATCTGCATAAAGTTGGAAATATCTACACCGCCATCTGTACGAACATGGAAATATCTGCACCGTCATCTGAATGAACATGTAAATATCTACACCGCCATCTGTATGAACATGGAAATATCTACACCGCTAACTGTATGAACATGGAAATATCTACACCGTTATCTGTTTGAATATGGAAATATCTACACCGCTATCTGTTCGAACATGGAAATATCTACACAGCTATCTGCATGAACATGGAAATGTCTACACAGCTATCTGCATATACATGGAAATATCTACACAGATTTCTCTATAAATATGGAAATAACTACAGAGCAATCACTATAAACTTCGTAATATGTACACCGCCATCTGTATGAACATGGAAATATCTACACCACCATCTGTACGAACACGGACATATTTACACCGCCATCTGTAATAAGATGGAAATATCTACACCGCTATCTGTATAAACATGGAAATATGTGCACCACTATCTGTATAAACATGGAAATATCCGCACCGCTATCTGTATAAACATGGAAATATCTACACCGCTATCTGCATAAACATGGAAATATCCACACCGCTATCTGTGTAAACATGGAAATGTCTACACCGCTATCTGTGTAAACATGGAAATATCTACACCACCATCTGCGTAAACATGAAAATATCTACACCACCATCTCTATAAACATGGAAATATCTACACCGCCATCTGTATGAACGTGGAAATATCTACACCGCTATCTCTATAAACGTGGAAATATCTAAACCGCTATCTGTATGAACTTGGAAATATCTACACTGCTATCTGTATAAATTTGGAATTATCTACACCACTATCTCTATAAACATGGAAATACCTACAACGCTATCTGTATAAACATGGAAATATCTACACCGCTATCTGTATAAACATGGAAATATCTTCATCGCTATCTCTATTAACATGGAAGTAACTACAACACTGTCTCTATAAACTTGGAAATAACTACACCACTATCTCTATAAACATGGAAATATCTAGACCGCCATCTCTATAAACATGGAAATATCTACACCAACATCTGTATAAACATGGAAATATCTATACCGCTATCTGCATAAAAATGGAAATATCTACACCGCCATCTCTATGAACATGGAAATATCTACACCGCCATCTGTACGAACATGGAAATATCTACACCGCCATCTGTATGAACATGTAAATATCTACACTGCCATCTGTATGAACACGGAAATCTCTACACCGCTAACTGTACGAACATGGAAATATCTGCATCGCTATCTGTATGAACATGGAAATATCTACACCGTTATCTGTATGAACATGGAAATATCTACACCGCTCTCTGTATGAACATGGAAATATCTACACCGCTATGTGTATGAACAAGGAAATCTCTTCACAGCTATCTGTATATCAATGGAAATATCTACACTGCTATCTCTATAAACATGGAAGTAACTACACTGTTATCTGTGTAAACATGGAAATATCTACACCCCCATCTCTATGAACATGGAAATATCTACACCGCCATTTGTATGAACTTGGAAATATCTACACCGCCATCTCTATGAACATGGAAATATCTTCACCGCCATTTGTATGAACATGGAAATATCTACACCGCCATCTGTATGAACATGGAAATATCTTCACCGCCATCTGTATGAACATGGATATAACTACACCGGCATCTGGATGAACATGGAAATAACTACACCGCTATCTGCATGAACATGGAAATATCTACATTGCTATCTGCATGTACATGGAAATATCTACACAGATTTCTCTATAAATATGGAAATAACTACAGCGCTGTCTCTATAAACTTCGAAATATCTACACCGCTATCTGTACGAACATGGAAATATCTACACAGCTATCTGTATATCAATGGAAATATCTACAGTGCTATCTCTATAAACATGGAAATAACTACACTGCTATCTGTATAAACATGGAAATATCTACACCGCCATCTCTATGAACATGGAAATATCTACACCGCCATTTGTATGTACATGGAAATATCTACACCGCCTTCTGTATGAACATGGAAATATCTACACCGCCATTTGTATGAACATGGAAATATCTACAACACCATCTGTATGAACATGGAAATATCTTCACCCCCATCTGTATGAACATGGATATATCTACACCGGCATCTGGATGAACATGGAAATATCTACACCGCTATCTGCATGAACATGGAAATATCTACACAGCTATCTGCATATACATGGAAATATCTACACAGATTTCTCTATAAATATGGAAATAACTACAGAGCAATCACTATAAACTTCGTAATATGTACACCGCCATCTGTATGAACATGGAAATATCTACACCACCATCTGTACGAACACGGACATATCTACACCGCCATCTGTAATAAGATGGAAATATCTACACCGCTATCTGTATAAACATGGAAATATGTGCACCACTATCTGTATAAACATGGAAATATCCGCACCGCTATCTGTATAAACATGGAAATATCTACACCGCTATCTGCATAAACATGGAAATATCCACACCGCTATCAGTGTAAACATGGAAATGTCTACACCGCTATCTGTGTAAACATGGAAATATCTACACCACCATCTGCGTAAACATGAAAATATCTACACCACCATCTCTATAAACATGGAAATATCTACACTGCCATCTGTATGAACGTGGAAATATCTACACCGCTATCTCTATAAACGTGGAAATATCTAAACCGCTATCTGTATGAACTTGGAAATATCTACACTGCTATCTGTATAAATTTGGAATTATCTACACCACTATCTCTATAAACATGGAAATACCTACAACGCTATCTGTATAAACATGGAAATATCTACACCGCTATCTGTATAAACATGGAAATATCTTCATCGCTATCTCTATTAACATGGAAATAACTACAACACTGTCTCTATAAACTTGGAAATAACTACACCACTATCTCTATAAACATGGAAATATCTAGACCGCCATCTCTATAAACATGGAAATATCTACACCAACATCTGTATAAACATGGAAATATCTATACCGCTATCTGCATAAAAATGGAAATATCTACACCGCCATCTCTATGAACATGGAAATATCTACACCGCCACCTGAACGAACATGGAAATATCTACACCGCCATCTGTATGAACAAGTAAATATCTACACTGCCATCTGTATGAACACGGAAATCTCTACACCGCTAACTGTACGAACATGGAAATATCTGCATCGCTATCTGTATGAACATGGAAATATCTACACCGTTATCTGTATGAACATGGAAATATCTACACCGCTCTCTGTATGAACATGGAAATATCTACACCGCTATGTGTATGAACAAGGAAATCTCTTCACAGCTATCTGTATATCAATGGAAATATCTACACTGCTATCTCTATAAACATGGAAATAACTACACTGTTATTTGTGTAAACATGGAAATATCTACACCCCCATCTCTATGAACATGGAAATATCTACACCGCCATTTGTATGAACTTGGAAATATCTACACCGCCATCTCTATGAACATGGAAATATCTTCACCGCCATTTGTATGAACATGGAAATATCTACACCGCCATCTGTATGAACATGGAAATATCTTCACCGCCATCTGTATGAACATGGATATAACTACACCGGCATCTGGATGAACATGGAAATAACTACACCGCTAACTGCATGAACATGGAAATATCTACATAGCTATCTGCATGTACATGGAAATATCTACACAGATTTCTCTATAAATATGGAAATAACTACAGCGCTGTCTCTATAAACTTCGAAATATCTACACCGCCATCTGTATGAAAATGGAAATATGTGCAACGCCATCGGTACGAACATGGACATATCTACACCGCCATCTGTATTAAGATGGAAATATCTACACCGCTATCTGTATAAACACGGAAATATCTGCCCAACTATCTGTATGAACATGGAAATATCCGCACCACTATATGTATAAACATGGATATATCTATACCGCTATCTGTATGAACATGGAAATATCTACAATGCTATCTGTATGATCATGCAAATATCTACACAGCTATCTGTATATCAATGGAAATATCTACACTGCTATCTCTATAAACATGGAAATAACTACACTGCTATCTGTATAAACATGGAAATATCTACACCGCCACCTGTATGAACATGGAAATATCTACACTGCCATCTGTATGAACATGGAAATATCTACACCGCCCTCTGCATGAACATGGAAATATCTACAACGCTAACTGTAAGAACATGGAAATACCTACATCGCTATCTGTATGAACATGGAAATATCTACACCGCTATCTGTATGAACATGGAAATAACTTCACCGCCGTTTGTATGAACATGGAAATATCTACACCACCATCTGTATGAACATGGAAATATCTTCACCGCCATCTGTATGAACATGGATATGTCTACACCGGCATCTGGATGAACATGGAGATAACTACACCGCTATCAGCACGAACATGGAAATATCTACACCACTATCTCTATAAACATGGAAATATCTGCACCACTATCTGTATCAACATGAAAATATCCGCACTGCTATCTGTATAAACGTGGAAATATCTACACCGCTATCTGCATAAACATGGAAATATCCACACCGCTATCTGTGTAAACATGGAAATGCCTACACCGCTATCTGTGTAAACATGGAAATATCTACACCGCCATCTGTGTAAACATGAAAATATCTACACCGCCATCTCAATAAACATGGAAATATTTACACCGCCATCTGTAAGAACATGGAAATATCTACACCGCCATCTCTATAAACGTGGAAATATCTACACCGCTATCTGTATGAACTTGGAAATATCTACACTTCTATCTGTATAAAATTGGAATTATCTACAAAACTATCTCTATAAACATGGAAATATCTACACCGCTATCTGTATAAACATGGAAATATCTACACCGCTATCTGTATGAACATGCAAATATCTACACAGCTATCTGTATATCAATGGAAATATCTACACTGCTATCTCTACAAACAAGGAAATAACTACACTGCTATCTGTATAAACATGGAAATATCTCCACCGTCATCTCTATGAACATGGAAATATCTACACCGCCATTTGTATGTACATGGAAATATCTACACCGCCATCTCTATGAACATGGAAATATCTACACCGCTATCTGTATGAACATGGAAATATCTTCACCGCTATCTGTATGAACATGCAAATATCTACAGAGCTACCTGTATATCAATGGAAATATCCACACTGCTATCTCTATAAACATGGAAATATCTACACCGCTATCTATACAAACACGGAAATATCTACACCGCTGTGTTTATAAACATGGAAATATCTTCACCGCTATCTGTATAAACATGGAAATATCTACAATGCTGTCTCTATAAACTTGGAAATAACTACACCACTATCTCTATAAACATGGAAATAACTAGACTGCCATCTCTAGAAACATGGAAATATCTACACCACCATCTGTATAAACATGGAAATATCTATACCGCTATCTCCATAAACATGGAAATATCTACACCGCCATCTCTATGAACATGGAAATATCTACACCACCATCTGTACGAACATGGAAATACCTACACCGCCATCTGTATGAACATGTAAATATCTACACCGCCATCTGTATGAACATGGAAATATCTACACCGCTATCTGTATGAAAATGGAAATACCTATACCGCTATCTGTATGAACATGCAAGTATCTACACAGCTATCTGTATGAACATGCAAATATCTACACAGCTATCTGTATAAACACGGAAATATCTACACCTCCAGCTGTATGAAGACGGAAATATCTACACTGCCATCCATACGCACATGGAAATATCTACACCGCCATCTGTATGAACATATAAATATCTACACCGCCCTCTGTATGAACATGGAAATATCTACACCGCTAACTGTATGAACATGGAAATACCTACACCGGTATCTGTATGAACATGCAAATATCTACACAGCTATCTGTATATCAATGGAAATATCTACACTGCTATCTCTATAAACATGGAAATAACTACACTGCTATCTGTATAAACATGGAAATATCTACACCGCCACCTGTATGAGCATGGAAATATCTACACTGCCATCCATACGAACATGGAAATATCTACACCGCCATCTGTATGAATATGTAAATACACCGCCCTCTGTATGAACATGGAAATATCTACACCGCTAACTGTATGAACATGGAAATATCTGCACCACCATCTGTACGAACATGGACATATCTACACCGCCATCAGTATTAAGATGGAAATATCTACACCGCTATCTCTATAAACATGGAAATATCTGCACCACTATCTGTATAAACATGAAAATATCCGCACCGCTATCTGTATAAACATGGAAACATCTACACCGCTATCTGCATAAACATGGAAATATCCACACCGCTATCTGTGTAAACATGGAAATTTCTACACCACTTTCTGTGTAAACATGGAAATATCTACACCGCCATCTGTGTAAACATGTAAATATCTACACCGCCCACTGTATGAACATGGAAATATCTACACCGCTAACTGTATGAACATGGAAATATCTACACCGGTATCTGTATGAACATGCAAATATCTACACAGCTATCTGTATATCAATGGAAATATCTACACTGCTATCTCTATAAACATGGAAATAACTACACTGCTATCTGTATAAACATGGAAATATCTACGCCGCCACCTGTATGAACATGGAAATATCTACACTGCCATCCATACGAACATGGAAATATCTACACCGCCATCTGTATGAACATGTAAATATCTACACAGCCCTCTGTATGAACATGGAAATATCTTCACCGCTAACTGTATGAACATGGAAATATCTGCACCACCATCTGTACGAACATGGACATATCTACACCGCCATCTGTATTAAGATGGAAATATCTACACCGCTATCTCTATAAACATGGAAATATCTGCACCACTATCTGTATAAACATGAAAATATCCGCACCGCTCTCTGTATAAACATGGAAATATCTACACTGCTATCTGCATAAACATGGAAATATCCACACCGCTATCTGTTTAAACATGGAAATGTCTACACCGCTATCTGTGTAAACATGGAAATATCTACACCGCCATCTGTGTAAACATGAAAATACACCGCCATCTCAATAAACATGGAAATATCTACACCGCCATCTGTATGAACATGGAAATATCTACACCGGCATCTCTATAAACGTGGAAATATCTACACCGCTATCTGTATGAACTTGGAAATTTGTACACTGCTATCTGTATAAAATTGGAATTATCTACAAAACTATCTCTATAAACATGGAAATATCTATACCGCTATCTGTATAAACATGGAAATATCTTCACCGCTATCTGTATAAACATGGAAATATCTACAACGCTGTCTCTATAAACTTGGAAATAACTACACCACTATCTCTATAAACATGGAAATATCTAGACCGCCATCTGTATAAACATGGAAATATCTACACCACCATTTGTATAAACATGGAAATATCTATACCGCTATCTGCATAAACATGGAAATATCTACACCGCCATCTCTACGAACCTGTAAATATCTACACCGCCATCTGTATGAACATGGAAATATCTACAACGCAATCTGTATGAACATGGAAATACCTACACTGCTATCTGTATGAACATGGAAATAACTACACCGCTATCTGTATGAACATGGAAATATCTACACCGCTCTCTGTATGAACATGGAAATATCTACACCGCTATCTGTACGAACATGCAAATATCTACACAGCTATCTGTATATCAATGGAAATATCTACACTGCTATCTCTATAAACATGGAAATAACTACACTGCTATCTGTATAAACATGGAAATATCTATACCGCCACCTATATGAACATGGAAATATCTACACTGCCATCCATACGAACATGGAATTATCTACACCGCCCTCTGTATGAACATGGAAATATCTACACCGCCATCTCTATGAACATGGAAATATCTACACCGTCATTTGTATGAACATGGAAATATCTACACCGCCATCTGTATGAACATGGAAATATCTTCACCCCCATCTGTATGAACATGGATATATCTACACCGGCATCTCGATGAACATGGAAATATCTACACCGCTATCTGCATGATAATGGAAATATCTACACAGATTTCTCAATAAATGTGGAAATAACTACAGCGCTATCTCTATAAAGTTCAAAATATCTACACCGCCATCTGTATGAACATGGAAATATGTACAACGCCATCTGTACGAACATGGACATATCTACACCGCCATCTGTATTAAGATGGAAATATCTACATCGCTATCTGTATAAACATGGAAATATCTGCCCAACTATCTGTATAAACATGGAAATATCTACACTGCTATCTGCATAAACATGGAAATATCCACACTGGTATCTGTGTAAACATGGAAATGTCTACACCGCTATCTGTGTAAACATGAAAATATCTACACCGCCATCTCTATAAGCATGGAAATATCTACACCGCCATCTGAATGAACATGGAAATATCTACACCGCCATCTCTATAAACGTGGAAATATGTACACCGCTATCTGTATGAACTTAGAAATATCTACACTGCTATCTGTATATAATTGGAATTATCTACACCACTATCTGTATGAACATGGAAATATCTACACTGCTATCTGTATGAACATGGAAATATCTACACCGCTATCTGTATGAACATGGAAATATCTACACCGCTATGTGTATGAACATGCAAATATCTACACCGGCATCTGGATGAACATGGAAATATCTACACCGCTATCTGCATGAACATGGAAATATCTACACAGCTATCTGCATATACATGGAAATATCTACACAGATTTCTCTATAAATATGGAAATGACTACAGCGCTCTCTCTATAAACTTCGAAATATCTACACCGCCATCTGTATGAACATGGACATATCTACACCGCCATCTGTACGAACATGGACATATCTACGCAGCCATCTGTATTAAGCTGGAAATATCTACACCGCTATCTTTATAAACATGGAAATATCTGCACCACTATCTGTATAAACATGGAAATATCCACACCGCTATCTGTATAAACATGGAAATATCTATACCGCTATCTACATAAACATGGAAATATCCACACCGCTATCTGTGTAAACATGGAAATGTCCACACCGCTATCTGTGTTAACATGGCAATATCTACACCGCTATCTCTGTAAACATGAAAATATCTACACCGCCATTTGTGTAAACATGAAAATATCTACAACGCTGTCTCTATAAACTTGGAAATAACTACACCACTATCTCTATAAACATGGAAATATCTAGACCGCCATCTCTATAAACATGGAAATATCTACAACACCATCTGTATAAACATGAAAATATCTATACCCATATCTGCATAAACATGGAAATATCTACACCGCCATCTCTACGAACCTGTAAATATGTACACCGCCATCTGAATGAACATGGAAATATCTACACCGCTATCTGTGTGAACATGGAAACATCTATACCGCTATCTGTATTAACGTGCAAATATCTACACAGCTATCTGTTTATCAATGGAAATATCTGCACTGCTATCTCTATAAACACGGAAATAACTACACTGCTATCTGTATAAACATGGAAATATCTACACCGCCACCTGTATGAACATGGAAATATCTACATTGCCATCCGTACGAACATGGAAATATCTACACCACCATCTGTATGAACATGTAAATATCTACAATGCCATCTGTATGAACATGGAAATATCTACACCGCTATCTGTATGAACATGGAAATAACTACACCGCTATCTGTATGAACATGGAAATATCTACACCGCTCTCTGTATGAACATGGAAATATCTACACCGCTATCTGTACGAACATGCAAATATCTACACAGCTATCTGTATATCAATGGAAATATCTACACTGCTATCTCTATAAACATGGAAATAACTACACTGCTATCTGTATAAACATGGAAATATGTACACCGCCACCTGAATGAACATGGAAATATCTACACTGCCATCCATACGAACATGGAAATATGTACACCACCCTCTGTATGAACATGGAAATATCTACACGGCTAACTGTATGAACATGGAAATATCTACACCGCCATCTCTATGAACATGGAAATATCTACACCGCCATTTGTATGAACATGGAAATATCTACACCGCCATCTGTAAGAACATGGAAATATCTTCACCCCCATCTGTATGAACATGGATATATCTACACCGGCATCTGGATGAACATGGAAATATCTACACCGCTATCTGCATGATAATGGAAATATCTACACAGCTATCTGCATATACATGGAAATATCTACACAGATTTCTCTATAAATATGGTAATGACTACAGCGCTCTCTCTATAAACTTCGAAATATCTACACCGCCATCTGTATGAACATGAACATATCTACACCGCCATCTGTACGAACATGGACATATCTACACAGCCATCTGTATTAAGCTGGAAATATCTACACCGCTATCTTTATAAACATGGAAATATCTTCACCACTATCTGTATAAACATGGAAATATCCGCACCGCTATCTGTATAAACATGGAAATATCTGTACCGCTATCTACATAAACATGTAAATATCCACACCGCTATCTGTGTAAACATGGAAATGTCCACACCGCTATCTGTGTTAACATGGCAATATCTACACCGCTATCTGTGTAAACATGAAAATATCTACACCGCCATCTGTGTAAACATGAAAATATCTACAACACTGTCTCTATAAACTTGGAAATAACTACACCACTATCTCTATTATCATGGAAATATCTAGACCGCCATCTCTATAAACTTGGAAATATCTACACCACCATCTGTATAAACATGGAAATATCTATACCGCTATCTGCATAAACATGGAAACATCTACACCGCTATCAGTATGAACATGCAAATATCTACACAGCTATCTGTATATCAATGGAAATATCTACACTGCTATCTCTACAAACAAGTAAATATCTACACTGCTATCTGTATAAACATGGAAATATCTCCACCGTCATCTCTATAAAAATGGAAATATCTACACCGCCATTTGTATGTACATGGAAATATCTACACCGCCATCTCTATGAACATGGAAATATCTACACCGCCATCTCTATAAACATGGAAATATGTACACCGCTATCTGTATGAACTTAGAAATATCTACACCGCTATCTGTATAAAATTGGAATTATCTACACCGCTATCTGTATGAACATGGAAATAACTACACCGCTATCTGTATGAACATGGAAATATCTACACCGCCACCTGTATGAACATGGAAATATCTACACTGCCATCCGTACGGACATGGAAGTATCTACACCGCCATCTGTATGAACATGTAAATATCTACAATGCCATCTGTATGAACATGGAAATATCTACACTGCTTTCTGTATGAACATGGAAATAACTACACTGCTATCTGTATGAACATGGAAATATCTACACCGCTCTCTGTATGAACATGGAAATATCTACACCGCTATCTGTACGAACATGCAAATATCCACACAGCTATCTGTATATCAGTGGAAATATCTACACTGCTATCTCTATAAACATGGAAATAACTACACTGCTATCTGTATAAACATGGAAATATCAACACCACCACCTGAATGAACATGGAAATATCTACACTGCCATCCATACGAACATGGAAATATCTACACCGCCCTCTGAATGAAAATGGAAATATCTACACCGCCATCTCTATGAACATGGAAATATCTACAACGCCATTTGTATGAACATGGAAATATCTACACCGCCATCTGTATGAACATGGAAATATCTTCACCCCCATCTGTATGAACATGGATATATCTACACCAGCATCTGGATGAACATGGAAATATCTACACCGCTATCTGCATGATAATGGAAATATCTACACAGCTATCTGCATATACATGGAAATATCTACACAGATTTCTCTATAAATATGGTAATGACTACAGCGCTCTCTCTATAAACTTCGAAATATCTACACCGCCATCTGTATGAACATGAACATATCTACACCGCCATCTGTATGAACATGGACATATCTACACAGCCATCTGTATTAAGCTGGAAATATCTACACCGCTATCTTTATAAACATGGAAATATCTTCACCACTATCTGTATAAACATGGAAATATCCGCACCGCTATCTGTATAAACATGGAAATATCTGTACCGCTATCTACATAAACATGGAAATATCCACACCGCTATCTGTGTAAACATGGAAATGTCCACACCGCTATCTGTGTTAACATGGCAATATCTACACCGCTATCTGTGTAAACATGAAAATATCTACACCGCCATCTGTGTAAACATGAAAATATCTACAACACTGTCTCTATAAACTTGGAAATAACTACACCACTATCTCTATTATCATGGAAATATCTAGACCGCCATCTCTATAAACTTGGAAATATCTACACCACCATCTGTATAAACATGGAAATATCTATACCGCTATCTGCATAAACATGGAAACATCTACACCGCTATCAGTATGAACATGCAAATATCTACACAGCTATCTGTATATCAATGGAAATATCTACACTGCTATCTCTACAAACAAGTAAATATCTACACTGCTATCTGTATAAACATGGAAATATCTCCACCATCATCTCTATAAAAATGGAAATATCTACACCGCCATTTGTATGTACATGGAAATATCTACACCGCCATCTCTATGAACATGGAAATATCTACACCGCCATCTCTATAAACATGGAAATATGTACACCGCTATCTGTATGAACTTAGAAATATCTACACCGCTATCTGTATAAAATTGGAATTATCTACACCGCTATCTGTATGAACATGGAAATAACTACACCGCTATCTGTATGAACATGGAAATATCTACACCGCCACCTGTATGAACATGGAAATATCTACACTGCCATCCGTACGGACATGGAAGTATCTACACCGCCATCTGTATGAACATGTAAATATCTACAATGCCATCTGTATGAACATGGAAATATCTACACCGCTTTCTGTATGAACATGGAAATAACTACACTGCTATCTGTATGAACATGGAAATATCTACACCGCTCTCTGTATGAACATGGAAATATCTACACCGCTATCTGTACGAACATGCAAATATCCACACAGCTATCTGTATATCAGTGGAAATATCTACACTGCTATCTCTATAAACATGGAAATAACTACACTGCTATCTGTATAAACATGGAAATATCAACACCACCACCTGAATGAACATGGAAATATCTACACTGCCATCCATACGAACATGGAAATATCTACACCGCCCTCTGAATGAAAATGGAAATATCTACACCGCCATCTCTATGAACATGGAAATATCTACACCGCCATTTGTATGAGCATGGAAATATCTACACCGCCATCTGTATGAACATGGAAATATCTTCACCCCCATCTGTATGAACATGGATATATCTACACCAGCATCTGGATGAACATGGAAATATCTACACCGCTATCTGCATGATAATGGAAATATCTACACAGCTATCTGCATATACATGGAAATATCTACACAGATTTCTCAATAAATGTGGAAATAACTACAGCGCTATCTCTATAAACTTCAAAATATCTACCCCGCCATCTGTATGAACATGGAAATATGTACAATGCCATCTGTACGAACATGGACATATCTACACCGCCATCTGTATTAAGATGGAAATATCTACACTGCTATCTGTATAAACAAGGAAATATCTGCCCAACTATCTGTATAAACATGGAAATATCCGCAGCACTATCTGTATAAACATGGAAATATCTACACCGCTATCTGTATGAACATGGAAGTATCTACACTGCTATCTGTACGAACATGCAAATATCTACTCAGCTATCTGTATATCAATGGAAATATCTACACTGCTATCTCTATAAACTTGGAAATAACTACACTGCTATCTGTATAAACATGGAAATATCTTCACCGCCACCTGTATGAACATGGAAATATCTACACTGCCATCTGTATGAACATGGAAATATCTACACCGCCATCTGTAAGAACATGGAAATATGTACACCGCTAACTGTAAGAACATGGAAATACCTACCCCGCTATCTGTATGAACATGGAAATATCTACACCGCCATCTGTAAGAACATGGAAATATGTACACCGCTAACTGTAAGAACAGGGAAATACCTACACCGCTATCTGTATGAACATGGAAATATCTACACCGCTATCTGTATAAACATGGAAATATGTCCACCGCTCTCTGTATGAACATGGAAATATCTACACCGCTATCTGTATGAAAATGGAAATATCTACACCGCCGTCTGTACGAACATGGACATATCTACACCGCCATCTGTATTAAGATGGAAATATCTACACCGCTATCTGTATAAGCATGGAAATATCTGCACCACTATCTGTACAAACATGGAAATATCCGCACCGCTATCTGTATAAACATGGAAATATCTACACCGCTATCTGCATAAACATGGAAATATCCACACCGCTATCTGTGTAAACATGGAAATGTCTACACCGCTATCTGTGAAAACATGAAATTATCTACACCGCCATCTCTATAAGCATGGAAATACCTACACCGCCATCTGAATGAACATGGAAATATCTAAACCGCCATCTCTATAAACGTGGAAATATGTACATCGCTATATGTATGAACTTAGAAATATCTACACTGCTATCTGTATATAATTGGAATTATCTACACCGCTATCTGTATGAACATGGAAATATCTACACCGCTATCTGTATGAACATGGAAATATCTACACTGCTATCTGTATGAACATGGAAATATCTACACCGCTATCTGTATGAACATGCAAATATCTACACCGGCATCCAGATGAACATGGAAATATCTACACCGCTATCTGCATGAACATGGGAATATCTACACAGCTATCTGCATATACATGGGAATATCTACACAGATTTCTCTATAAATATGGAAATGACAACAGCGCTCTCTCTATAAACTTCCAAATATCTACACCACCATCTGTATGAACATGGACATATCTACACCGCCATCTGTACGAACATGCACATATCTACACAGCCATCTGTATTAAGCTGGAAATATCTACCCCGCTATCTTTATAAACATGGAAATATCTGCACCACTATCTGTATAAACATGGAAATATCCGCACCGCTATCTGTATAAACATGGAAATATCTAGACCGCTATCTACATAAACATGGAAATATCCACACCGCTATCTGTGTAAACATGGAAATGTCCACACCGCTATCTGTGTTAACATGGCAATATCTACACCGCTATCTGTGTAAACATGAAAATATCTACAACGCTGTCTCTATATACTTGGAAATAACTACACCACAATCTCTATAAACATGGAAATTTCTAGACCGCCATCTCTATTAACATGGAAATATCTACACCACCATCTGTATAAACATGGAAATATCTATACCGCTATCTGCATAAACATGGAATTATCTACACCGCCATCTCTACGAACCTGTAAATATCTACATCGCCATCTGTATGAACATGGAAATATCTACACCGCTATCTGTATGAACATGGAAATATCTATAACGCTATCTGTATGAACATGCAAATATCTACACAGCTATCTGTTTATCAATGGAAATATCTGCACTGCTATCTCTATAAACACGGAAATAACTACACTGCTATCTGTATAAACATGGAAATATCTACACCGCCACCTGTATGAACATGGAAATATCTACACTGCCATCCGTACGAACATGGAAATATCTACACCGCCATCTGTATGAACATGTAAATATCTACAATGCCATCTGTATGAACATGGAAATATCTACACCGCTATCTGTATGAACATGGAAATAACTACACCGCTATCTGTATGAACATGGAAATATCTACACCGCTATCTGTACGAACATGCAAATATCTACACAGCTATATGTATATCAATGGAAATATCTACACTGATATCTCTATAAACATGGAAATAACTACACTGCTATCTGTATAAACATGGAAATATCTACATCGCCACCTGAATGAACATGGAAATATCTACACTGCCATCCATACGAACATGGAATTATCTACACCACCCTCTGTATGAACATGGAAATATCTACACGGCTAACTGTATGAACATGGAAATATCTACACCGCCATCTCTATGAACATGGAAATATCTACACCGCCATTTGTATGAACATGGAAATATCTACACCGCCATCTGTATGAACATGGAAATATCTTCACCCCCATCTGTATGAACATGGATATATCTACACCGGCATCTGGATGAACATGGAAATATCTACACCGCTATCAGCATGATAATGGAAATATCTACACAGCTATCTGCATATACATGGATATATCTACACCGGCATCTGGATGAACATGGAAATATCTACACCGCTATCAGCATGATAATGGAAATATCTACACAGCTATCTGCATATACATGGAAATATCTACACAGATTTCTCAATAAATATGGAAATAACTACAGCGCTATCTCTATAAACTTCAAAATATGTACACCGCCATCTGTATGAACGTGGAAATATGTACAACGCCAGCTGTACGAACATGGACATATCTACACCGCCATCTGTTTTAAGATGGAAATATCTACACCGCTATCTGTATAAACATGGAAATATCTGCCCAACTATCTGTACAAACATGGAAATATCCGCACCACTATCTGTATAAACATCGAAATATCTACACCGCTATCTGTATGAACATGGAAGTATCTACACCGCTATCTGTATGAACATGCAAATATCTACTCAGCTATCTGTATATCAATGGAAATATCTACACTGCTATCTCTATAAACTTGGAAATAACTACACTGCTATCTGTATAAACATGGAAATATCTACACCGCCACCTGTATGAACATGGAAATATCTACACTGCCATCTGTGTGAACATGGAAATATCTACACCGCCATCTGTAAGAACATGGAAATATGTACACCGCTAACTGTAAGAACATGGAAATACCTACACCGCTATCTGTATGAACATGGAAATATCTACACCGCTATCTGTATGAACATGGAAATATCTACACCGCTCTCTGTATGAACATGGAAATATCTACACCGCTATCTGCATGAACATGGAAATATCTACACCGCTATCTGTGTAAACATGCATACATCTTCACCGCTATCTGTATAAACATGGAAATATCTAAACCGCTATCTGCATGAACATGGAAATATCTACACTGCCATCTGTGTGAACATGGAAATATCTACACCGCCATCTGTAAGAACATGGAAATATGTACACCGCTAACTGTAAGAACATGGAAATACCTACACCGCTATCTGTATGAACATGGAAATATCTAGACCGCTATCTACATAAACATGGAAATATCCACACCGCTATCTGTGTAAACATGGAAATGTCCACACCGCTATCTGTGTTAACATGGCAATATCTACACCGCTATCTGTGTAAACATGAAAATACCTACACCTCCATCTGTGTAAACATGAAAATATCTACAACGCTGTCTCTATAAACTTGGAAATAACTACACCACTATCTCTATAAACATGGAAATATCTAGACCGCCATCACTATAAACATGGAAATATCTTCACCACCATCTGTATAAACATGGAAATATCTATACCATTATCTGAATAAACATGGAAATATCTACACCGCCATCTCTACGAACCTGTAAATACCTACACCGCCATCTGTATGAACATGGAAATATCTACACCGCTATCTGTATGAACATGGAAATATCTATACCGCTATCTGTATGAACATGCAAATATCTACACAGCTATCTGTTTATCAATGGAAATATCTGCACTGCTATCTCTATAAACACGGAAATATCTACACTGCTATCTGTATAAACATGGAAATATCTATACCGCCACCTGTATGAACATGGAAATATCTACACTGCCATCCGTACGAACATGGAAGTATCTACACCGAAATCTGAATGAACATGTAAATATCTACAATGCCATCTGTATGAACATGGAAATATCTACACCGCTTTCTGTATGAATATGGAAATAACTACACCGCTATCTGTATGAACATGGAAATATCTACACCGCTCTCTGTATGAACATGGAAATATCTACACCGCTATCTGTACGAACATGCAAATATCTACACAGCTATCTGTATATCAATGGAAATATCTACACTGCTATCTCTATAAACATGGAAATAACTACACTGCTATCTGTATAAACATGGAAATATCTACACTGCCACCTGAATGAACATGGAAATATCTACACTGCCATCCATACAAACATGGAAATATCTACACCGCCCTCTGTATGATCATGGAAATATCTACACGGCTAACTGTATGAACATGGAAATATCTACACCGCCATCTCTATGAACATGGAAATATCTACACCGCCATTTGTATGAACATGGAAATATCTACACCGCCATCTGTATGAACATGGAAATATCTTCACCCCCATGTGTATGAACATGGATATATCTACACCGGCATCTGGATGAACATGGAAATATCTACACCGCTATCTGCATGATAATGGAATTATCTACACAGCTATCTGCATATACATGGAAATATCTACACAGATTTCTCAATAAATGTGGAAATAACTACAGCGCTATCTCTATAAACTTCAAAATATCTACACCGCCATCTGTATGAACATGGAAATATGTACAACGCTAACTGTAAGAACATGGAAATACCTACCCCGCTATCTGTATGAACATGGACATATCTACACCGCCATCTGTATTAAGATGGAAATATCTACACCGCTATCTGTATAAACATGGAAATATCTGCCCAACTAACTGTATAAACATGGAAATATCTATACCATTATCTGAATAAACATGGAAATATCTACACCGCCATCTCTACGAACCTGTAAATATCTACACCGCCATCTGTATGAACCTGTAAATATCTACACCGCCATCTGTATGAACATGGAAATATCTATACCGCTATCTGTATGAACATGCAAATATCTACACAGCTATCTGTTTATCAATGGAAATATCTGCACTGCTATCTCTATAAACACGGAAATAACTACACTGCTATCTGTATAAACATGGAAATATCTACACCGCCACCTGTATGAACATGGAAATATCTACACTGCCATCCGTACGAACATGGAAATATCTACACCGCCATCTGTAAGAACATGTAAATATCTACAATGCCATCTGTATGAACATGGAAATATCTACACCGCTGACTGTATGAGCATGGAAATATCTACAACGCTATCTGTATGAACATGGAAATATCTACACCGCTATCTGTATGAACATGGAAATAACTACACCGCTATCTGTATGAAGATGGAAATATCTACACCGCTCTCTGTATGAACATGGAAATATCTACACCGCTATCTGTACGAACATGCAGATATCTACACAGCTATCTGTATATCAATGGAAATATCTACACTGCTATCTCTATAAACATGGAAATAACTACACTGCTATCTGTATAAACATGGAAATATCTACACCGCCACCTGAATGAATATGGAAATATCTACACTGCCATCCATACGAACATGGAAATAGCTACACCGCCCTCCGTATGAACATCGAAATATCTACACGGCTAACTGTAAGAACATGGAAATATCTACACCGCCATCTCTATGAACATGGAAATATCTACACCGCCATTTGTATGAACATGGAAATATCTACACTGCTATCTCTATAAACATGGAAATAACTACACTGCTATCTGTATAAACATGGAAATATCTAAACCGCCGCCTGTATGAACATGGAAATATCTACACTGCCATCCGCACGAACATGGAAATATCTACAACGCCGTCTGTATGAAAATGTAAATATCTACACCGCCATCTGTATGAACATGGAAATATCTACACCGCTAATTGTATGAACATGGAAATATCTACACCGCTATCTGTATGAACATGGAAATATCTACACCGCTATCTGTATGAACATGGAAATATCTTCACAGCTATCTGTATGAACATGGAAATATCTACACCGCCCTCTGTTTGAACATGGAAATATCTACACCGCTATCTGTATGCACATGCAAATATCTACACAGCTATCTGTATAACAATGGAAATATCTACACTATTATCTCTATAAACATGGAAATAACTACACTACTACCTGTATAAACATGGAAATATCTACACCGCTATCTGTATAAACATGGAAATATCTTCACCGCTATCTGTATAAACATGGAAATATCTACAACGCTGTCACTATAAACTTGGAAATAACTACACCACTATCTCGGTAAACATGGAAATATCTAGACCGCCATCTCTATAAACATGGAAATATCTACACCGCCATCTGTATGAACATGGAAATATCTGCACCGCCATTTGTATGAACATGGAAATATCTACACCGCCATCTCTATGAACATGGAAATATCTTCACCGCCATCTGTATGAGCATGGATATATCTACACCGGCATCTGGATGAACATGGAAATATCTACACCGCTATCTGCATGAACATGGAAATATCTACACAGCTATCTGCATATACATGGAAATAAGTACACAGATTTCTCTATAAATATGGAAATAACTACAGCGCTATCTCTATAAACTTCGATATATCTACACCGCCATCTGTATGAACATGGAAATATCTACACCGCCATATGTACGAACATGGATATATCTACACCGCCATCTGCATTAAGATGGAAATATCTACACCGCTATCTGTATAAACATGGAAATATCTGCCCAACTATCTGTATAAACATAGAAATATCCGCACCGCTATCTGTATAAACATGGAAATATCTACACCGCTATCTCTATAAACATGGAAATATCCACACCGCTATCTTTGTAAACATGGAAATGTCAACACCGCTATCTGTGTAAACAGGGAAATAACTACACCGCCATCTGTGTAAACATGGAAATATCTACAGCGCCATCTCTATAAACATGGAAATATCTACACCGCCATCTGTATGAACATGGAAATATCTGCACCGCCATCTCTATAAACGTGGAAATATCTACACCGCTATCTGTATGAACTTGGAAATATCTACACTGCTATTTGTATAAAATTGAAATTATCTACACCACTATCTCTATAAACATGGAAATATCTACACTGATATCTGTATAAACATGAAAATGTCTACACCGCTATCTGTATAAACATGGAAATAACTTCACCGCTATCTGCATGATAATGGAATTATCTACACAGCTATCTGCATATACATGGAAATACCTACACAGATTTCTCAATAAATGTGGAAATAACTACAGCGCTATCTCTATAAACTTCAAAATATCTACACCGCCATCTGTATGAACATGGAAATATGTACAACGCCATCTGTACGAACATGGACATGTCTACACCGCCATCTGTATTAAGATGGAAATATCTACACCGCTATCTGTATAAACATGGAAATATCTGCCCAACTATCTGTATAAACATGGAAATATCCGCACCACTATCTGTATAAACATGGAAATATCTACACCGCTATCTGTATGAACATGGAAGTATCTACACCGCTATCTGTACGAACATGCAAATATCTACTCAGCTATCTGTATATCAATGGAAATATCTACACTGCTATCTCTATAAACTTGGAAATAACTACACTGCTATCTGTATAAACATGGAAATATCTACACCGCCACCTGTATGAACATGGAAATATCTACACTGCCATCTGTACGAACATGGAAATATCTACACCGCCATCTGTAAGAACATGGAAATATGTACACCGCTAACTGTAAGAACATGGAAATACCTTCCCTGCTATCTGTATGAACATGGAAATATCTACACCGCCATCTGTAAGAACATGGAAATATGTACACCGCTAACTGTAAGAACAGGGAAATACCTACACCGCTATCTGTATGAACATGGAAATATCTACACCGCTATCTGTATCAACATGGAAATATCTACACCGCTCTCTGTATGAACATGGAAATATCTACACCGCCATCTGTATGAACATGGAAATATCTACACCGCTATCTGTATGAACATGCAAATATCTACACCGGCATCTGGATGAACATGGAAATATCTATACCGCTATCTGCATGAATATGGAAATATCTACACAGCAATCTGCATATACATGGAAATATCTACACAGATTTCTCTATAAATATGGAAATAACTACAGCGTTATCTCTATAAACTTCGAAATACCTACACCGCCATCAGTATGAACATGGAAATATCTACACCACCATCTGTACGAACATGGACATATCTACACCGCCATCTGTATTAAGATGGAAATATATACACCGCTATCTGTATAAGCATGGAAATATCTGCACCACTATCTGTACAAACATGGAAATATTCGCACCGCTATCTGTATAAACATGGAAATATCTACACCGCTATCTGCATAAACATGGAAATATCCACACTGCTATCTGTGTAAACATGGAAATGTCTACACCACTATCTGTGTAAACATGGAAATATCTACACCGCCATCTCTATAAGCATGGAAATACCTACACCGCCATCTGAATGAACATGGAAATATCTACACCGCCATCTCTATAAACGTGGAAATATGTACACCGCGATCTGTATGAACTTAGAAATATCTACACTGCTATCTGCATATAATTGGAGTTATCGACACCGCTATCTGTATGAACATGGAAATATCTACACTGCTATCTGTATGAACATGGAAATATCTACACCGCTATCTGTATGAACATGCAAATATCTACACCGGCATCCGGATGAACATGGAAATATCTATACCGCTATCTGCATGAACATGGAAATATCTACACAGCTATCTGCATATACATGGAAATATCTACACAGATTTCTCTATAAATATGGAAATGACAACAGCGCTCTCTCTATAAACTTCCAAATATCTACACCGCCATCTGTATGAACATGGACATATCTACACCGCCATCTGTACGAACATGGACATATCTACACAGCCATCTGTATTAAGCTGGAAATATCTACCCCGCTAACTGTATAAACATGGAAATGTCTACACCACTATCTGTGTAAACATGGAAATATCTACACCGCCATCTCTATAAGCATGGAAATACCTACACCGCCATCTGAATGAACATGGAAATATCTACACCGCCATCTCTATAAACGTGGAAATATGTACACCGCGATCTGTATGAACTTAGAAATATCTACACTGCTATCTGCATATAATTGGAGTTATCGACACCGCTATCTGTATGAACATGGAAATATCTACACTGCTATCTGTATGAACATGGAAATATCTACACCGCTATCTGTATGAACATGCAAATATCTACACCGGCATCCGGATGAACATGGAAATATCTATACCGCTATCTGCATGAACATGGAAATATCTACACAGCTATCTGCATATACATGGAAATATCTACACAGATTTCTCTATAAATATGGAAATGACAACAGCGCTCTCTCTATAAACTTCCAAATATCTACACCGCCATCTGTATGAACATGGACATATCTACACCGCCATCTGTACGAACATGGACATATCTACACAGCCATCTGTATTAAGCTGGAAATATCTACCCCGCTAACTGTATAAACATGGAAATATCTGCACCGCTATCTGTATAAACATGGAAATATCTGCACCGCTATCTGTATAAACATGGAAATATCTAGACCGCTATCTACATAAACATGGAAATATCCACACTGCTATCTGTGTAAACATGGAAATGTCCACACCGCTATCTGTGCTAACATGGCAATATCTACACCGCAATCTGTGCAAACATGAAAATATCTACACCGCCATCTGTGTAAACATGAAAATATCTACAACGCTGTATCTACATACTTGGAAATAACTACACCACTATCTCTATAAACATGGAAATATCTAGACCGCCATCTCTATTAACATGGAAATATCTACACCACCATCTGTATAAACATGGAAATATCTATACCGCTATCTGCATAAACATGGAAATATCTACACCGCCATCTCTACGAACCTGTAAATATCTACACCGCCATCTGGATGAACATGGAAATATCTACACCGCTATCTGTATGAACATGGAAACATCTATACCGCTATCTGTATGAACATGCAAATATCTACACAGCTATCTGTTTATCAATGGAAATATCTGCACTGCTATCTCTATAAACACGGAAATAACTACAATGCTATCTGTATAAACATGGAAATATCCACACCGCAACCTGAATGAACATGGAAATATCTCCACTGCCATCCATACGAACATGGAAATAACTACACCGCCCTCTGAATGAACATGGAAATATCTACATGGCTAACTGTATGAAAATGGAAATATCTACACGGCCATCTGTACGAACATGGAAATATCTACACCGCCATCTGTATGAACATGTAAATATCTACACCGCCATTTGTATGAACATGGAAATATCTACACCGCTAACTGTATGACCATGGAAATATCTACACTGCTATCTGTATGAACATGGAAATATCTACAACGTTATCTGTATGAACTTGGAAATATCTACACCGCTGTCTGTATGAACATGGAAATATCTACACCACCATCTGTACGAAGATGGAAATATCTACACCGCTATCTGTATAAACATGGAAATATCTACAACGTTATCTGTATGTACTTGGAAATATCTACACCGCCATTTGTATGAACATGGAAATATCTACACCGCCATCAGTATGAACATGGAAATATCTACACCGCCATCTCTATAAACGTGGAAATATCTACATCGCTATCTGTATGAACTTGGAAATATCTACACTGCTGTCGGTATGAAATTGAAATTATCTACAACTCTATCTCTATAAACATGGAAATATCTACACTTCTATCTGTATAAACATGGAAATATCTACACCGCTATCTGTATAAACATGGAAATATCTTCACCGCTATCTGTATAAACATGGAAATATCTAGACCGCCATCTCTATAAACATGGAAATATCTACACCACCGTCTGTATAAACATGGAAATATCTATACCGCTATCTGCATAAACATGGAAATACCTTCACCGCCATCTCTATGAACATGGAAATATCTACACCGCCATCTGTACGAACATGGAAATATGTACACCGCCATCTGTATGAACATGTAAATATCTACACCGCCATCTGTATGAACATGGAAATATCTACACCGCTAACTGTATGAACATGGAAATATCTACACCGCTATCTGTATGAACATGGAAATATCTACACCGTTATCTGTATGAACATGGAAATATCTACACCGCTATCTGTATGAACATGGAAATATCTACACCGCTATCTCTACGAACATGGAAATATCTACACCGCTATCTGTATGAACATGGAAATATCTACACAGCTATCTGTATATCAATGGAAATATCCACACTGCTATGTCTATAAACATGGAAATAACTACACTGCTCTCTGTAGAAACATAGAAATATCTACAACGCCACCTGTCTGATCATGGAAATAACTACACTGCCATCCGTATGAACATGGAAATATCCGCACCGCTATCTGTATAAACATGGAAATATCTACACTGCTATCTGCATAAACTTGGAAATAACCACACTGCTATCTGTGAAAACATGGAAATGTCTACACGACTATCTGTGTGAACATGGAAATATCTACACCGCCATCTGTGTAAACATGAAAATATCTACACCGCCATCCCCATAAACATGGAAATATCTACACCACCATCTGTATAAACATGGAAATATCTATACCGCTATCTGCATAAACATGGAAATATCTACACCGCCATCTCTATGAACATGGATACATCTACACCGCCATCTGTACGAACATGGAAATATCTACACCGCCATCTGTATGAACATGGAAATATCTACACCGCTATCCGTATGAACATGGAAATATCTACACGGCTATCTGTTCGAACATGGAAATAGCTACACCGCTATCTGTATGAACATGCAAATAACTACACAGCTATCTGTATATCAATGGAAATATCTACATTGCTATCTCTATAAATATGGAAATATCTACACTGCTATCTGTATAAACATGGAAATATCTACACCGCTATCTGTATAAACATGGAAATATCTTCACCGCTATCTGTATAAACATGGAAATATCTAGACCGCCATCTCTATAAACATTGAAATATCTACTCAACCATCTGTATAAAAATGGAAATATCTATACCGCTATCTGCATAAACATTGAATTATCTACACCGCCATCTCTATGAACATGGAAATATCTACACCGCCCTGTGTACGAACATGGAAATATCTACACCGCCATCTGTATGAACATGTAAATATCTACACCGCCATCTGTATGAACATGGAAATATCTACACCGTTATCTGTATGAACATGGAAATATCTACACTACTATCTGTACGAACGTGGAAATATCTACACTGCCATCCGTACAAACATGGAAATATCTACAGCGCCATCTGTAAGAACATGGAAATATCTACACCGCCATCTGTATGAACATGGAAATATCTACACCGCTAAGTATATGGACATGGAAATATCTACACCGCTATTGGTATGAACATAGAAATATCTACACCGCTTTCTGCATGAACATGGAAAAACCTACACCGCTATCTGTATGAACATGGAAATATCTACATCGCTATCTGTATGAACATGGAAATATCTACACCGCTATCTGTATGAACATGAAAATATCTACACAGCTATCTGTATGAAATTGAAATTATCTACACCACTATCACTATAAACATGGAAATAACTACAATGCTATCTGTATAAACATGGAAATTTCTACACCGCCATCTCTATGAACATGGAAATATCTACACCGCCATTTGTATGAACATGGAAATATCTACACCGCCATCTCTATGAACTTGGAAATATCTACACCGCCATGTGTATGAACCTGGAAATATCTACACCGCCATCTGTATGAACATGGAAATATCTTCATCGCCATCTGTATGAACATGGATATAATTTCACCGGCATCTGGATGAACATGGAAATATCTACACCGCTATCTGCATGAACTTGGAAATATCTACACAGCTATCTGAATATACATGGAAATATCTACACAGATTTCTCTATAAGTCTGGAAATATCTACAGCGCTATCTCTATAAAATTCGGAATATCTACACTGCCATCTGTTTGAACATGGAAATATCTACACCACCATCTGTACGAACATGGACATATCTGCACCGCCATCTGTATTAAGATGGAAATATCTACACTGCTATCTGTATAAACATGGAAATATCTGCCCAACTATCTGTATAAACATGGAAATATCCGCACCGCTATCTGTATAAACATGGAAATATCTACACTGCTATCTGCATAAACATGGAAATATCCACACCGCCATCTGCGTAAACATGGAAATGTCTACACCGCTATCTGTGTACACATGGAAATATCTACACCGCCATCCGTGTAAGCATGAAAATATCTACACCGCCATCCCTATAAACATGGAAATATCTACACCGCCATCTGTATGAACATGGAAATATCTACACCGCCATCTCTATAAACGTGGAAATATCTACACCGCTATCTGTATGAACTTGGAAATATCTACACTGCTCTCTGTATAAAATTGAAATTATCTACACCACTATCTCCATAAACATGGAAATATCTACACTGCTATCTGTATAAACATGGAAATATCCACACAGCTATCTGCATAAACATGGAAATATCTTCACCGCTATCTGTATAAACATGGAAATATCTACAACGCTGTCTCTATAAACTTGGAAATAACTTCACCACTATCTCTGTAAACATGGAAACATCTAGACCGCCGTCTCTATAAACATGGAAATATCTACACCACCATCTGTATAAACATGGAAATATCTATACCGCGATCTGCATAAACATGGAAATATCTACACCGCCATCTCTAAGAACATGGAAATATCTACACCGCCATCTGTACGAACATGGAAATATCTACACTGCTCTCTGTATAAAATTGAAATTATCTACACCACTATCTCTATAAACATGGAAATATCTACACTGCTATCTGTATAAACCTGGAAATATCTACAACGCTATCTGCATAAACATGGAAATATCTTCACCGCTATCTGTATAAACATGGAAATATCTACAACGCTGTCTCTATAAACTTGGAAATAACTACACCACTATCTCTGAAAACATGGAAACATCTAGACCGCCATCTCTATAAACATGGAAATATCTACATCACCATCTGTATAAACTTGGAAATATCTATACCGCGATCTGCATAAACATGGAAATATCTACACCGCTATCTCTAAGAACATGGAAATATCTACACCGCCATCTGTACGAACATGGAAATATCTATACCGCCAGGTGTGTGAACATGTAAATATCTACACCGCCATCTGTATGAACATGGAAATATGTACACCGCTAACTGTATGAACATGGAAATGTCTACACCGCTATCTGTATGAACATGGAAATATCTACACCGTTATCTGTATGAACATGGAAATATCTACACCGCTATCTGTATGAACAGGGAAATATCTACACCGCTATCTGTACGAACATGGAAATATGTACACCGCTATCTGTATGAACATGCAAATATCTACACAGCCATCTGTATATCAATGGAAATACCTACACTGCTATCTCTATAAACATGGAAATAACAACACTGCTATCTGTATAAACAGGGAAATATCTACACCGCCACCTGTATGAACATGGAAATATCTACACTGCCATCTGTATGAACATGGAAATATCTACACCGCCATCTGTACGAACATGGACATTTCTACACCGCCATCTGTATTAAGATGGAAATATCTACACCGCTATCTATATAAACATGGAAATATCTGCCCAACTATCTGTATAAACATGGAAATATCCGCACCGCTATCTGTATAAACATGGAAATATCTACACTGCTATCTGCATAAACATGGAAATATCCACACCGCCATCTGTGTAAACATGGAAATGTCTACACCGCTATCTGTGTAAACATGGAAATATCTACACCGCCATCTGTGTAAGCATGAAAATATCTACACCGCCATCCCTATAAACATGGAAATATCTACACCGCCATCTGTATGAACATGGAAATATCTACACCGCCTTCTCTATAAACATGGAAATATCTACACGGCTATCTGTATGAACTTGGAAATATCTACACTGCTCTCTGTATAAAATTGAAATTATCTACACCACTATCTCTATAAACATGGAAATATCTACACCGCTATCTGTATAAACATGGAAATATCTTCACCGCTATCTGTATAAACATGGAAATATCTACACCGCCACCTGTATGAACATGGAAATATCTACAGTGCCATCCGTACGAACATGGAAATATCTACACCGCCATCTGTATGAACATGTAAATATCTAAAACGCCATCTGTATGAACATGGAAATATCTACACCGTTATCTGTATGAACATGGAAATATCTACACCGCTATCTGTATGAACATGGAAATATCTACACCGCTATCTGTATGAACATGGAAATATCTACACCGCTACCTCTATAAACGTGGAAATATCTACACCGCTATCTGTATGAACTTGGAAATATCTACACTGCTCTCTGTATAAAATTGAAATTATCTACACCACTATCTCTATAAACATGGAAATATCTACACTGCTATCTGTATAAACATGGAAATATCTACACCGCTATCTGTATAAACATGGAAATATCTTCACCGCTATCTGTATAAACATGGAAATAACTACAACGCTGTCTCTATAAAGTTGGAAATAACTACACCACTATCTCTGCAAACATGGAAATATCTAGACCGCCATCTCTATAAACATGGAAATATCTACACCACCATCTGTATAAACATGGAAATATCTATACCGCTATCTGCATAAACATGGAAATATCTACACCGCCATCTCTAAGAACATGGAAATATCTACACAGCCATCTGTATGAAGATGAAAATATCTACACCGCTAACTGTATGAACATGGAAATATCTACACCTCTATCTGTATGAACATGGAAATATCTACACCGTCATCTGTACGAACATTGAAATATGTACACCACTATCTGTATGAACATGCGAATATCTACACAGCCATCTGTATATCAATGGAAATACCTACACTGCTATCTCTATAAACATGGAAATAACTACACTGCTATCAGTATAAACAGGGAAATATCTACACCGCCACCTGTATGAACATGGAAATATCTACACTGCCATCTGTATAAACATGGAAATATCTATACCGCTATCTGCATAAACATTGAATTATCTACACCGCCATCTCTATGAACATGGAAATATCTACACCGCCCTCTGTACGAACATGGAAATATCTACACCGCCATCTGTATGAACATGTAAATATCTACACCGCCATCTGTATGAACATGGAAATATCTACACCGCTACCTGTACGAACATGGAAATGTCTACACCGCTATCTGTATGAAAATGCAAATAACTACACAGCTATCTGTATGAAAATGCAAATATCTACACAGCTATCTGTATATCAACGGAAATATCTACAATGCTATCTCTATCAACATGGAAATAACTACACTGCTATCTGTATAAACATGGAAATATCTACACCGCCATCTCTATGTAAATGGAAATATCTACACCGCCATGTGTATAAACATTGAAATATCTACACCGCCATCTCTATGAACATGGAAGTATCTACACCGCCATTTGTATGAACATGGAAATATCTACACCGCCATCTGTATGAACATGGAAATACCTTCACCGACATCTGTATGAACATGGATATATCTACACCGGCATCTGGATGAACATGGAAATATCTACACTGCCATCTGTATGAGCATGGATATATCTACACCGGCATCTGGATGAACATCTAAATAACTACACCGCTATCTGCATGAACATGGAAATATCTACACAGCTGTCTGCATATGCATGGAAATATCTACACAGATTTCTCTATAAATATGGAAATAACTACAGCGCTGTCTCTATAAACTTCAAAATATCTACACCGCCATCTGTATGAACATGGAAATATCTACACCGCCATCTGTACGAACATGGACATATCTACACCGCCATCTGTATTAAGATGGAAATATCTACACCGCTATCTGTATAAACATGGAAATATCTGCCCAACTATCTGTATAAACATGGAAATATCCGCACCGCTATCGGTATAAAGACGGAAATATCTACACCACTATATGCATAAACATGGAAATATCCACACCGCTATCTTTGTAAACACAGAAATATCTACACCGCCATCTGTGTAAACATGAAAATATCTACACCGCCATCTCTATAAACATGGAAAGATCTATACCGCCATCTGTATGAACATGGAAATATCTACACCACCATCTCTACAAGCGTGGAAATATCTACACCGCTATCTGTATGAATTTGGAAATTTCTACAATGCTATCTGTATAAAATTGGAATTATCTACACCACTATCTCTATAAACATGGAAATATCTACACTGCTATCTGTATAAACATGGAAATATCTACACCGCTATCTGTATAAACATGGAAATATCTTCACCGCTATGTGTATAAACATGGAAATATCTACAACGCTGTCTCTATAAACTTGGAAATAACTACACCACTATCTCTTTAAACATGGAAATATCCAGACCGCCATCTCTATAAACATGGAAATATCTACACCACCAGCTGTATAAACATGGAATTATCTATACCGCTATCTGCATAAACGTGGAAATATCTACACCGCCATCTCTATTAACATGGAAATATCTACACCGCCATCTGTATGAACATGGAAATATCTACACCGCCATCTGTATGAACATGGAAATTACTATACCGCTATCTGCATAAACATGGAAATATTTACACGGCCATCTGTACGAACATGGAAATATCTACACCGCCGTCTGTATGAACATGGATATATCTCCACCGCCATCTGTATGAACATGGAAATATCCACACCGCTAACTGTATGAACATGGAAATATCTACACCGCTATCTGTATGAACATGGAAATATCTACACCGTTATCTGTATGAACATGGACATTTCTACACCGCCATCTGTATTAAGATGGAAATATCTACACCGCTATCTATATAAACATGGAAATATCTGCCCAACTATCTGTATAAACATGGAAATATCTGCACCGCTATCTGTATAAACATGGAAATATCTACACTGCTATCTGCATAAACATGGAAATATCCACACCGCCATCTGTGTAAACATGGAAATGTCTACACCGCTATCTGTGTAAACATGGAAATATCTACACCGCCATCTGTGTAAGCATGAAAATATCTACACCGCCATCCCTATAAACATGGAAATATCTACACCGCCATCTGTATGAACATGGAAATATCTACACCGCCTTCTCTATAAACATGGAAATATCTACACGGCTATCTGTATGAACTTGGAAATATCTACACTGCTCTCTGTATAAAATTGAAATTATCTACACCACTATCTCTATAAACATGGAAATATCTACACTGCTATCTGTATAAACATGGAAATATCTACACCGCTATCTGTATAAACATGGAAATATCTTCACCGCTATCTGTATAAACATGGAAATATCTACACCGCCACCTGTATGAACATGGAAATATCTACAGTGCCATCCGTACGAACATGGAAATATCTACACCGCCATCTGTATGAACATGTAAATATCTAAAACGCCATCTGTATGAACATGGAAATATCAACACCGTTATCTGTATGAACATGGAAATATCTACACCGCTATCTGTATGAACATGGAAATATCTACACCGCTACCTCTATAAACGTGGAAATATCCACACCGCTATCTGCATAAACATGGAAATATCTTCACCGCTATCTGTATAAACATGGAAATATCTACAACGCTGTCTCTATAAACTTGGAAATAACTACACCACTATCTCTGAAAACATGGAATCATCTAGACCGCCATCTCTATAAACATGGAAATATCTACACCACCATCTGTATAAACATGGAAATATCTATACCGCGATCTGCATAAACATGGAAATATCTACACCGCCATCTCTAAGAACATGGAAATATCTACACCGCCAGGTGTATGAACATGTAAATATCTACACCGCCATCTGTATGAACATGGAAATATGTACACCGCTAACTGTATGAACATGGAAATGTCTACACCGCTATCCGTATGAACATGGAAATATCTACACCGTTATCTGTATGAACATGGAAATGTCCACACCGCTATCTGTATGAACAGGGAAATATCTACACCGCTATCTGTACGAACATGGAAATATGTACACCGCTATCTGTATGAACATGCAAATATCTACACAGCCATCTGTATATCAATGGAAATACCTACACTGCTATCTCTATAAACATGGAAATAACAACACTGCTATCTGTATAAACAGGGAAATATCTACACCGCCACCTGTATGAACATGGAAATATCTACACTGCCATCTGTATGAACATGGAAATATCTACACCGCCATCTGTACGAACATGGACATTTCTACACCGCCATCTGTATTAAGATGGAAATATCTACACCGCTATCTATATAAACATGGAAATATCTGCCCAACTATCTGTATAAACATGGAAATATCCGCACCGCTATCTGTATAAACATGGAAATATCTACACTGCTATCTGCATAAACATGGAAATATCCACACCGCCATCTGTGTAAACATGGAAATGTCTACACCGCTATCTGTGTAAACATGGAAATATCTACACCGCCATCTGTGTAAGCATGAAAATATCTACACCGCCATCCCTATAAACATGGAAATATCTACACCGCCATCTGTATGAACATGGAAATATCTACACTGCCTTGTCTATAAACATGGAAATATCTACACGGCTATCTGTATGAACTTGGAAATATCTACACTGCTCTCTGTATAAAATTGAAATAATCTACAACACTATCTCTATAAACATGGAAATATCTACACCGCTATCTGTATAAACATGGAAATATCTTCACCGCTATCTTTATAAACATGGAAATATCTACACCGCCACCTTTATGAACATGGAAATATCTACAGTGCCATCCGTACGAACATGGAAATATCTACACCGCCATCTGTATGAACATGTAAATATCTAAAACGCCATCTGTATGAACATGGAAATATCTACACCGTTATCTGTATGAACATGGAAATATCTACACCGCTATCTGTATGAACATGGAAATATCTACACCGCTATCTCTATGAACATGGAAATATCTACACCGCTACCTCTATAAACGTGGAAATATCTACATCGCTATCTGTATGAACTTGGAAATATCTACACTGATCTTTGTATAAAATTGAAATTATCTACACCACTATCTCTATAAACATGGAAATATCTACACTGCTATCTGTATAAACATGGAAATATCTACACCGCTATCTGTATAAACATGGAAATATCTTCACCGCTATCTGTATAAACATGGAAATAACTACAACAATGTCTCTATAAAGTTGGAAATAACTACACCACTATCTCTGCAAACTTGGAAATATCTAGACCGCCATCTCTATAAACATGGAAATATCTACACCACCATCTGTATAAACATGGAAATATCTATACCGCTATCTGCATAAACATGGAAATATCTACACCGCCATCTCTAAGAACATGGAAATATCTACACCGCCATCTGTATGATATCTACACCGCTAACTGTATGAACATGGAAATATCTACACCTCTATCTGTATGAACATGGAAATATCTACACGGCCATCTGTACGAACATTGAAATATGTACACCACTATCTGTATTAACATGCGAATATCTACACAGCCATCTGTATATCAATGGAAATACCTACAATGCTATCTCTATAAACATGGAAATAACAACACTGCTATCTGTATAAACAGGGAAATATCTACACCGCCACCTGTATGAACATGGAAATATCTACACTGCCATCTGTATGAACATGGAAAAATCTACACCGCCATCTGTACGAACATGGACATTTCTACACCGCCATCTGTATTAAGATGGAAATATCTACACCGCTATCTATATAAACATGGAAATATCTGCCCAACTATCTGTATAAACATGGAAATATCCGCACCGCTATCTGTATAAACATGGAAATATCTACACTGCTATCTGCATAAACATGGAAATATCCACACCGCCATCTGTGTAAACATGGAAATGTCTACACCGCTATCTGTGTAAACATGGAAATATCTACACCGCCATCTGTGTAAGCATGAAAATATCTACACCGCCATCCCTATAAACATGGAAATATCTACACCGCCATCTGTATGAACATGGAAATATCTACACTGCCTTCTCTATAAACATGGAAATATCTACACGGCTATCTGTATGAACTTGGAAATATCTACACTGCTCTCTGTATAAAATTGAAATGATCTACACCACTATCTCTATAAACATGGAAATATCTACACCGCTATCTGTATAAACATGGAAATATCTTCACCGCTATCTTTATAAACATGGAAATATCTACACCGCCACCTGTATGAACATGGAAATATCTACAGTGCCATCCGTACGAACATGGAAATATCTACACCGCCATCTGTATGAACATGTAAATATCTAAAACGCCATCTGTATGAACATGGAAATATCTACACCGTTATCTGTATGAACATGGAAATATCTACACCGCTATCTGTATGAACATGGAAATATCTACACCGCTATCTCTATGAACATGGAAATATCTACACCGCTACCTCAATAAACGTGGAAATATCTACACCGCTATCTGTATGAACTTGGAAATATCTACACTGCTCTTTGTATAAAATTGAAATTATCTACACCACTATCTCTATAAACATGGAAATATCTACACTGCTATCTGTATAAACATGGAAATATCTACACCGCTATCTGTATAAACATGGAAATATCTTCACCACTATCTGTATAAACATGGAAATAACTACAACACTGTCTCTATAAAGTTGGAAATAACTACACCACTATCTCTGCAAACATGGAAATATCTAGACCGCCATCTCTATAAACATGGAAATATCTACACCACCATCTGTATAAACATGGAAATATCTATACCGCTATCTGCATAAACATGGAAATATCTACACCGCCATCTTTAAGAACATGGAAATATCTACACCGCCATCTGTATGAACATGAAAATATCTACACCGCTAACTGTATGAACATGGAAATATCTACACCTCTATCTGTATGAACATGGAAATATCTACACCGCCATCTGTACGAACATTGAAATATGTACACCACTATCTGTATGAACATGCGAATATCTACACAGCCATCTGTATATCAATGGAAATACCTACACTGCTATCTCTATAAACATGGAAATAACTACACTGCTATCTGTATAAACAGGGAAATATCTACACCGCCACCTGTATGAACATGGAAATATCTACACTGCCATCTGTATGAACATTTAAATATCTACACCGCCATCTGTACGAACATGGACATTTCTACACCGCCATCTGTATGAACTTGTAAATATCTACACCGCCATCTGTATGAACATGAAAATATCTACACCGCTAACTGTATGAACATGGAAATATTTACACCGCTATTGGAATGAACATGGAAATACCTACACTGCTATCTGTATGAACATGGAAATATCTACACCGCTATCTGTATGAACTTGGAAATATCTACACTGCTATCTGTATAAAATTGAAATTATGTTCACCACTATCTCTATAAACATGGAAATATCTGCACTGTTATCTGCATAAACATGGAAATATCTACACTGCTATCTGTATAAACATGGAAATATCTTCACCGCTATCTGTATAAACATGGAAATATCTACAACGCTGTCTCTATAAACTTGGAAATAACTACACCCCTATCTCTGTAAACATGGAAATATCTAGACCGCCATCCCAATAAACGTGGAATTATCTACACCACCATCTGTATAAACATGGAAATATCTACACAGCTATCTGCATATACATGGAAATATCTACACATATTTCTCTATAAATATGGAAATATCTACAGCGCTATCTCTATAAACTTCGAAATATCTACACCGCCATCTGTATGAACATGGAAATATCTACACCGCCATCTGTACGAACAAGGACATATCTACACTGCCATCTGTATTAAGATGGAAATATCTACACCGCTATCTGTCTAAACATGGAAATATCTGCCTATCTGTATAAACATGGAAATATCCGCACCGCAATCTGCATAAACATGGAAATATCCACAACGCTATCTGTGTAAACATGGAAATATATGCACCGCCATCTGTGTAAACATGAAAATATCTACACCGCCATCCCCATAAACTTGGAAATATCTACATCACCATCTGTATAAACATGGAAATATCTATATCGCTATCTGCATAAACATGGAAATATCCACACTGCCATCTCTATGAACATGGATATATCTACACCGCCATCTGTATGAACATGGAAATATCTACACCGCCATCTATATGAACATGGAAATATCTACACCGCCATCTGTATTAACATGGAAATATCTACACCGCTAACTGTATGAAGATGGAAATATCTACACCGCCATCTGTATGAACATGGAAATATCTACACTGCTATCTGTATGAACATGGAAATATCTACACCGATATCTGTACGAACATGGAAATATCTACATCTCTATCAGTATGAACATGCAAATATCTACACAGCTATCTGTATATCAATGGAAATATCTACATTGCTATCTCTATAAACATGGAAATATCTACACTGCTATCTGTATAAACATGGAAATATCTACACTGCCACCTGTACGGACATGGAAATATCTACACTGCCATCCGTACGAACATGGAAATATCTACACCGCCATCTCTATGAACATGGAAATATCTACACTGCCATCCGTACGAAAATGGAAATATCTACACCGCCATCTGTATGAACATGGAAATACCTACACCGCTATCTGTATGAACATGGAAATATCTACACCGCTATCTGTATGAACATGGAAATATCTAGACCGCTATCTGTATGAACATGGAAATATCTACACCGCTATCTGTATGAACATGCAAATATCTACACAGCAATCTGTATATCAATGGAAATATCTACACTGCTATCTCTGTAAACATGGAAATAACTACACTGCTATCTGTATAAACATGGATATATCTACAGTGCCATCTCTATGAACATGGAAATATCTACACCGCCATTTGTATGAACTCGGAAACATCTACACCGCCATCTCTATGAACATGGAAATATCTACACCGCCATTTGTATGAACATGGAAATATCTACACCGCCATCTGTATGAACATGGAAATACCTTCAAAGCCATCTGTATGAACATGGATATATCTACACCGGCATCTAGATGAACATGCAAATATCTACACCGCTATCTGTATGAACATGGAAATATCTACACCGTTATCTGTATGAACATCGAAATATCTACACCGCTATCTGTATCAACATGGAAATATCTACACCGCTATCTGTACAAACATGGAAATATCTACACCGCTATCTGTATGAACATGGAAATACCTACACAGCTATCTGTAGGAAAATGGAAATATCTACACCGCTATCTGTATGAACATGGAAATATCTACACCGCTATCTGTATGAACATGCAAATATCTACACCGCTATCTGTATGAACATGCAAATATCTACACAGCTATCTGTATATCAATGGAAATATCTTCACTTCTGTCCCTGTAAACTTGGAAATAACTACACTGCTATCTGTATAAACATGGAAATATCTACACCGCCACCTGTATGAACAGGGAAATACCTACACTGCCATCCGTACGAACACGGAAATATCTACACCGCCATCTGTATGAATATGTAAATATCTACACCGCCATCTGTATGAACATGGAAATATCTACACCGCTAACTGTATGAACATGGAAATATATACACCGCTATCTGTATGAACATGGAAATATCTACACCGCTATCTGTATAAACATGGAAATATGTGCACCACTATCTGTATTAACATGGAACTATCCGCACCGCTTTCTGTATAAACATGGAAATATCTAAACCGCTATCTGTGTAAACATGGAAATATCTACACCTCCATCTGTGTAAACATGAAAATATCTACACCGCCATCTCTATAAACATGGAAATATCTACACCGCCATCTGTACGAACATGGAAATATCTACACCGCTATCTGTATGAACATGGAAATATCTAAACCGCTATGTGTATGAACATGCAAATATCTACACAGCTATCTGTATATCAATGGAAATATCTACACTGCTATCTCTATAAACATGGAAATATCTACACTGCTATCTGTATATACATGGAAATATCTACACCCCTAACTGTATGAACATGGAAATATCTACACCGCTATCTGTATGAACATGGAAATATCTACACCGTTATCTGTATGAACATGGAAATATCTACACCGCTATCTGTATGAACATGGAAATATCTACACAGCTATCTGTATATCAATGGAAATATCTACACTGCTATCTCTATAAACATGGAAATAACAACACTTCTATCTGTATAAACATGGAAATATATACACCGCCACCTGTATGAAGATGGAAATATCTACACTGCCATCAGTACGAACATGGAAATATCTACACCGCAATCTGTATGAACATGTAAATATCTACACCGCCATCTGTATGAACATGGAAATATCTACACCACTTACTGTATGAACATGGAAATATCTACACCGGTATCTGTATGAAGAAAGAAATATCTACACCGCTATCTGTACGAACATGGAAATATCTACACCGCTATCTGTATGAACATGGAAATATCTACTCCGCTATGTGTATGAACATGGAAATATCTACACAGCCATCTGTATGAACATGCAAATATCTACACAGCTAGCTGTATATCAATGAAAATATCTACACTGCTATCTCTATAAACATGGAAATAACTACACTGCTATCTGTATAAACATGGAAATATCTACTCCGCCATCTCTAAGAACATGGAAATATCTACACCGCCATTTGTTTGAACATGGAAATATCTACACCGCCTTCTCTATGAACATGGAAATATCTACACCACCATTTGTATGAACATGGAAATATCTACACCGCCATCAGTATGAACATGGAAATATCTACACCGCCATCTCTATAAACGTGGAAATATCTACAACGCTATCTGCATGAACTTGGAAATATCTACACTGCTATCTGAATAAAATTGAAATTATCTACACCACTATCTCTATAAACATGGAAATATCTACACTGCTATCTGTATAAAAATGGAAATATCTACACCGCTATCTGTATAAACATGGAAATATCTTCACCGCTATCTGTATAAACATCGAAATATCTACAACGCTGTCTCTATAAACTTGGAAATATCTACACCACTGTCTCTATAAAGATGGAAATATCTAGACTGCCATCTCTATGAACATGGAAATAACTTCACCGCTCTCTGTATAAACATGGAAATAACTACACCGCTATCTCTATGAACACGTAAATATTTACAATGCTATCTGTGTAAACATGGAAATGTCTACAGCGCTATCTGTGTAAACATGGAAATACCTACACCGCTATCTGTGTAAACATGGAAATACTTGCACCGCCATCTGTATAAACATGGAAATATCTACACCGCCATCTGTATAAACATGGAAATATCTACACTGCCAACCGTATGAATATGGAAATATCTACACCGCCATATCTATGAAGGTGGAAATATCTACACCGCTGTCTGTATGAACTTGGAAATATTCACACTGCTATTAGTATAAAAATGGAAATATCTACACTGCTATGTCTATAAGTATGGAAATATCTACACCGCTATCTGTATGAACAACGAAATATCTGGACCGCTATTTCTACAAACATGAAAAAATCTACACTGCTCTGTGAATAAACATGGAAATAACTACACCGCTATCTGTATAACCATGGAAATATCTACACCGCTATCTCTATAAACTTGCAAATAACTACACCACTATCTCTATAAACGTGGAAATATCTACACCGCCATATCTATAAACATGGAAATATCTACACCGCCATCTGTAGGAACATGAAAATATCTACACCGCCATCTCTATAAACATGGAAATACCTATACCGCCATCTCTATAAAGATGGAAATATCTAAACCGCCATCTGTATGAACATGGAGATATCTACACCGCAATGTATATAAAGAAGGAAGCATCTACACCGCCATCTGTATAAACGTAGAAATATCTACACCGCCATCTCTATAAACATGGAAATATCTACACCGACATCTGTATAAACGTGGAAATATCTACACCGCTATCTGTATAAAGATGGAAATATCTACACCGCTATCTGAATAAACATGGAAATATCTACACCGCCATCGCTATAAACATGGAAATATCTACACCGCCATCTGTATGAACATGGGAATATCTGCACCGCTATCTGTATGAACAAGGAAATATCTACAACGCCATCTGTATTAAGATGGGAATATCTACACCGCTATCTGTATAAACATGGAAATATTTACACCGCTATCTCTATAAACTTGGAAATATCTACATCGCTACCTGTATAAACATGGAAATATCTACACCGCTATCTGTATAAACATGGAAATATCTGCACCGCTATCAGTATAAACATGGAAATATCTACACTGCTATCTGTATAAAGATGGAAATATCCACACCGCTATCTGTGTAAACATGGAAATATTTTCACCGCTATCTGTATAAACATGGAAATAACTACACCGCTATCTATATAAACATGTAAATATCTACAATGCTATATGACTAAACATGGAAATGTCTACACCACCATCTGTATGAACATGGAAATATCTACACCGCCATCTCTAGGAACATGGAAATATCTACACCACCATCTGTATTAAGATGGAAATATCTACACCGCTATGTGTATAAACATGGAAATATCCACACTGCTATCTGTGTAAACACGGAAATATCTTCAGCGCTATCTGTATAAACATGGATATAATTACACCACTATCTCTATAAACATGTAAATATCTACAACGATATCTGTGTAAACATGGAAAGGCCTACACCGCTGTCTGTGTAAACATGGAAATATCTACTCCGCTTTCTGTATAAACATGGAAATATCTACACCGACTTCTCTATAAACATAGAAATATCTACAGCGCCATCTGTATAAACATGGAAATATCCAAACCGCCATCTCTATAAACATATTAATATCTACACCGCAATCTGAATGAATGTAGAAATATCTACACCGATATCTCTATAAATGTGGAATTATCTACACTGCTATCTGTATGAACATGGAAATATCTACATAGCTATCTGCATATACATGGAAATATCTACACAGCTTTATTTATAAACATTGAAATAACTACACTGCTATCTCTGTAAACTTGGAAATATCTACAGCGCCATCTGTATGAACATGGAAATATCTACACCGCCATCTGTAGGAACATGGAAATATCTACACCGAAATCTGTATTAAGATGGAATATCTACACCGCAATCTGTATAAACATGGAAATATCTACACCGCTATCTGTATAAACATGGAGATATCCACAGCGCTATCTGTGTAAAAATGGAAATATCTACACCGCTGTCTGTATAAACATGGAAATGTCTACACCTCCATCTCTATAAACATGGAAATGTCTACAACGCCCTCTGTATGAACACGGAAATATGTACACTGCCATCTCTATAAACGAGGAAATATCTACACCGCTATCTGTATGGACATGGAAATATCTACACTTCTATCTGTATAAAATTGGAAACATCTACACCGCTATCTCTATAAAATTGGAAATATCTACACCGCTATCTCTGTAAACATGGAAATATCTGCAACGCTATCTGTATAAACAAGAAAATATCTAGACCGCCATCTCTATAAACATGTAAATATCTACACCGCTATCTGTATAAACACGGAAATATCTACACCGCTATCCGTATAAACATGGAAATATCTACACCGCTATATCTATAAACTTGGAAATAACTACAGCACTATCACTGTAAACACGGAAATATCTAGACCGCCATCTCTAAAAACATAGAAATATGTACACCGGCATCTGTATCAACATGGAAATATCTATACTGCTATCTGTATAAACATGGAAATATCTACACCGCTATCTCTATAAACATGGAAATATCTACAGTGCTATCTCTATAAGCTTGGAAATATGTACACCGCTATCTCTATAAACTTGGAAATCTCTACACCGCTATCTGTATAAACATGGAAATATCTACACCGCCATCTCTATGAACATGGAAATATCTACACCGCCATTTGTATGAACATGGAAATATCTACACCGCCATCTCTAAGAACATGGAATTATCTACACCTCCATGTGTATGAACATGGAAATATCTACACCGCCGTCTGTATGAACATGGAAATATCTTCACCGCCATCTGTATGAACATGGATATATCTACACGGCATCTGGATGAACATGGAAATATCTACACAGCTATCTGCATATACACGGAAATATCTACACAGCTTTCTCTATAAACATGGAAATAACTACACCGCTATCTCTATAAACTTCAAAATATTTACACCACCACCTGAATGAACATGGAAATATCTACACCGCCATCTGTAGGAACATGGAAATATCTACACCACCATCTGTATTAAGATGGAAATATCCACACCGCTATGTGTATAAACATGGAAATATCCACACTGCTATCTGTGTAAACATGGAAATACCTTCAGCGCTATCTGTATTAACATGGAAATAACTACACCGCTATCTCTATAAACATGTAAATATCTACAACGATATCAGTGTAAACATGGAAAGGTCTACACCGCTGTCTGTGTAAACATGGAAATATCTACACCGCTTTCTGTATAAACATGGAAATATCTACACCGCCTAATCTATAAACATAGAAATATCTACACCGCCATCTGTATAAACATGGAAATATCCACACGGCCATCTCTATAAACATATTAATATCTACACCGCAATCTGAATGAACGTAGAAATATCTACACCGCCATCTCTATAAAGGTGGAATTATCTACACTGCTATCTGTATGAACATGGAAATATCTACACAGCTATCTGCATATACATGGAAATATCTACACAGCTTTATCCATAAACATGGAAATAAGTACACCGCTATCTCTATAAACTTGGAAATATCTACAGCGCCATCTGTATGAACATGGAAATATCTACACCGCCATCTGTATGAACATGGAAATATCTACACCGCCATCTGTATAAACATGGAGATATCCACACCGCTATCTGTGTAAACATGGAAATATCTACACCGCTATCTGTATAAACATGGAAATATCTACACCGCTATCTGTATAAACTTGGATATATCTACACCGCTGTCTCTATAAACTTGGAAATAACTACAACACTATGTCTGTAAACATGGAAATATCTAGAGTGCCATCTCTATAAACATAGATATATCTACACCGCCATCAGTATAAACATGGAAATATCTATACCGCTATCTGTATAAACATGGAAATATCTACACCGCTATCTCTATAAACATGGAAATATCTACACCGCTATCTCTATAAGCTTGGAAATATCTACTCCGCTATCAGTATAAACTTGGAAATCTCTACACCGCTATGTGTATCAACATGAAAATACACCGCTAAATCTGTAAACATGGAAACATTTAAACCGCCCTCTGTATAAACATGAAAATATCTACACCGCCACCTCTATAAAAATGGAAATATCTACACCGCCATCTGTATGAACATGGAAATATCTACAATGCCAACCGTATGAAAATGGAAATATCTACCCTGCCATCTCTATGAACATGGAAATATCTACACCGCCATGTGTATGAACATGGAAATATCTACACCGCCATCTGAAGGAACATGGAAATATCGTCACCGCCATCTGTATGAACATGGAAATATCCTCACCGCCATCTGGATGAACATGGAAATATCTACACTGCCATCAGTATAAACATGGAAATATCTACACCGCTATCTGTATAATCATGGAAATGTCCACACCGCTATCTGTGTAAACATGGAAATATCTTCACCGCTATCTGTGTAAACATGGAAATAACTACACTACCATCTCTATAAACATGTAAATATCTACAATGCTATCAGTGTAAACACGGAAAATCCTACACCACTATCTGTGTAAACATGGAAATATCAACACCGCTTTCTGTATAAACATGGAAATATCTACACCGCCATCTGTATAAACATGGAAATATCCACACCGCCATCTCTATAAACATGTTAATATCTACACCAATATCTGTATGAACATAGAAATATATACACCGCCATCTCTATAAACGTAGAATTATCTACACTGCTATCTGTATGAACATGGAAATACCTACACAGGTATCTACATATACATGGAAATATCTACACAGCTTTATCTTTAAACATGGAAATAACCACACCGCTATCTCTATGAACTTGGAAATATCTACACCGCCATCTGAATGAACATGGAAATATCTACACCGCCATCTGTAGGAACACGGAAATATCTACACCGCCATCTGAATTAAGATGGAAATATCTATTCCGCTTTCTACATAAACATGGAAATAACTACACCGCTATCTGTATAAACATGGAGATATCTACACAGATATCTGTGTAAACATGGAAATATCTACACCGCTATCTGTATAAACATGGAAATATCTACACCGCCATCTCTATAAACATGGAAATATCTGCACCGCCATCTGTATAAACATGGAAATATCTACACCTCCATCTATATAAACATGGAAATGTCTACAACGCCATCTGTATGAACATGGAAATATCTACACTGCCATCTCTATAAAAGTGGAAATATCTACACCGCTATCTGTATGGACATGGAAATATCTACACTGCTATCTGTATAAAATTGGAAATATCTACACTGCTATCTCTATAAACTTGGAAATATCTACACCGCTATCTCTATAAACTTGGAAATATCTAAACCTCTATGTGTATCAACAAGGAAACATCTACACCGCTATCTCTGTAAACATGGAAATATCTAAACCGCCCTCTGTATAAACATGAAAATATCTACACCACCACCTCTATAAAAATGGAAATATCTACACCAAAATCTGTATGAACATGGAAACATCTTCAGCGCCATCTGGATGAACATGGAAATATCTACACCGCTATCTGTATGAACATGGAAATATCTACACCGCTATCTGTATGAACATGGAAATATGCACACCGCTATCTGTATGAACATGGAAATTTCTACACCGCTATCTGTATGAACATGGAAATATCTACACTGCTATCTGTATGAACATGGAAATATCTACACCGGCATTTGTATGAACATGGAAATATCTACAATGCCATCTGTAGGAACATGGAAATATCTACACTGCCAACTGTAGGAACATGGAAATATCTACAACGCCATCTGTATTAAGGTGGAAATATCTACACCGCTATCTGTATAAACATGGAAATATCTACACCGCTATCTGTATAAACAAGGTAATATCTACACCGCTATCTGTATAAACATGGAAATATCCACACCGCTATCTGAATAAACATGGAAATATCTGCACCGCTATCTGTATAAACATGGAAATAACTACACCGCTATCTGTATAATCATGCAAATGTCCACACCGCTATTTGTGTAAACATGGAAATATCTTCACCGCTATCTGTATAAACTTGGAAATAACTACACCACTATCTCTATTAACATGTAAATATCTACAATGCTATCTGTGTAAACATGGAAAGGTCTACACCGCTATCTGTGCAAACATGGAAATATCTACACCGCTTTCTGTATAAACATGGAAATATCTACACCGCCATCTCTGTAAACATGGAAATATCTACAACGCCATCTGTATGAACATGGAAATATCTACCCGGCCATCCGTATGAACATGGAAATATCTTCACCACCATCTCAATGAACATGGAAATATCTACACCGCCATCTGTATGAACATGGAAATATCTACACCGCCATCTGTATGAACATGGAAATATCTACAATGCTAGCTGTATGAACATGGAAATATCTACACCGCCAACTGTATGAACATGGAAATATCTACACCGCCATCTCTATAAAGGTGAAAATATCTATTCCGCTATCTGTATGAACACGGAAAAATTCACACTGCTATCTTTATATACATGGAAATATCTACACCGCTATCTCTATAAACATGGAAATAACTACACCGCTATCTCTATAAACATGGAAATATCTACAGCGCCATCTCTATGAACATGCAAATAAATACACCGCCATTTGTATGAACATGGAAATATCCACACCGCTATCTGAATAAACATGGAAATATCTACACCGCTATGTGTATAAATATGGAAATATCTACATCGCTATCTGTATAATCATGGAAATGTCCACACCGCTATTTGTGTAAACATGGAAATATCTTCACCGCTATCTGTATAAACTTGGAAATAACTACACCACTATCTCTATAAACATGTAAATATCTACAACGCTATCTGTGTAAACATGGAAAGGTCTACACCGCTATCAGTGTAAACATGGAAATATCTACACCGCTTTCTGTATAAACATGGAAATAACTACACCGCTATCTCTACAAACATGTAAATAACTACAACGGTATCTGTGTAAACATGGAAATGTCTACAGTGCTATCTGCGTAAACATGGAAATATCTACGCCGATATCTGTTTAAACATGGAGATATCTACACCGCCATCTCTATAAATATGGAAATATCTACACCGCCATCTGTATAAACATGGAAATATCTACACCGCTATCTGTATGAACATGGAAATAACCACACTGCTATCTGTATAAAATTGGAATTATCTACACCGCTATCTCTATGAACATGGAAATATCTACACCGTTATCTGCACAAACATGGAAATATCTATAATGCTATCTGTATAAACATGGAAATATCTACAACGATATCTCTATAAACATGGAAATATCTACTCCGCTATCTCTATAAACTTCGAAATATCTACATCGCTATATGTATCAACAAGGAAATATCTACACCGCTATCTGTGGAAACATGGAAATATCCAAGCTGCCCTCTGTATAAACATGGAAATATCTACACTGCCATCTCTATAAACATGGAAATATCTACACCACCTTCTGCATGAACGTGGAAATATCTACACCGCCATTCATATGAATTGCAAATATCTACACCGCCATCTCTAGGAACATGGAAATATCTACACCGCCATCTCTATTTACATGGAAATATCTACACCGCCATCTGTACGAACATGGAAATATCTACATAGCTATCTGTATAAACATGGAAATATCTACACCGCTATCTGTATAAACATGGAAATATCTACACTGCTATCTCTATAAACTTGGAAATAACAACACCACTGTCTCTATAAACGTGGAAATATCTAGACCGCCATCTCTATAAACATGGAAATATCTACACCACCATCTGTATCAGCATGGAAATATCTACACCGCTATCTGTATGAACATGGAAGTATCTACACCGCTATCTGTATGAACATGGAAATATGTACATTGCTGTCTGTATAAAAATGGAAATATCTACACCGCTATCTCTATAAACATGGAAATATCTACACCTCTATCTGTATAAACAAGGAAATATCTTGACCGCCATCTCTATAAACATGGAAATATCTACACCGCTATCTGTATAAACATGGAAATATCTACACCGCTATCTGTATAAACATGGAAATATCTACACTGCTATCTCTATAAACTTGCAAATAACTACACCACTATCTCTATAAACTTGGAAATATCTAGACCGCCATCTCTATAAACATGGAAATATCTACAATGCCATCTGTATCAGCATGGAAATACCTACACCGCTATCTGTATGAACATGGAAATACCTACACCGCTATCTGTATGAACATGCAAATATCTACACAGCTATCTGTATATCAATGGAAATATATATACTGCTATCTCTATAAACATGGCAATAACTACACTTCTATCTGTATAAACATGGAAATATCTACACTACCATCTCTATGAACATGGAAATCACTACACCGCCACTTGTATGAACATAGAAATATCTACACCTCCATCTCTATGAACATGGAAATATCTACACCGTGATTTGTATGAACATGGAAGTAACTACACCACAATCTGTATGAACATGGAAATATCTTCACCGCCATCTGTATGAACATGGATATATCTACACCGGCATCTGGATGAACATGGAAATATCTACACCGCTATCTGCATTAACATGGAAATATCTGCACAGCAATCTGCATATACATTTAAATATCTACACAGCTTTATCTATAAACATGGAAATAACTACACCGCTATCTCTATAAACTTCGAAATATCTACACCACCATCAGTAGGAACATGGAAATATCTACAGCGCCATCTGTATTAAGATGGAAATATCTGCACCGCTCTCTGTATAAACACGGAAATATCTACACCGCCATCTCTATAAACGTGGAAATATCTACACCGCTATCTGCATGAACATGGAAATATCTACATTGCTATCTGTATAAAATTGGAAATATCTACACTGCTATCTCTATAAACATGGAAATATCTACACCGCTATCTGTGTAAACGAGAAAATATATAGACCGCCATCTCTATACACATGTAAATATCTACACCACTATCTGTATAAACATGGAAATATCTACACCGCTATCTGTATAAATATGGAAATATCTACACCGCTATCTCTATAAACATGGAAATATCTACACCGCTATCTGTATAAACATGGAAATATCTACACCGCGATCTCTATGAACATGGAAATATCTTCACCGCTATCTCTATAAACAAGAGAATATCTACACCGCCATCTCTATAAACATGGAAACACCTACACCGCTATCTGCATGAACATGAAAATATCTACAGCGCCATCTGTATAAACATGGAGGCATCTACAACGCTATCTCTATAAACATGGAAATAACTACTCCGCCATCTGAATGAACATGGAAGTATCTACAACGCTATCTGTATGAACATGGAAATATCTACAGCGCTATCTGAATGAACATGGAAATATCAACTCCGCTATCTCTCTAAACATGGAAATAACTACACCGCTATCTCCATAAACATGAAAATATCTAGACGGCCATCTCCATAAACATGGAAATACGTACACCGTCATCTGTATAAACATGGAAATATCTACACCGCCATCTGTATAAACATGGAAATATCTACAAGGCTATCTGTAAAAACATGGAAATATCTACACCGCCATCTCTATAAACATGGAAATATCTAAACTGCTATCTGTATGAACATGGAAATATCTACACCGCTATCTCTATAAAGATCGAAATATCTTCACCGCAATCTGTATGAACATGGAAATATCTACACCGCTATCTGTATAAAATGGAAATATTTACACCGCCATCTGAATAAAAATGGGAATATCTACACGTCCATCTGTATAAACATGGAAATATCTTCGCCGCAATCTCTATAAACATGGAAATATCTACAACACCCTCTGTATGAACATGGAAATATCTACACCGCCATCTGTATGAACTTGGAAATATCTACCGCGAAATCTGTATGAACATGGAAATATCTACACCACCATCTGTATGATCATGGAAATATATACACATACATCTGTATGAACATGCAAATATCTTCACCGCCTTCTGTATGAACATGGAAATACCTACACCGTCCTCTGTAGGAACATGGAAATATCTACACCGCCATCTCTATAAACATGGAAATATCTACACTGCCATCTGTATAAACATGGAAATATCTACACCGCTATCTGTATATACATGGAAATATCTGCACCGCTATCTGTATAAACATGGAAATATCTATACCGCTATCTCTATAAACATGGAAATATCTACACCGCTATCTGTATAAACATGGAAATGTCCACACCACTATCTGTATAGACATGGAAATATCTACACTGCTAACTGTATAAACATTGAAATATCTACACCGCTATCGGTATAAACATCCGTATTTGCTCTTAATTTATACCCGAGGCTGGGAAGTTTCATATGAAAAAAGACCAAGTACATAATTAGTCTATATTTGGTCTGGCAATTGATCTCTGCAATAATGAAACCTCAAAGACAATCAAATCTGAAATCTAAGCTACATATTAAATAGCTTGGTTTTTAGGTAGCACGTTGCTGTGTATGCTGGCTTCATAGAACATGCAAGTAGCAATGGCCATTTTTTAATATTCATTAGCCTTGAAGTTCTCCTAATTTTTAATCACATAGGAATAGAAATCTAATCTCACTAGATTTTTTTTTTTTGAAACAGTGTCTGGCTTCGTTGCCCAGGGTGAAGAGCAGGGCATGATCTTGGCTCACACCTCTGCCTCTCGGACTCAAGCCATCCACCCACCTCAGACTTGGGGTAGCTGGGACCACAGGCATGTGCCACCATATCCAGCTAATATTTTTATTTTTGTAAAAATGGGGTTTGTCATCTTTCCCAGGCAGGCCTCAAACTCCAAGACTCAAGAAATCCACCTGCCTTGAATTCCCAAACTACTGGGTTTACAGGTGACAGCCATTACGCCCAGCAACTAAACTTCTAAAAATCAATTTTACATAAAATTATCTAAGCGTGCAAGGAAAGATAAGAAGCCTAAGGAACCAGTGAGTTGAAGAATAAATGCAGTTTAAATCATACATGTAAACAACATGATGTGATGTGGTAAGAATCACCTAACATGCTTTAAAGCATGAGTAAAAGGTCTTTTCGTAGAAAACTGGATCTTAGTTTAGGATATCTTTAGATAAGAGTATGAAAAGTCACATCACATTGATAAGTGAAGTGCTTCCTTTGGCTAATTTTAGGGATAGGACATTTACTTTCATATAATTCATAGGAATCTTAGACTGAAAAATAAAATTTCCCTTCTCAAATCCTTACTTTCATACATTTTTTGCATTTCTTTCACTTTTGTGTTAATGGCCTATGTCTCAACATATTCTATTAAGCCTTCTGGAAACACATACTTTGTTTCCAGCCTCTTCAGAGAACCATCACTCCACTTCCTAGGCTTCTGAAGAAGCAGACCCAAGCTTATAGTTATTACATATTTCTAAATCTAGGTGACCAAGAAAAATTGATACTTTTCCCATCATACCTTTAAGTTAATAATCAGGTGAATGCTGAGAGGTAAAGACCCAAGAGTGTTGGTTGTCTAATTGTGCAGCTGTATAAACAAATCTTAATGCTTGAAAATATTCAAAGGTTATTCTCACGTTGAATGTTGGTAACTATGTGTAACAACATGAAAAGAAAAAAAATCAAAGAATTACGTCTGAGGATAATACACAATCTCTAAGGGTAAGAAGAGCAACAAAAATTCTGCTTCAATTACCACTGAAATAATATATTTATCCTGTAAAATCTATGGTGGCTGGTTGTAAAAATTAGGCATTAGCAAACTGATAAAGACTTTTTAATGAAAACATTATGAAACATAGTTTTTAAAAAGTTAAATACACCCACACCAGTTTTTCACATTCTTTGGGCTGCTTTAATGCTACCATTAAATAATTGATTTAGTTGTGACATAGATCCTATGTTCCATTGAGTCTACCATTCATAAAGATGCAATGTAAGGTAACAAAAGTATAAATTGTGTGTGTGAGGGGGAGAAGTCAAGAGTATTTTTATGTGACAGATGTTAAGTTGTTATCAGTGTAAAATAGTCTGTTACAAATACAGGACTCTGTATGTTAGTTTCACTTACCAGAAAGAAATAAATTACAGCAGATACACACACACACACCAAAAAAGGGAAAAGAAACAAAGCTTAGCACCACAGAAAACCACCAAACTAGAGAGATGAACAATAAGAAAGGAAGAAGTGAACAAGTAATCTAAAAAACAAGTAATGAAATGGTAGAAGGAAGTCCTAATTTATCAACAATAAACTTGAATAGAAGTGGATTAAACTCTACTTAAAAGATATAAAGTGGATGAATGGATTCAGATAGCAAAACCCACCTATATGCTGCCTACATGATACTTACCTCACTATTAAAGACAAATAGACTGAAAGTGAAGAGATGGAAAAATATATTTTATGCAAACAAATGAAAAGCAAGCAGGAGTAGCCACAGTCATGTCATATTTTAAAAGGCTTTAAATAAAAGAACTATATAAAAAAAGAATGTCACTGTATAATGAAATGATAAAAGGTCCAATTCAATTAGAGGACGTAACATATATGTTACTTAGGTGTAACTATATATGTACCCAACACCAGAACAACCAGATATGTAAAGCAAATATTAGATTTAAAGGTAGAGATGGACTGCAATACAATATTAGTAGGAAATTTCAACACTCCACTTTAAAAATGGACAGATTATATGAAGAGAAAATCAACCAAAAAATGACAGACTCAAACTATACCATAGACCAAATGGACCTAGCAGGTAAAGAAGATCTCACCTGATATGGTTTGGCTGTATATCCCCACCCAAATCTCATCTTGATTATAGCTCCCATAATTCATACATGTTGTGGGAGGGAACCAGTGGGAGATAATTGAATCATGGGGGCGGTTTCCCCCATACTGTTCTTGTGGTAGTGAATACGTCTAACAAGATCTGATGGTTTTATAAGGGGGAACCCTTTCACTTGGTTCTCAATTCTATTTTGTTTGCTACCATGTAAGATGTGCCTTTCGCCTTCCATCATGATTGGGAGACCTCCCCAGCCACGTGGAACTATGAGTCCACTAAACCTCTTTTTCTCTGTAAATTACCCAGTCTCGGGTATGTCTTTATCAGCAGTATGAAAACAGACTAATACATCATCCAGCAGCTGCAGAATACCAATTATTCTCAACTGTACACCAAACATTCTCTAGGACCAATCATACATTATGACACATAATAAGTCTTAACAAACTTAAGAAGACAGATATCATATGAAGTATCTTTTCTGATTACAGTGATATAAAGCCAGAAATCAACAACAGGAAAGCCCTTGGAAATTTTATAAAAACATGGAAATTAAATAGCATGCACCCAAGAAATCAATAGGTCTCATTAAGACATTAATAGGAAAATTTCAAAAGTCGCTGAGACAAGTAAGAATGAAAATCCAACATACCCAAACCTATGGAACGTAGCAAAAGCAGTTCTAAGAGGGAAATTTATAGCAATAAAAGCCTACACCAAAAATGAAGAAAGATTTTCAAATCACAAAGCAAAATTATACACTTCAAGTAACTAGAACATCAAAAACAAACTAAACCCAAAATTGGTAGAAGGAAGGAAATAATAAAGCTCACAGCAGATATAAAGGAAACAGACACTAAAAAATATTTCAAAAGATAAATAAGACAAAGTGTAAAGGTAAAACTGACAAACCTTTAGCTAAACTAAGACAAAAGGAGAGAAAATTCAAATAAATAAAAGATGAAAAAGGAGACATTACAACTGATACACCACAGAAATAGAAGGGATTGTAAGACATTACTCATAACTATATGCCAACAAATTTGATAATGTAGAATAAAATGAATAAATTTCTGCACACATACAACTACCCAGATTAAATTGTGAGGAAATATAACATCTGAACACATCAATAATGAGTTTGGAAATTGAATCAATGATAAAACATCTTCCATCAAAACAACAACAACAACAACCAACACCCAGGACCTGATGTCTTCACTGCTGAATTCTACCAAACAGTTAAAGAATAACTACCAATTCTCCACAAACTTTTCCACAAAAGTAATGAGGAAGGAATACTTCCATACTCATCTTATGAGGCTCGCAATATCCTGATTCTAAAACCAGACAAAGACACGCACAAAATGAAAATAACAGGCCAATATTACTGAAGAACATAGATACAAAAATTCTCAACAAGATACAAGTGAACTGACTTCGACAGCACACTAAAAAGAGTATTCACTATAATCAAGTGGGATTCATCCCAGGGATGAAAGGATGGCTTAACATGCACAAATCAGTAAATATGATACACCACCACAATAGAAAGAAAAACAAAAACCATGTGATCATTTCAACAGATGCAAAAAGAACACTTGACAAAAGTCAACATTCGTTTATGATAAAAACTGTCAAGAAAGTAGGTATAGGAGTGTACCTCAACGCAGTAAAGGCCATATGTGACAAACCCACAGCTAACATCTTATTTATGGTGAATAGTTAAATGCTTTTCCTCTATGATATGGAGGAAGACAAGGATGTCAACTTCTACCACTTCTATTTAGCATAGTACTGGAGGTCAGAGCCAGAGCAATTAGACAAAAGAAATAAATAAGAGGGATCCAAACTGGAAAGAAGGAAGTCAGATTGTTTCTGTTTGTAGAAAATGTGATCTCACATACATATGTATACATCTATATATATGATCATATAGATATATATGATCTCTCTCTCTTTAGGGTTCTTTCTATATATACTTATATAGAGTGAGAACCCTAAAGACTTGACCAAAAACTACTAGAAATCATAAATAAATTCAGTAAAGTTGTAGTATACAAAATCAACACAGAAAATTCAGTGGTGTTTCTATACACTAATAGTGAACTATCTGAAAAAGTCATCAAGAAAGGAATTCCATTTACAATAGCTACCAAGAAATCTGCAGATAAATTTAATCAAGGTCGTGAAAGATCTCTTCAATGAAAACTATAACACACTGATGGAAAAATTTACAATACACAAAAAATGGACACTATATACTCATGGAATGGAAGAATTGATACTATTGAAATGACCATACTAACAAAATGTCCTACAGATTCAATGCAATCCCTATCAAAATAACAATGAAATTCTTCACAGAAATAGAAAAAAGTACCCTAAAATTTGTATGAAACCAGAAAAGACCCCAAATAACCAAAGCAATCCTGTGCAAAAATAACAAAGCTGGAGGCACCACACTACCTGACTTCAAAATATACTACAAAGCCATAGTAAGCAAAACAGCATGGCACTGCCATAAAGCAAACACATAGACCAATGGAAGAGAATATACAGCTCAGAAATAAATTCTCATACCTAAAGTCAACTGATTTTCAAAAAAGGAGTCAAGAGCACACACAGGGGTAAAGACAGTGTCTTCATTAAATGGTACTGAGAAGATTGGATATCTATATGTGGGATAATGAAATCAGACCCCTATCTTTTACCTTATACAAAAATCAACTCAAATGCGATTAAAGACCTAAAGGTAAGATTGAAAACTATGAAAAACTACTAGAAGATAACATGTGGGAAATTCTCTATAACTTTGGGTTGTACAAGGATTTTTTAAATGAGACGTCAAAAGCACAGGCAACAAAAGCAAAAATAGATAAATGGGGTTTCATCAAACTAAAATGCTTTTGCACAGCAAAGGAAACTTAACAGAGTGAAAAAACAACTTACAGAATGGGATACAATATTTGCAAACTATACATCTGCTAAGGAGTTAATGCCCAGATTATATAAGAAACTTAAACAACTCAACAGCAAAAACATAAAAAACTTATTTAAAAATGGGCAAAACTGGGAGGCTGAGGCAGGTGGATTGCCTGAGGTCAGGAGTTTGAGACCAGCCTGACCAATATGGTGAAATCATTTCTCTACTAAAAATACAAAAATTTAGCCAAACATGATGGCGTGTGCCTGTAAACCCGGCTACTCAGCAGGCTGAGGCAGGGGAATTGCTTGAAAGAGGGAGATGGAGGTTGCCGTGAGCCCCGATTGCACCACTGTACTCCAGCTTGGGCAACAGAGCAAGACTCCTTCTCAAAAAAAAAAAAAAAAAAAAGGACAAAATAAACTAAAAGACATGCCACAAGAGAAAATATAGAAATGGTCAAGACGAATATATAATAAAATCATGTTCAACATCACTAACCATCAGGGAAATGCAAATCAAAACCACAATGAGATACCAGTTCACCCATTAGAATGGCTATTACCAAAAAGGTAAAAGATAAAAAGAGTTGGCAAGGAAGTGGAGAAAAGGGAACAGTTACACACTGTTGATGGAGTTGTAAACTAGTACAACCATTAAGCAAAACTTTATGGAAGTTCGCTAAAAAATAAAAAAAAAAAACAAAAAAACAATTATTCGATCACATAACCCAGCAATCCCACTACTGGGTATATATCCATAGGAAATGAAATCATTGTGTTTGAAAAATATCTGCACTCTTATGTTTACTGTAGCACTATTTCTAATAATCAGATATGGAATCAACCTATGTGTCTAAAAACAAAGAAGTGAATTATATATATATAATATATATTATGTATATTATACATAATTATTATGAATATTATACATAACATATATCATGAATATTATGTATAATATATATCATGTATATTATACATAATATATATCATGTATATTATACATAATATATATCATGTATAATATATATAATATACATTATGTATAATATATATAATATACTTTATGTATATTATATATTACATATAATATATATTATTATTATATATATAATTATATATAATTATAATTATAATTATATATAATTTTATGTGTAATGATAATTATACATAAAATTAATTATAATTATATATAATTTTATGTGTAATTATAATTATACATATTATTATATATAATATATATATATATGGACACATACACAATGAAATACTATTCAGCAATAAAAAAAGAATGAAATTCTGCCAGTTGCAACAACATGCATGACCCTGTAGGATACAATGTTAGGTGAAATAAGCCAGACACAGAAAGCAAACACCGCATGATCTCTCTCATAAGTGGAATCTTAAAAAAAAAATGTTAATAGAGAAGTAGAGTAGAATAGTGGTTACCAAACAGTGAGGAAGAAGTGGGGAGGGCAAAATGGAGATAGATTGGTTAACAGTTATGAAATCACAATTATATAGGAAGAATAAGTTGAAGTGTTCTTTGCAAAGCAGGGTGAATATAGTTAAAAGTAAAGTATTGTATATTACAAAGTATCTAGAAGAAAGGATTTTGAAATTTCTTATGAAAAAGAAATGATAAATGCATGAGGTAATTAATACACTAACTATCCTTATTGGATCATTAGACAACATACATATTCATTGAAACATCAAATTGTATCCTATAAATCTATATGATTACAATGTGAAAATTTTTAAAAATAAATTAATGAATTAAATAACAATTTTAAAATGTTCTCAATCACCAATGCAAAGTTTAGGAGCTTTGTTCTTGACTCAGCCTTAAGACTGAAAACTAATGTGTTAGAAATATTTGTAGATCCTCTCAATTTTGAAAGAATCCTAGCTAAACTACTGAAATATAAAATATATTTTATGTAATATGCTCTTAGGTGTATTCTTAGGTGAACTCTGCTTTTAGATGAAGCTTATAAAAATGAAAAACGTATCTGAAATAAAATTTTAAAGTATTTGGAAAATTACACCTTAATCTATTAAAGACAAATTTTCTATACAGTAACCTTTTTATGTGCTTTTGAAATGGGATATACAATTATTTTCCCTGATGTGAAACAAAATATAGAAAGTTGGCATTTTATCTAAGAAGTTAACTTAGGAAGAAAGAGTGAGAGGCAGAGGAATGAGGGAAGAAAGGAAGGCTGATGATGGGATACCTTATCAAGTTGCCTAATGCTGTATTGGAACCTAATAGGCCTTCTAAGGAGTTTTATTACATAATGCAAGACTCCTCAATCTGGGAGGAGGAAAGGGCTTTATTTTTGAGTGGTCACAGGTTGCCCCATGGGCATAAACTCTACCAAGCTTCTAGGTTACACCTACATGAGCATCCCACCTGCTTAAGTGAGAGCAGCCACAAACTGTGGGCCATTCCAGGTAAGTGTCATATCACACCTGCACCAACTAGTCAAAGCCTGGGTCAAAGCCTGTGCAGAACTGATTGCTACAGCAGAGGCTAAAATAAGAAATGGGGCTAAGAGAATGAAAAGCAGTGCCCATATGTATCCAAAAACAGGTTGAAGATATCTTTAGGAAGGAACAGATAATTTTTTTTATTCATACAATAACAGATGCATATGAACTCCTCGAGTAGTCACCCATTCCTGTCAGCCCTTGGGCTTCATAACTAAATCACTCTTCCTTTGTAATCCAGTCCCACATTTTCAGCTATCTCTCTATGTTTATTATCTTAAATATTTCTTTGCTCTATACTCTTCCCCTAGTCTTCAACCAATTTCTTTCTTTATTGTCCCAACCCACAGACTGTTATTTCCACTTCGATGTCCCATAGAAGCTTCAAGGGTTTGAAATACCTAAAAAAAACTCATCTTTCTCCCTAAAACTCCCTCTCCTTCTCCCACTTCAAAATTTCAACTAATGGCTCCCCCTGTTATCCCTACCAGAATCCTGAATGATCCCTGTTTCTCCTCATTCACTCCATACATGTAAATCTCATTAACGTTACTTTCTAGATATTTCATGAATCCTTTCCATTCATTCTGTACTAGAAAGTGTTCCCAGTTTAGACCCTGGTGGTTGGTGGCCTCTTACCTAGGCTCTCTCTCTCTCTCTCTCTCTCTCTGTGGGTGTGGGTGTGGGTGTGTGTGTCCTGAGAATTTATTTACTTCTGGTTTTTGTTTGTTTTTTAGTATCCAGAATCTACAGGGAACTTAAATCAATTAGAAAAAAAAATAACCCAATTAAAAAATGGGCAAAGGACATGAACAAACTCATCTCAAAAGAGCACATACAAATGGCCAACAAATACAAAAAAAAAAGGTTAGAATCACTAATCATCAGAAAATTGCAAATCAAAACACAATGAGATACCATTTCATACCGGTTGGAATGGCTATTATTAAAAAGTCAAAATACAACAGATGCCAGCAGGGCTGTAGACAAGAGGAAGTGTCTGTATATTTTTAGCTATAGCCCTACTTCAAACGTGTCCCCCTTACAGCCAAAAGAGCGGCCTATCTAAAGGACTGTTCTGATCAGCTCACTTACCTGACTGAAACCTTCAGTGACTCCCATGGCCTGCAGGTCAATGCACTAATTCATGACTATAACATCTGAGATATCCTTGATCTGGCTACTGGTCTAGCCCTCTCTGACTCACGCTTTATAAACCATGCATTCTGGAACTTTTTAGTTGTTTCCCACATCAGCATGCTACTTCCCATCCATGTAGATTTGCAGAGACCTCCTCATCTTTTTAATTCCCAGTTCCCACTCTCAACATGGGCCATCTCCTACCCACACTTCAAAACCTAAGCAAAACAACACCTTCCGTGACACCTCCATGCTGAGTCAGATGCCATCCCCTTTGTATTGTAGTTCTTTGCTTGTGTGCCTTTGTCTCACTTTGTTCTCTTTAAAATAAACTCCATGAGGACAATGATCACCTGCTATTTGTGTTAATATCTGCACCAAGTGGCATAGTGTCTGGAGTATAATAGGATCTATTTTCAAGGAACAAAAGATTATATCTATACCAATAGACATGAATTAGCGCTTTTTTTTAAAGATAAGCTCCCTTTGAACTAAGTCAATGTTTACAAGAAGAGTTATACTAAAAGGTTCACTTTTGCTGCTTACGTTTCATTTATTTCAGGCAATTAATTCATTGTTATTGGTAAATCGATACTTTTTATTGATACTGAAAAGAGAGAAATAAACTAATGACTATCTCTGTTAGAGTAGATTTGTTCATATCTATCAGTAAAATGTTAATTATCTGAAAGTCAATAATAAAACATAAACTGTGATCTTAAATATTTTTTAGGGGCTCAAAAATAATTAGAATTCATGTCAGCATATAAAAAAGATCAGAGTATTTTTAAGATATGATAAAATTTTATTTTAGTTTCTTAATAGGGATTTTTGTGACCTTATAGAGTTCAATTAATTACAATTTTAAAAATAGGATTGATAGAGTTTTAGAATTAGAAACCATTTATAGATTATTTTATTTTTCTTTTGAGGAATCAGGTCATCAGAAGATCAAGGAACACCTATAATGTCACTAGATCCTAATTTAATTTAAATTTTAGAATCCAGGTATTCTAACTCCTGTCTTGATACTATTTCTACTTTATTATGTTGCTTCCCAGGGCTTTAAAAAATAAAAGCTGGGAAATTACATTTGCTTTGCACATACAGCACCAATTATCAAATTCAGCATAAAAGCATAACATGTATACATCAAAAAGAAAACATAAAAACTTCATATTAAAAGCATCTCAAAACAATTGAATATAATAGGGAAACCTTATACAAATGCAACACTCCCCCATTAATAAAAAGAAACCAATTGGAGAAAAAAGAAATTCAATATAAACATGTTGGAATATAACCTAATTCATTTTAATCCAATGCTTCAAATTGAAAAAAATTAGCACTAGTGTTATTTTCCTTTATCATTACAATCTTGCTTTTCATTACATTATGCTATGTTTTGTATTAAACATAAAATCAATTTTTCACCTTAACACATGCTAGAAATACAGAGTCACCATGCTGGAAATCAGTAGAAAGTGTCTTTGTTTCTACTTTTTTTTTTCTTTGTAAAAGCTTTGGGAAAAAATATCATTTACAATGTTTAATTTTAATAACTTAAAGAATGTAATTGATTTTTGTTTGTTTTTGACATGGAGTTTCACTCTTGTCACTCAGGCTGGAGTACAATGGCATGATCTCGGCTCACTGTAAACTCTACCTCCCAGGTTCAAATGATTCTCCTGTCTCAGCCTCTCGAGTAGCTGGGATGACAGGCACTCGCCACCACACCTGGCTAATTTTTGTATTTTTAGTAGAGATGGGGTTTCATCATGTTGGCCAGGCTGGTCTCAAACTCCTGACCTCAGGCGATCCACCCACCTCGGCCTCCCAAAGAGCTGGGACTACAGGCGTGAGCCACCGCGCCCAGCCAATTGAATAGTTTTTAACTCAGAAGATAAATGCTTGAGGGGATGGAAAGCCCATTCCTCATGATGTGATTATTTCACACTGCATGCCTGTATTAAAACATCTCATGTACCCCACAAATATATAAACCTCCTTTGTACCCACAAACATTTTATAAAATAATGAAAATATTTTAAAACTAAAAAAATTGTTTTTTAATTAAGCAACCTTATTTAAATAAAATCATTCTTCCTCATCCTCAGTCCTGGGATCTACCAGAAAGAATTAGCAACATCTTAAAGATGACAAAGTGTTAAAGATAAGCTGCTATTAAGTAAAAGTGTGAAGTGTGGAGGGGACAAGCTGGATGCCTGAACCATTTTGTTCTATCTTTAGGACAGTGAAAGAGCAAGATGCAGGGTTGGGGTGGGGGACACTTATTCTGTTGAGCATTGTCACCACTATATTCACTGAAATTCATCTGCATGCTTGTATGTATACTGTTGATTCACCTGATACACTGAAAATTATATGAAATTGTTCTCTATTCTTTAGATAATTATAATCTAAGTGCTAATATGAAGCTTAGAATTTATATGAAATAATTATGCCCACAACAAGACATTTCAGCTAATTCCTAGATAATAATCTCACTTCACCCTGCACAAAACAGGCACATGATCATGTCACTCTGACCTGGTTTGAGTCCAAGGAGACTTTTGTTTTTAAAATAATTTAGGTTAGTAGTTAAAATATGAACTTTGGGCCAGGAGTGGTGGCTCATGCCTATAATCCCAGCACTTCGGGAGGCTGAGGCGGGCGGATGACTTGAAGTCAGGAGTTGGAGACTGGCCTGGCCAACATGCTGAAACCCCATCTCTACTAAAAAAAAAATACAAAAATTAGCTGGGTGTGGTGGCAGGCACCTATAATCCCAACTACTTGGGAGACTGAGGCAGGAGAATTGCTTGAGCCTGGGAAGTGGAGGTTGCAGTGAGCAGAGATCTTACCACTACACTCCAAAACAAACAACAAACAAAAAAATTCTAGAGTCACACTGAAAATCTTAACAACCTGCTTCTACTTCTCATTTTTTTTTATTTTGACCTGATTTTAGACTGATGGTAAAATGCACAAATAACACAAAGTGCCCCCTATGTCCCTCACCCTGCTTCCCCTACTACTAACATTTTCAGAGCCATCCTTATTTTCTCTATAAAAAAGCATAATTCTCCTTTTAGAGATTTGGAAAGATTATTAAAAGATAAGTTACAAAATACAGTACCTGACACGTATAAAATATTAAATAAATATTAGCCATGCTTAATTATTTTGATTTGAGTCTTTATGAGTCAAGTTTTAGTAGAAATATGGGCTAGAAAAAAAAAGAAACAGAAAGCGGGACTCTGTGATCCGACTTGGGCTTATAGAACAGACTGTACTAGTTTGTTCTCATGCTGCTAATAAAGTCCTACCCAAGACCGGGTAATTTATAAAGGAAAGAGGTTTAATGAACTCACAATTCCACATGGCTGGGGAGGCCTCACAGTCACGGCAGAAGGCAAAAAAGAAGCAAAGGCACATCTTAAATGGTAGCAGAGAAGAAAGCTTGTGTAGGGAAACTCCCATTTGAAAACCATCAGATCTCATGAGACTTATTCGCTACCAGGAGAAGAGTAGGGGGAACCCGCCCCTATGATTCAATTATCTCCACCTGACTCCATCCTTGACATGCGGGGATAATTACAATCAAGGTGAGATTTGGGCAGAGACACAGCCGAATCATATCAATGACTAATGAGAGTTATGTCCAGAACCTAATGAAAACCTGTCTGAGGCCACATTCCCTGTAAAGCAGATTTGAGATAGAGATTTGTGTAGAGAACATTTAACTGGGTAAAATCCTAGGAACCAACAACTGTGGCGAAAAAGCTGAATTGGATAAAGGGAGTTGAGATGTGACGCAGTCACAACAAATACCTCAGCTAATCTCAAGGGGGAGCTGAGAAGCTGGGGTGACCCTTCAGAGTTGCCCTAAATTGAGGCAGGAGTATGGAGTTTTAATACCGTTCACTGGCCATTCTTCAGATACGAGTTTTCCCCAAGGATGGACATCAGCTTGACAAGTTATTAATTAGATCTCCTGAGAATAAATTCTAGAGAGAATCAGCTGAGAGGCATGATTTGCCAACACTCCCAATAGCTGGGCAAACTTCAGTTTTGAGGGAGGATTTGGGTCACACACAAAAGTCTCCACAAATAATTATTCATGGAAAATTCTATGTAGGCAGAGCTATTTCATGGCCAGTTAATCAAAACTACATAATCTATTTGGTTAAGCAAAACAAATTAAAAAGATAAAATAAAATCTATACATTAACACTCAAAAGTTTTTAATGCATTTGCCTTGCATTTCGTATGTTTTGCCTTGCATATCATATGTTTTGCCTTGCATTTGTTTATTTGCTTTTAAGAACCTTTAGAGAACAATAATTACTAATATAATATGCAGTAGCACAGCATAAACGAGGGAAGCTAACTCTCTCCCTTTTCCCGGGACCTGGAACAGCTAAAGATCCTAAGCATTGTCAGCTTTGGTATCTGACATAGTTTGGATGTTTGTCCCCTTCAAATCTCACGTTAAAATGTGATCCCCAATGTTGGAGACAGATGCCTCCTGAATGGCTTGGTGCTGTCCTCTTGGTAATGAATGAGTTCTTACCCTGTGAGTTCATGCGATATCTGGTTGTTTAAAAGAGACTGACACCTCCTCCCTGTCTCTCTTGCTTCCTCTCTCACAATGTGATATGCTGGTTTCCCTTCACCTTCCACCATGCTTGGAAGGTTCCTGAGGCCCTCCCTGGAAGCAGGTGCCAGTACTATGCTACACGTACAGCCTTCAGAACAAGGAGCCAAATAAACCTCATTTCTATATAAACCACCCAGCCTCAGGTATTTCTTTATAACAATGCAAATGGGCTAACAGAGAATCATTCATGGACAGTGAGTGTATAGGTCAATTTTCATGCTGATGATAAAGACATACCCAAGACTGGGTAATTTATAAAGAAGAAGAGGTTTAATGAATTCACATATCTGCACCGCTACCTGTATAAATATGGAAATGTCTTCACCGCTACCTGTACAAACATGGAAATATCAACACCGCCATCTCTATAAAAATGGAAATATCTAAACCGCCATCTGTATAAACATGGAAAAACCTATAACGCCATCTCTATAAACATGGAAATATCTAAACCGCCATCTGAAGGAACATGGAAATATCCACACCGCTATCTCTATAAAGGTTGAAATATCAACACCGCCATCTGTATAAACATGGAAATATCTACACAGCTATCTGTATAACGATGGAAATATCTACACCACCATCTCTATAAACGTGGAAATATCTACACCGCCATCCGTATGAACATGGAAATATCTACACCGCCGTCTGTATGAACATGGAAATATCTACACCGCCATATCTAGGAACATGGAAATATCTACACCGCCATCTGTATGAACATGGAAATATCTACACTACCATCTGTATGAACATGGAAATATCTACACCGCTATCTGTATAAACATGGAAATATCTACACCGCTATCACTATAAACATGGAAATATCTACACCGCTATCTGTATCAACACGGAAATATCTACACCGCCATCTCTATAAACATGGAAATATCTACACTGCAATCTGCATAAACATGGAAGTATCTACACCGCTATCTGTATATACATGGAAATATCTACAACGCTATCCATATAAACATGGAAATATCTACACCGTTATCTGTATAAATGTGGAAATAACAACACCGCTCTGTCTACAAACAAGGAAATACCTACACCGCTATCTGCATAAACATGGAAATATTTACACCGCCATCTCTATGAACATGGAAATATCTACACAGCCATCTGTATGAACATGGAAATATCTACACCGCAATCTGTATGAACATGTAAATATCTACACCGCCTTCTGTATGAACATGGAAATATCTACCCCGTTATCTGTATGAACATGGAAATATGTATACCGCTATCTGTATGAACAAGCAAATATCTACACAGCTATCTGTTTATCAATGGAAATATCTGCACTGCTATCTCTATAAACATGGAAATAACTACACTGCTATCTGTATAAACATGGAAATATCTACACCGCCACCTGTATGAACATGGAAATATCTACACTGCCATCCATAGGAACATGGAAATATCTACACCGCAATCTGTAAGAACATGTAAATATCTACACCGCCCTCTGTATGAACATGGAAATATCTACACCGCTAACTGTATGAAGATGGAAATATCTGCAGCGTCATCTGTACGAATATGGACATATCTACACTGCCGTCTGTATTAAGATGGAAATATCTACACCGCTATCTGTATAAACATGGAAATACCTGCACCACTATGTGTATAAACATGGAAATATCCGCACCGCTATCTGTATGAACATGGAAATATCTACACCGCCATCTGTGTAAACATGAAAATATCTGCACCGCCATCCCCATAAACATGGAAATATCTACACCGCCATCTGTATGAACATGGAAATATCTACACAGCTATCTGTATGAACATGGAAATAACTACACCGCTATCTGTATGAACATGGAAATATCTACACCACTCTCTGTATGAACATGGAAATATCTACACCGCTATCTGTACGAACATGCAATTATCTACACAGCTATCTGTATATCAATGGAAATATCTACACTGCTATCTCTATAAACATGGAAATAACTACACTGCTATCTGTATAAACATGGAAATATCCACACCGCCACCAGAATGAACATGGAAATATCTACACTGCCATCCATACGAACATGGAAATAACTACACCACCCTCTGTATGAACATGGAAATATCTACACGGCTAACTGTATGAACATGGAAATATCTACACCGCCATCTCTATGAACATGGAAATATCTACACCGCCATTTGAATGAACATGGAAATGTCTACACCGCCATCTGTATGAACATGGAAATATCTTCACCCCCATCTGTATGAACATGGATATATCTACACCGGCATCTGGATGAACATGGAAATATCTACACCGCTATCTGCATGAAAATGGAAATATCTACACAGCTATCTGCATATACATGGAAATATCTACACAGATTTCTAAATAAATATGGAAATAACTACAGTGCTATCTCTATAAACTTCAAAATATCTACACCGCCATCTGTATGAACATGGAAATATGTACAACGCCATCTGTACGAACATGGAAATATCTACACCGCCATCTGTATTAAGATGGAAATATCTACACCGCTATCTGTACAAACATGGAAATATCAGCCCAACTATCTGTATAAACATGGAAATATCCACACCACTATCAGTATAAACATGGAAATATATACACCGCTATCTGTATGAACATGGAAGTATCTACACCGCTATCTGTATGAACATGCAAATATCTACTCAGCTATCTGTATATCAATGGAAATATCTACACTGATATCTCTATAAACTTGGAAATAACTACACTGCTATCTGTATAAACATGGAAATATCTACACCACCACCTATATGAACATGGAAATATCTACACTGCCATCCGTACGAACATGGAAATATCTACACCGCTAACTGTAAGAACATGGAAATACCTACGCCGCTAACTGTATGAACATGGAAATATCTACACCGCTATCTGTATGAACATGGAAATATCTACACCGTTATCTTTATGAACATGGAAATATCTCCACCGCTATCTGTATGAACATGGAAATATCTACACCGCTATCTGTACGAAAATGGAAATATGTACACCACTATCTGTATGAACATGCAAATATCTACACAGCCATCTGTATATCAATAGAAATACCTACACTGCTATCTCTATAAACATGGAAATAACTACACTGCTATCTGTATAAACAGGGAAATATCTACACCGCCACCAGTATGAACATGGAAATATCTACACTTCCATCCGTACGAACATGGAAATATCTACACCGCCATCTGTATGAACAAGGAAATATCTACACCGCTAACTGAACATGGAAATATCTACACCGCTATTGGTATGAACATGGAAATATCTACACCGCAATCTGTATGAACATGGAAATATCAACACCGCTATCTGTATAAACATGGAAATATCTTCACCGCTATCTCTATAAACATGGAAATATCTACACCGCCACCTGTATGAACATGGAAATATCTACACTGCCATCCGTAGGAACATGGAAATATCTACACCGCTAACTGAACACGGAAATATCTACACCGCTATCTGTATGAACATGGAAATATCAACACCGCTATCTGCATGAACATGGAAATATCTACACCGCTATCTGTATGAACATGGAAATATCTACACCGCCAACTGAATGAACATGTAAATATCTACACCGCCATCTCTATATCAATGGAAATTTTTACACTGCTATCTCTATAAACATGGAAATAACTACACCGCTATCTGTATAAACATGGAAATATCAACACCGCTATCTGTATGAACATGGAAATATCTACACCGCTATCTATACGAACATGGAAATATCTACACCGCTATCTGTATGAACATGCAAATATCCACACAGCTATCTGTATATCAATGGAAATATCTACACAGCTATCTCTATAAACATGGAAATAACTACACTGCTATCTGTATAAACATGGAAATATCTACACCACCACCTGTATGAACATGGAAATATCTACACTGCCATCCGTACGAACAAGGAAATATCTACACCGCCATGTGTATGAACATGTAAATATCTACACCGCCATCTGTATGAACATGGAAATATCTACACGGCTAACTGTATGAACATGGAAATATCTACAACGCTATCTGTATGAACATGGAAATATCTACACCGCCATCTGTATGAACATGGAAATATCTACACCGCCATCTGAATGAACATGTAAATATCTACACCGCCATCTCTAAATCAATGGAAATTTCTACACTGCTATCTCTATAAACATGGAAATAACTTCACCGCTATCTGTATAAACATGGAAATATCTACACCGCCATCTCTATGAACATGGAAATATCAAAACCGCCATCTGTATGAACATGGAAATATCTTCATCGCCATCTGTATGAACAAGGATATATGTACACCGGCATCTGGATGAACATGGAAATATATACACCGCTATCTGCTTGAACATGGATATCTACACAGCTATCTGAATATACATGGAAATAACTACACAGATTTCTCAATAAGAGTGGAAGTATCTACAGCGCTATCTCTATAAACTTCGAAATATCTACACCGCAATCTGTATGAACATGGAAATATCTACACCACCATCTGTACGAACATGGACATATCTACACCGCCATCTGTATTAAGATGGAAATATCTACACCGCTATCTTTATAAACATGGAAATATCTGCCCAACTATCTGTATAAACATGGAAATATCCGCATCACTATCTGTATAAACATGGAAATATCTACACTGCTATCTGCATAAACATGGAAATATCCACACCGCCATCTGTGTAAACATGGAAATGTCTACACCGTTATCTGTGTAAATATGGAAATATCTACACCGCCATCTGTGTAAGCATGAAAATATCTACACCGCCATCCCTATAAACATGGAAATATCTACACCGCCATCTGTATGAACATGGAAATATCTACACCGTTGTCTGTATGAACATGGAAATATCTCCACCGCTATATGTATGAACATGGAAATATCTACACCGCTATCTGTACGAACATGGAAATATGTACACCGCTATCTGTATGAACATGCAAATATCTACACTGCCTTCTGTATATCAATGGAAATACCTACACTGCTATCTCTATAAACATGGAAATAACTACACTGCTATCTGTATAAACAGGGAAATATCTACACCGCCACCTGTATGAACATGGAAATATCTACACTTCCATCCGTATGAACATGGAAATACCTACACCGCCATCTGTATGAACATGTAAATATCTACACCGCCATCTGTATGAACATGGAAATATCTACACCGCTAACTGAACATGGAAATATCTACACCGCTATTGGTATGAACATGGAAATATCTACACCGCTATTTGTATGAACATGGAAATATCTACACCGCCATCTCTATGAACATGGAAATATCTACACCGCTATTTGTATGAACATGGAATTATCTACACCACCATCTGTATAAACGTGGAAATATCTATACCGCTATCTGCATAAACATGGAAATATCTAAACCGCAATCTGTATGAACATGGAAATATCTACACCGCCATCTCTATATCAATGGAAATTTTTACACTGCTATCTCTATAAACATGGAAATAACTACACCGCTATCTGTATAAACATGGAAATATCTGCACCGCCATCTCTATGAACATAGAAATATCTACACCGCCATCTGTACGAACATGAAAATATCTATACCGCCAACTGTATGAACATGTAAATATCTACACCGCCATCTGTATGAACATGGAAACATCTACACTACTAACTGCATAAACATGGAAATATCTACACCGCTATCTGTATGAACATGGAAATATCTACACCGTTATCTGTATGAACAAGGAAATATCTTCACCGCTATCTGTATGAACATGGAAATATCTACACCGCTATCTATACGAACATGGAAATATCTACACCGCTATCTGTATGAACATGCAAATATCTACACAGCTATCTGTATATCAATGGAAATATCTACACAGCTATCTCTATAAACATGGAAATAACTACACTGCTATCTGTATAAACATGGAAATATCTGCACCGCCACCTGTATGAACATGGAAATATCTACACTGCCATCCGTACGAACATGGAAATATCTACACCGCCATGTGTATGAACATGTAAATATCTACACCGCCATCTGTATGAACATGGAAATATCTACACCGCTAACTGTATGAACATGGAAATATCTGCACCGCTATCTGTATGAACATGGGAATATCTACACCGCTATCTGTATGAACATGGAAATATCTACACCGCCATCTGTATGAACATGGAAATATCTACACTGCCATCTGTATGAACATGTAAATATCTACACCGCCATCTGTATGAACATGGAAATCCCTACACCACTAACTGTATGAACATGGAAATATCTACACCGCTATCTGCATGAGCATGGAAATATCTACACCGCTATCTGTATGAACTTGGAAATATCTACACCGCCATCTGTATGAACATGGAAATATCTACACCGCTATCTGTATGAACATGGAAATATCGACACCGCTATCTGTATGAACATGGAAATATCAACACCGACATCTGAATGAACATGAAAATATCTACATCGCCATCTCTATATCAATGGAAATTTCTACACTGCTATCTCTATAAACATGGAAATAACTACACCGCTATCTGTATAAACATGGAAATATCTACTGCGCCATCTCTATGAACATGGAAATATCTACACCGCCATCTGTACGAACATGAAAATATCTATACAGCCAACTGTATGAACATGTAAATATCTACACCGCCATCAGTATGAACATGGAAATATCTTCACTACTAACTGTATGAACATGGAAATATCTACACCGCTATCTGTATGAACATGGAAATACCTACACCGTTATCTGTATGAACATGGAATTATCTACACCGCTATCTGTATGAACATGGAAATATCTACACCGCTATCTATACGAACATGGAAATATCTACACCGCTATCTGTATGAACATGCAAATATCCACACAGCTATCTGTATATCAATGGAAATATCTAAACAGCTATCTCTATAAACATGGAAATAACTACACTGCTATCTGTATAAACATGGAAATATCTACACCGCCACCTGTATGAACATGGAAATATCTACACTGCCATCCGTACGAACAAGGAAATATCTACACCGCCATGTGTATGAACATGTAAATATCTACACCGCCATCTGTATGAACATGGAAATATCTACACCGTTAACTGTATGAACATGGAAATGTCTACACCGCTATCTGTGTAAACATGGAAATATCTACACCGCCATCTGTGTAAGCATGAAAATATCTACACCGCCATCCCTATAAACATGGAAATATCTACACCGCCATCTGTATGAACATGGAAATATCTACACCGCCATCTCTATAAACGTGGAAATATCTACACCGCTATCTGTATGAACTTGGAAATATCTACACTGCTCTCTGTATAAAATTGAAATTATCTACACCACTATCTCTATAAACATGGATATATCTACACTGCTATCTGTATAAACATGGAAATATCTACACCGCTATCTGTATAAACATGGAAATATCTTCACTGCTATCTGTATAAACATGGAAATATCAACAACGCAGTCTCTATAAACTTGGAAATAACTACTCCACTATCTCTGTAAACATGGAAATATCTAGACCGCCATCTCTAAAAACATAGGAATATCTACACCACCATCTGTAAAAAAATGGAAATATCTATACCGCTACCTGCATAAACATGGAAATATCTACAAAGCCATCTCTAAGAACATGGAAATATCTACACCGCCATCTGTACGAACATGGAAATATCTATACCGCCAGCTGTATGAACATGTAAATATCTACACCGCCATCTGTATGAACATGGAAATATCTACACCGCTAACTGTATGAACATGGAAATATCTGCACCGCTATCTGTATGAACATGGAAATATCTACACCGCCACCTGTATGAACATGGAAATATCTACACTGCCATCCGTACGAACAAGGAAATATCTACACCGCCATGTGTATGAACATGTAAATATCTACACCGCCATCTGTATGAACATGGAAATATCTACACCGTTAACTGTATGAACATGGAAATGTCTACACCGCTATCTGTGTAAACATGGAAATATCTACACCGCCATCTGTGTAAGCATGAAAATATCTACACCGCCATCCCTATAAACATTGAAATATCTACACCGCCATCTGTATGAACATGGAAATATCTACACCGCCATCTCTATAAACGTAGAAATATCTACACCGCTATCTGAATGAACTTGGAAATATCTACACTGCTCTCTGTATAAAATTGAAATTATCTACATCACTATCTCTATAAACATGGAAATATCTACACTGCTATCTGTATAAACATGGAAATATCTACACCGCTATCTGTATAAACATGGAAATATCTTCACCGCTATCTGTATAAACATGGAAATATCAACAACGCAGTATCTATAAACTTGGAAATAACTACTCCACTATCTCTGTAAACATGGAAATATCTAGACCGCCATCTCTAAAAACATAGGAATATCTACACCATCATCTGTAAAAAAATGGAAATATCTATACCGCTATCTGCATAAACATGGAAATATCTACAAAGCCATCTCTAAGAACATGGAAATATCTACACCGCCATCTGTACGAACATGGAAATATCTATACCGCCAGCTGTATGAACATGTAAATATCTACACCGCCATCTGTATGAACATGGAAATATCTACACCGCTAACTGTATGAACATGGAAATATCTGCACCGCTATCTGTATGAACATGGAAATACCTACACCGCTATCTGTATGAACAAGGAAATATCTACAACGCCATCTGTACGAACATGGAAATATCTACACCGCTATCTGTATGAACAGGCAAATATCTACACAGCTATCTGTATATCAATGGAAATATCTACACCGCCATCTCTATATCAATGGAAATTTCTACACTGCTATCTCTATAAACATGGAAATAACTACACCGCTTTCTGTATAAACATGGAAATATCTACTCCGCCATCTCTATGAACATGGAAATATCTTTACCGCCATTTGTATGAACATGGAAATATCTACACCGCTATCTGCATGAACATGGAAATATCTACACAGCTATCTGAATATACATGGAAATATCTACACAGATTTCTCTATAAATATGGAAATAACTACTGCGCTATCTCTATAAACTTCGAAATATCTACACCGCCATCTGTATGAACATGGAAATATCTACACCGCCATCTGTACAAACATGGACATATCTACACCGCCATCTGTATTAAGATGGAAATATCTACACCGCTATCTGTATAAACATGGAAATATCTGCCCAACTATCTGTATAAACATGGAAATATCCGCACCGCTATCTGTATAAACATGGAAATATCTACACTTCTATCTGCAAAAACATGGAAATATCCACGCCGCTATCTGTGTAAACATGGAAATGTCTACACCGGTATCTGTGTAAACATGGAAATATCTACACCGCCATCTGTTTAAACATGAAAATATCTACACCGCCATCCCCATAAACAAGGAAATATCTACACCGCCATCTGTATGAACATGGAAATATCTACACCGCTATCTCTATAAACGTGGAAATATCTACACCGCTATCTTTATGAACTTGGAAATATCTACACTGCTCTCTGTATAAAATTGAAATTATCTACACCACTATCTCTATAAACATGGAAATATCTTCACCGCTATCTGTATAAACATGGAAATATCTACACCGCCACCTGTATGAACATGGAAATATGTACACTGCCATCCGTACGAACATGGAAATATCTACACCGCCATCTGTATGAACATGTAAATATCTACACCGCCATCTGTATGAACATGGAAATATCTACACCGCTAACTGTATGAACTTGGAAATATCTACACCGCTATCTGTATGAAAATGGAAATATCTACACTGCTATCTGTATGAACATGGAAATATCTACACCGCTATCTGTATGAACATGGAAATATCTACACCGCTATCTGTATGAACATGGAAATATCCACACCGCTATCTGTATGAACATGCAAATATCTACACTGCAATCTGTATATCAATGGAAATATCTACAATGCTATCTCTATAAACATGGAAATAACTACGCTGCTATCTGTATAAACATGGAAATATCTACACCGCCATCTCTATGAACATGGAAATATCTACACCGCTATTTGTATGAACATGGAAATATCTACACCGCCATCTCTATGAACAGGGAAATATCTACACCGCCATTTGTATGAACATGGAAATATCTACACCGCTATCTGTATGAACATGGAAATATCTTCATCGCCATCTGTATGAACATGGATATATGTTCACCGGCATCTGGATGTCCATGGAAATATCTACACCGCTATCTGCATGAACATGGATATCTACACAGCTATCTGAATATACATGGAAATATCTACACAGATTTCTCAATAAGTGTGGAAATATCTACAGAGCTATCTCTATAAACTTCGAAATATCTACACCGCCATCTGTATGAACATGGAAATATCTACACCGCCATCTGTAGGAACATGGACATATCTACACCGCCATCTGTATTAAGATGGAAATATCTACACCGCTATCTTTATAAACATGGGAATATCTGCCCAACTATCTGTATAAACATGGAAATATCCGCATCGCTATCTGTATAAACATGGAAATATCTACACTGCTATCTGCATAAGCATGGAAATATCCACACCGCCATCTGTGTAAACATGGAAATGCCTACACCGCTATCTGTGTAAACATGGATATATCTACACCGCCATCTGTGTAAGCATGAAAATATCTACACCGCCATCCCTATAAACATGGAAATATCTACACTGCCATCTGTATGAACATGGAAATATCTACACCGTTATCTGTTTGAACATGGAAATATCTCCACCGCTATATGTATGAACATGGAAATATCTACACAGCCTTCTGTATATCAATGGAAATACCTACACTGCTATCTCTATAAACATGGAAATAACTACACTGCTATCTGTATAAACAGGGAAATATCTACACCGCCACCTGTATGAACATGGAAATATCTACACTTCCATCCGTATGAACATGGAAATATCTACCACGCCATCTGTATGAACATGTAAATATCTACACCGCCATCTGTATGAACATGGAAATATCTACACCGCTAACTGAACATGGAAATATCTACACCGCTATTGGTATGAACATGGAAATATCTACACCGCTATCTGTATGAACATGGAAATATCTACACCGCCATCTGTATGAACATGGAAATATTTACACCGCCATCTGTAGGAACATGGACATATCTACACCGCCATCTGTATTAAGATGGAAATATCTACACCGCTTTCTTTATAAACATGGGAATATCTGCCCAACTATCTGTATAAACATGGAAATATCCGCATCGCTATCTGTATAAACATGGAAATATCTACACTGCTATCTGCATAAGCATGGAAATATCCACACCGCCATCTGTGTAAACATGGAAATGCCTACACCGCTATCTGTGTAAACATGGAAATATCTACACCGCCATCTGTGTAAGCATGAAAATATCTACACCGCCATCCCTATAAACATGGAAATATGTACACTGCCATCTGTATGAACATGGAAATATCTACACCGTTATCTGTTTGAACATGGAAATATCTCCACCGCTATATGTATGAACATGGAAATATCTACACAGCCTTCTGTATATCAATGGAAATACCTACACTGCTATCTCTATAAACATGGAAATAACTACACTGCTATCTGTATAAACAGGGAAATATCTACACCGCCACCTGTATGAACATGGAAATATCTACACTTCCATCCGTATGAACATGGAAATATCTACCACGCCATCTGTATGAACATGTAAATATCTACACCGCCATCTGTATGAACATGGAAATATCTACACCGCTAACTGAACATGGAAATATCTACACCGCTATTGGTATGAACATGGAAATATCTACACCGCTATCTGTATGAACATGGAAATATCTACACCGCCATCTGTATGAACATGGAAATATCTACACCGCCATCCGAATGAACATGTAAATATCTACACCGCCATCTCTAAATCAATGGAAATTTCTACACTGCTATCTCTATAAACATGGAAATAACTTCACCGCTATCTGTATAAACATGGAAATATCTACACCGCCATCTCTATGAACATGGAAATATCAACACCGCCATCTGTACGAACATGAAAATACCTATACCGCCAGCTGTATGAACATGTAAATATCTACACCGCTATCTGTGTGAACATGGAAATATCTACACTACTAACTGTATGAACATGGAAATATCTACACCGCTATCTGTATGAACATGGAAATATCTACACCGTTATCTGTATGAACATGGAAATATCTACACCGCTATCTGCATGAACATGGAAATATCTGCACCGCTATCTGTATGAACATGCAAATATCAACACAGCTATCTGTATATCAATGGAAATATCTACACAGCTATCTCTATAAACATGGAAATAACTACACCGCAATCTGTATAAACATGGAAATATCTACACTGCCATCTCTATGAACATGGAAATACCTACACCGCCATTTGTATGAACATGGAAATATCTACACCGCCATCTCTATGAACATGTAAATATCTACACAGCCATTTGTTTGAACATGGAAATATCTACACCGCCATCTGTATGAACATGGAAATATCTACACCCCCATCTGTATGAACATGGATATATGTGCACTGGCATCTGGATGAACATGGAAATATCTACACCGCTATCTGCATGAACATGGAAATATCTACACAGCTATCTGAATATACATGGAAATATCTACACAGATTTCTCTATAAATATGGAAATAACTACAGCGCTATCTCTATAAACTTTGAAATATCTACACCGCCATCTGTATGAACATGGAAATATCTAAACCGCCATCTGTACAAACATGGACATATCTACACCGCCATCTGCATTAAGATGGAAATATCTACACCGCTATCTGTATAAACATGGAAATATCTGCCCAACTATCTGTATAAACCTGGAAATATCCGCACCGCTATCTGTATAAACATGGAAATACCTACACTTCTATTAGCAAAAACATGGAAATATCCACACCGCTATCTGTGTAAACATGGAAATGTCTACACCGCTATCTGTGTAAACATGGAAATATCTACACCACCATCTGTGTAAACATGAAAATATCTACACCGCCATCCCCATAAACATGGAAATATCTACACCGCCATCTGTATGAACATGGAAATATCTACACCGCCATCTCTATAAACGTGGAAATATCTACACTGCTATCTTTATGAACTTGGAAATATCTACACTGCTCTCTGAATAAAATTGAAATTATCTACACCACTATCTCTATAAACATGGAAATATCTACACTGCTATCTGTATAAACATGGAAATATCTACACCGCTATCTGTATAAACATGGAAATATCTTCACCGATATCTGTATAAACATGGAAATATCTACACCGCCACCTGTATGAACATGGAAATATCTACACCGCTATCTGTATGAACATGGAAATATCTACACCGCTATCTGTATGAACATGGAAATAACTACGCTGCTATCTGTATAAACATGGAAATATCTACACCGCCATCTCTATGAACATGGAAATATCTACACCGCTATTTGTATGAACATGGAAATATCTACACCGCCATCTCTATGAACAGGGAAATATCTACACCGCCATTTGTATGAACATGGAAATATCTACACCGCCATCTGTATGAACATGGAAATATCTTCATCGCCATCTGTATGAACATGGATATATGTACACCGGCATCTGGATGAACATGGAAATATATACACCGCTATCTGCATGAACATGGATATCTACACAGCTATCTGAATATACATGGAAATATCTACACAGATTTCTCTATAAGTGTGGAAATATCTACAGCGCTATCTCTATAAACTTCGAAATATCTACACCGCCATCTGTATGAACATGGAAATATCTACACCGCCATCTGTACGAACATGGACATATCTACACCGTCATCAGTATTAAGATGGAAATATCTACACTGCTATCTGTACAAACATGGAAATATCTGAACAAATATCTGTATAAACATGGAAATATCCGCACCGCTATCTGTATAAACATGGAAATATCTACACTGCTATCTGCATAAACATGGAAATACCCACACCGCCATCTGTGTAAACATGGAAATGTCTACACCGCTATCTGTGTAAACATGGAAATATCTACACCGCCATCTGTGTAAGCATGAAAATACCTACACCGCCATCACTAAAAACATGGAAATATCTACACCGCCATCTGTAGGAACATGTAAATATCTACACCGCTATCTGTATGAACATGGAAATACCTACACTGCTATCTGTATGAACATGGAAATATCTAGACCGCTATCTGTATGAAAATGCAAATATCTACACAGCTATCTATATATCAATGGAAATATCTACACTGCAATCTCTATAAACATGGAAATAACTACACTGCTATCAGTATAAACATGGAAATATATACACCGCAATCTCTATGAACATGGAAATATCTACACCGCCATTTGTATGAACATGGAAATATCTACACTGCCATCACTATGAACATGTAAATATCTACACAGCCATTTGTATGAACATGGAAATATCTACACCGCCATCTGTATGAACATGGAAATATCTTCACCGCCATCTTTATGAACATGGATATATGTGCACCGGCATCTGGATGAACATGGAAATATCTACACAGCTATCTGAATATACATGGAAATATCTACACGGATTTCTCTATAAATATGGAAATAACTACAGCGTTATCTCTATAAACTTCGAAGTATCTTCACCACCATCTGTATGAACATGGAAATATCTACACCGCCATCTGTACGAACATGGACATATCTACACCGCCATCTGTATTAAGATGGAAATATCTACACCGCTATCTGTATAAACATGGAAATATCTGCCCAACTATCTGTATAAACATGGAAATATCCGCACCACTCTCTGTATAAACTTGGAAATATCTACACTGCTATCTGCAAAAACATGGAAATATCCACACCGCTATCTGTGTAAACATGGAAATGTCTACACCGCTATCTGTGTAAACATGGAAATATCTACACCGCCATCTGTAGGAACATGGAAATATCTAAACAGCTATCTGTATATCAATGGAAATATCTACACTGCTATCTGTAGGAACATGCAAATATCTAAACAGCTATCTGTATATCAATGGAAATATCTACACTGCTATCTCTATAAACATGGAAATAACTACACTGCTATCTGTATAAACATGGAAATATCTACACCGCCATTTGTATGAACGTGGAAATATCTACACCGCCATCTCTATGAACATGGAAATATCTACATCGCCATTTGTATGAGCATGGAAATATGTACACCACCATCTGTATGAACATGGAAATATCTTCACCGCCATCTGTATGAACATGGATATATGTGCACCGGCATCTGGATGACCATGGAAATATCTACACCGCTATCTGCTTGAACATGGAAATATCTACACAGCTATCTGAATATACATGGAAATATCTACACAGATTTCTCTATAAATATGGAATTAACTACAGCGCTATCTCTATAAACTACGAAATATCTACAATGCCATCTGTATGAACATGGAAATATCTACACCGCCATCTGTACAAACATGGACATATCTACACCGCCATCTGTATTAAGATGGAAATATCAACACCGCTATCTGTATAAACATGGAAATATCTCCCCAACTATCTGTATAAACATGGAAATATCCGCACCGCTATCTGTATAAACATGGAAATATCTACACTTCTGTCTGCAAAAACATGGAAATATCCACACCGCAATCTGTGTAAACTTGGAAATGTCTACACCGCTATCTGTATGAACATGGAAATATCTACACCGCCATCTGTACAAACATGGACATATCTACACCGCCATCTGTATTAAGATGGAAATATCAACACCGCTATCTGTATAAACATGGAAATATCTCCCCAACTATCTGTATAAACACGGAAATATCCGCACCGCTATCTGTATAAACATGGAAATATCTACACTTCTGTCTGCAAAAACATGGAAATATCCACACCGCAATCTGTGTAAACTTGGAAATGTCTACACCGCTATCTGTATGAACATGGAAATATCTACACCGCCATCTGTATGAACATGGAAATATCTACAGCGCCATCTGTATGAAAATGTAAATATCTACACCGTCGTCTGTATGAACATGGAAATATCTACACCGCTATCTGTATGAACATGGAAATATCTACACCGCTATCTGTATGAACATTGAAATATGTACACCGCTATCTGTATGAACATGGAAATATCTAGACGGCTAACTGTACAAACATGCAAATATCTAAACAGCTATCTGTATATCAATGGAAATATCTACACTGCTATCTCTATAAACATGGAAATAACTACACCGCTATCTGTATGAACTTGGAAATATCTACACCGCCCTCTGTATGAACATGGAAATATCTACACCGCCATCTGTATGAACATGTAAATATCTACACCGCCATCTTATGAACATGGAAACATCTACACTGCTAACTGTATGAACATGGAAATACCTACACCGCTATCTGTATGAACATGGAAATGTCTACACCGCTATCTGTGTAAACATGGAAATATCTACACCGCCATCTGTGTAAGCATGAAAATATCTACACCGCCATCCCTATAAACATGGAAATATCTACACCGCCATCTGTATGAACATGGAAATATCTACACCGCCATCTCTATAAACGTGGAAATATCTACACCGCTATCTGTATGAATTTGGAAATATCTACACTGCTCTCTGTATAAAATTGAAATTATCTACACCACTATCTCTATAAACATGGATATATCTACACTGCTATCTGTATAAACATGGAAATATCTACAGCGCTATCTGTATAAACATGGAAATATCTTCACTGCTATCTGTATAAACATGGAAATATCAACAACGCAGTCTCTATAAACTTGGAAATAACTACTCCACTATCTCTGTAAACATGGAAATATCTAGACCGCCATCTCTAAAAACATAGGAATATCTACACCACCATCTGTAAAAAAATGGAAATATCTATACCGCTATCTGAATAAAATGGAAATATCTACAAAGCCATCTCTAAGAACATGGAAATATCTACACCGCCATCTGTACGAACATGGAAATATCTATACCGCCAGCTGTATGAACATGTAAATATCTACACCGCCATCTGTATGAACATGGAAATATCTACACCGCTAACTGTATGAACATGGAAATATCTGCACCGCTATCTGTATGAACATGGAAATATCTACACCGCCACCTGTATGAACATGGAAATATCTACACTGCCATCCGTACGAACAAGGAAATATCTTCACCGCCATGTGTATGAACATGTAAATATCTACACCGCCATCTGTATGAACATGGAAATATCTACACCGTTAACTGTATGAACATGGAAATGTTTACAACGCTATCTGTGTAAACATGGAAATATCTACACCGCCATCTGTGTAAGCATGAAAATATCTACACCGCCATCCCTATAAACATGGAAATATCTACACCGCCATCTGTATGAACATGGAAATATCTACACCGCCATCTCTATAAACGTGGAAATATCTACACCGCTATCTGAATGAACTTGGAAATATCTACACTGCTCTCTGTATAAAATTGAAATTATCTACACCACTATCTCTATAAACATGGAAATACCTACACTGCTATCTGTATAAACATGGAAATATCTACACCGCTATCTGTATAAACATGGAAATATCTTCACCGCTATCTGTATAAACATGGAAATATCAACAACGCAGTCTCTATAAACTTGGAAATAACTACTCCACTATCTGTGTAAACATGGAAATATCTAGACCGCCATCTCTAAAAACATAGGAATATCTACACCATCATCTGTAAAAAAATGGAAATATCTATACCGCTATCTGCATAAACATGGAAATATCTACAAAGCCATCTCTAAGAACATGGAAATATCTACACCGCCATCTGTACGAACATGGAAATATCTATACCGCCAGTGTATGAACATGTAAATATCTACACCGCCATCTGTATGAACATGGAAATATCTGCACCGCTAACTGTATGAACATGGAAATATCTGCACCGCTATCTGTATGAACATGGAAATATCTACAACGCCATCTGTACGAACATGGAAATATCTACACCGCTATCTGTATGAACAGGCAAATATCTACACAGCTATCTGTATATCAATGGAAATATCTACACCGCCATCTCTATATCAATGGAAATTTCTACACTGCTATCTCTATAAACATGGAATAACTACACCGCTTTCTGTATAAACATGGAAATATCTACTCCGCCATCTCTATGAACATGGAAATATCTTTACCGCCATTTGTATGAACATGGAAATATCTACACCGCTATCTGCATGAACATGGAAATATCTACACAGCTATCTGAATATACATGGAAATATCTACACAGATTTCTCTATAAATATGGAAATAACTACTGCGCTATCTCTATAAACTTCGAAATATCTACACCGCCATCTGTATGAACATGGAAATATCTACACCGCCATCTGTACAAACATGGACATATCTACACCGCCATCTGTATTAAGATGGAAATATCTACACCGCTATCTGTATAAACATGGAAATATCTGCCCAACTATCTGTATAAACATGGAAATATCCGCACCGCTATCTGTATAAACATGGAAATATCTACACTTCTATCTGCAAAAACATGGAAATATCCACACCGCTATCTGTGTAAACATGGAAAAGTATACACCGGTATCTGTGTAAACATGGAAATATCTACACCGCCATCTGTTTAAACATGAAAATATCTACACCGCCATCCCCATAAACATGGAAATATCTACACCGCCATCTGTATGAACATGGAAATATCTACACCGCTATCTCTATAAACGTGGAAATATCTACACCGCTATCTTTATGAACTTGGAAATATCTACACTGCTCTCTGTATAAAATTGAAATTATCTACACCACTATCTCTATAAACATGGAAAGATCTTCACCGCTATCTGTATAAACATGGAAATATCTACACCGCCACCTGTATGAACATGGAAATATCTACACTGCCATCCGTACGAACATGGAAATATCTACACCGCTATCTGAACATGGAAATATCTACACTGCTATCTGTATGAACATGGAAATATCTACACCGCTATCTGTATGAACATGGAAATATCTACACCGCTATCTGTATGAACATGGAAATATCCACACCGCTATCTGTATGAACATGCAAATATCTACACTGCAATCTGTATATCAATGGAAATATCTACACTGCTATCTCTATAAACATGGAAATAACTACGCTGCTATCTGTATAAACATGGAAATATCTACACCGCCATCTCTATGAATATGGAAATATCTACACCGCTATTTGTATGAACATGGAAATATCTACAACGCCATCTCTATGAACAGGGAAATATCTACACCGCCATTTGTATGAACATGGAAATATCTACACCGCTATCTGTATGAACATGGAAATATCTTCATCGCCATCTGTATGAACATGGATATATGTACACCGGCATCTGGATGTCCATGGAAATATCTACACCGCTATCTGCATGAACATGGATATCTACACAGCTATCTGAATATACATGGAAATATCTACACAGATTTCTCAATAAGTGTGGAAATATCTACAGAGCTATCTCTATAAACTTCGAAATATCTACACCGCCATCTGTATGAACATGGAAATATCTACACCGCCATCTGTAGGAACATGGACATATCTACACCGCCATCTGTATTAAGATGGAAATATCTACACCGCTATCTTTATAAACATGGGAATATCTGCCCAACTATCTGTATAAACATGGAAATATCCGCATCGCTATCTGTATAAACATGGAAATATCTACACTGCTATCTGCATAAGCATGGAAATATCCACACCGCCATCTGTGTAAACATGGAAATGCCTACACCGCTATCTGTGTAAACATGGAAATATCTACACCGCCATCTGTGTAAGCATGAAAATATCTACACCGCCATCCCTATAAACATGGAAATATCTACACTGCCATCTGTATGAACATGGAAATATCTACACCGTTATCTGTTTGAACATGGAAATATCTCCACCGCTATATGTATGAACATGGAAATATCTACACAGCCTTCTGTATATCAATGGAAATACCTACACTGCTATCTCTATAAACATGGAAATAACTACACTGCTATCTGTATAAACAGGGAAATATCTACACCGCCACCTGTATGAACATGGAAATATCTACACTTCCATTCGTATGAACATGGAAATATCTACCACGCCATCTGTATGAACATGTAAATATCTACACCGCCATCTGTATGAACATGGAAATATCTACACCGCTAACTGAACATGGAAATATCTACACCGCTATTGGTATGAACATGGAAATATCTACACCGCTATCTGTATGAACATGGAAATATCTACACCGCCATCTGTATGAACATGGAAATATCTACACCGCCATCCGAATGAACATGTAAATATCTACACCGCCATCTCTAAATCAATGGAAATTTCTACACTGCTATCTCTATAAACATGGAAATAACTTCACCGCTATCTGTATAAACATGGAAATATCTACACCGCCATCTCTATGAACATGGAAATATCAACACCGCCATCTGTACGAACATGAAAATATCTATACCGCCAGCTGTATGAACATGTAAATATCTACACCGCTATCTGTGTGAACATGGAAATATCTACACTACTAACTGTATGAACATGGAAATATCTACACCGCTATCTGTATGAACATGGAAATATCTACACCGTTATCTGTATGAACATGGAAATATCTACACCGCTATCTGTATGAACATGGAAATATATGCACCGCTATCTGTATGAACATGCAAATATCTACACAGCTATCTGTATATCAATGGAAATATCTACACAGCTATCTCTATAAACATGGAAATAACTACACCGCAATCTGTATAAACATGGAAATATCTACACTGCCATCTCTATGAACATGGAAATATCTACACCGCCATTTGTATGAACATGGAAATATCTACACCGCCATCTCTATGAACATGTATATATCTACACAGCCATTTGTTTGAACATGGAAATATCTACACCGCCATCTGTATGAACATGGAAATATGTACACCCCCATCTGTATGAACATGGATATATGTGCACTGGCATCTGTATGAACATGGAAATATCTACACCGCTATCTGCATGAACATGGAAATATCTACACAGCTATCTGAATATACATGGAAATATCTACACAGATTTCTCTATAAATATGGAAATAACTACCGCGCTATCTCTATAAACTTTGAAATATCTACACCGCCATCTGTATGAACATGGAAATATCTAAACCGCCATCTGTACAAACATGGACATATCTACACCGCCATCTGCATTAAGATGGAAATATCTACACCGCTATCTGTATAAACATGGAAATATCTGCCCAACTATCTGTATAAACCTGGAAATATCTGCACCGCTATCTGTATAAACATGGAAATACCTACACTTCTATTAGCAAAAACATGGAAATATCCACACCGCTATCTGTGTAAACATGGAAATGTCTACACCGCTATCTGTGTAAACATGGAAATATCTACACCACCATCTGTGTAAACATGAAAATATCTACACCGCCATCCCCATAAACATGGAAATATCTACACCGCCATCTGTATGAACATGGAAATATCTACACCGCCATCTCTATAAACGTGGAAATATCTACACCGCTATCTTTATGAACTTGGAAATATCTACACTGCTCTCTGAATAAAATTGAAATTATCTACACCACTGTCTCTATAAACATGGAAATATCTACACTGCTATCTGTATAAACATGGAAATATCTACACCGCTATCTGTATAAACATGGAAATATCTTCACCGCTATCTGTATAAACATGGAAATATCTACACCGCCACCTGTATGAACATGGAAATATCTACACCGCAATCTGTATGAACATGGAAATATCTACACCGCTATCTGTATGAACATGGAAATAACTACGCTGCTATCTGTATAAACATGGAAATATCTACACCGCCATCTCTATGAACATGGAAATATCTACACCGCTATTTGTATGAACATGGAAATATCTACACCGCCATCTCTATGAACAGGGAAATATGTACACCGCCATTTGTATGAACATGGAAATATCTACACCGCCATCTGTATGAACATGGAAATATCTTCATCGCCATCTGTATGAACATGGATATATGTACACAGGCATCTGGATGAACATGGAAATATATACACCGCTATCTGCATGAACATGGATATCTACACAGCTATCTGAATATACATGGAAATATCTACACAGATTTCTCTATAAGTGTGGAAATATCTACAGCGCTATCTCTATAAACTTCGAAATATCTACACCGCCATCTGTATGAACATGGAAATATCTACACCGCCATCTGTACGAACATGGACATATCTACACCGTCATCTGTATTAAGATGGAAATATCTACACTGCTATCTGTACAAACATGGAAATATCTGCCCAACTATCTGTATAAACATGGAAATATCCGCACCGCTATCTGTATAAACATGGAAATATCTACACTGCTATCTGCATAAACATGGAAATACCCACACCGCCATCTGTGTAAACATGGAAATGTCTACACAGCTATCTGTGTAAACATGGAAATATCTACACCGCCATCTGTGTAAGCATGAAAATACCTACACCGCCATCACTAAAAACATGGAAATATCTACACCGCCATCTGTAGGAACATGTAAATATCTACACCGCTATCTGTATGAACATGGAAATACCTACACTGCTATCTGTATGAACATGGAAATATCTAGACCGCTATCTGTATGAAAATGCAAATATCTACACAGCTATCTATATATCAATGGAAATATCTACACTGCTATCTCTATAAACATGGAAATAACTACACTGCTATCAGTATAAACATGGAAATATATACACCGCAATCTCTATGAACATGGAAATATCTACACCGCCATTTGTATGAACATGGAAATATCTACACTGCCATCACTATGAACATGTAAATATCTACACAGCCATTTGTATGAACATGGAAATATCTACACCGCCATCTGTATGAACATGGAAATATCTTCACCGCCATCTTTATGAACATGGATATATGTGCACCGGCATCTGGATGAACATGGAAATATCTACACAGCTATCTGAATATACATGGAAATATCTACACGGATTTCTCTATAAATATGGAAATAACTACAGCGTTATCTCTATAAACTTCGAAGTATCTTCACCGCCATCTGTATGAACATGGAAATATCTACACCGCCATCTGTACGAACATGGACATATCTACACCGCCATCTGTATTAAGATGGAAATATCTACACCGCTATCTGTATAAACATGGAAATATCTGCCCAACTATCTGTATAAACATGGAAATATCCGCACCACTCTCTGTATAAACTTGGAAATATCTACACTGCTATCTGCAAAAACATGGAAATATCCACACCGCTATCTGTGTAAACATGGAAATGTCTACACCGCTATCTGTGTAAACATGGAAATATCTACACCGCCATCTGTAGGAACATGGAAATATCTAAACAGCTATCTGTATATCAATGGAAATATCTACACTGCTATCTGTAGGAACATGCAAATATCTAAACAGCTCTCTGTATATCAATGGAAATATCTACACTGCTATCTCTATAAACATGGAAATAACTACACTGCTATCTGTATAAACATGGAAATATCTACACCGCCATTTGTATGAACGTGGAAATATCTACACCGCCATCTCTATGAACATGGAAATATCTACATCGCCATTTGTATGAGCATGGAAATATGTACACCACCATCTGTATGAACATGGAAATATCTTCACCGCCATCTGTATGAACATGGATATATGTGCACCGGCATCTGGATGACCATGGAAATATCTACACCGCTATCTGCTTGAACATGGAAATATCTACACAGCTATCTGAATATACATGGAAATATCTACACAGATTTCTCTATAAATATGGAATTAACTACAGCGCTATCTCTATAAACTTCGAAATATCTACAATGCCATCTGTATGAACATGGAATTATCTACACCGCCATCTGTACAAACATGGACATATCTACACCGCCATCTGTATTAAGATGGAAATATCAACACCGCTATCTGTATAAACATGGAAATATCTCCCCAACTATCTGTATAAACATGGAAATATCCGCACCGCTATCTGTATAAACATGGAAATATCTACACTTCTGTCTGCAAAAACATGGAAATATCCACACCGCAATCTGTGTAAACTTGGAAATGTCTACACCGCTATCTGTATGAACATGGAAATATCTACACCGCCATCTGTACAAACATGGACATATCTACACCGCCATCTGTATTAAGATGGAAATATCAACACCGCTATCTGTATAAACATGGAAATATCTCCCCAACTATCTGTATAAACACGGAAATATCCGCACCGCTATCTGTATAAACATGGAAATATCTACACTTCTGTCTGCAAAAACATGGAAATATCCACACCGCAATCTGTGTAAACTTGGAAATGTCTACACCGCTATCTGTATGAACATGGAAATATCTACACCGCCATCTGTATGAACATGGAAATATCTACAGCGCCATCTGTATGAAAATGTAAATATCTACACCGTCGTCTGTATGAACATGGAAATATCTACACCGCTATCTGTATGAACATGGAAATATCTACACCGCTATCTGTATGAACATTGAAATATGTACACCGCTATCTGTATGAACATGGAAATATCTAGACGGCTAACTGTACAAACATGCAAATATCTAAACAGCTATCTGTATATCAATGGAAATATCTACACTGCTATCTCTATAAACATGGAAATAACTACACCGCTATCTGTATGAACTTGGAAATATCTACACCGCCCTCTGTATGAACATGGAAATATCTACACTGCCATCTGTATGAACATGTAAATATCTACACCGCCATCTTATGAACATGGAAACATCTACACTGCTAACTGTATGAACATGGAAATACCTACACCGCTATCTGTATGAACATGGAAATATCTACACCGCTATCTGTATGAACATGGAAATATCTACACCGCTATCTGTATGAACATAGAAATATCTAGAGCGCTATCTGTATGAACATGCAAATATCTAAACAGCTATCTGTATATCAATGGAAATATCTACACTGCTATCTCTATAAACATGGAAATAACTACACTGCTATCTGTATAAACATGGAAATATCTACACCGCCATCTCTATGAACATGGAAATATCTACACCGCCATTTGTATGACCATGGAAATATCTTCACCGCCATCCCTATGAACATGGAAATATCTACATCGCCATTTGTATGAACATGGAAATATCTACACCACCATCTGTATGAACATGGAAATATCTTCACCGCCATCTGTATGAACATGGATATATGTGCACCGGCATCTGGATGAACATGGAAATATCTACACCGCTATCTGCATGAACATGGAAATATCTACACGGCTATCTGAATATACATGGAAATATCTACACAGATTTCTCTATAAATATGGAAATAACTACAGCGCTATCTCTATAAACTTCGAAATATCTACACCGCCATCTGTATGAACATGGAAATATCTACGCCGCCATCTGTACAAACATGGACATATCTACACCGCCATCTGTATTAAGATGGAAATATCAACACCGCTATCTGTATAAACATGGAAATATCTGCCCAACTATCTGTATAAACATGGAAATATCCGCACCGCTATCTGTATAAACATGGAAATATCTACACTTCTGTCTGCAAAAACATGGAAATATCCACTCCGCTATCTGTGTAAACATGGAAAGGTCTACACCGCTATCTGTATGAACATGGAAATATCTAAACCGCCATCTGTATGAACATGGAAATATCTACACCGCCATCTGTATGAAAATGTAAATATCTACACCGTCATCTGTATGAACATGGAAATATCTACAACGCTATCTGTATGAACATGGAAATATCTACACCGCTATCTGTATGCACATGGAAATATGTACACCGCTATCTGTATGAACATGGAAATATCTAGACGGCTAACTGTACAAACATGCAAATATCTAAACAGCTATCTGTATATCAAAGGAAATATCTACACTGCTATCTCTATAAACATGGAAATAACTACACTGCTATCTGTATAAACATGGAAATATCTACACCGCCATTTGTATGAACATGGAAATATCTACATCGCCATCTCTATGAACATGGAAATATCTACATCGCCATTTGTATGAGCATGGAAATATCTACACCACCATCTGTATGAACATGGAAATATCTTCACCGCCATCTGTATGAACATGGATATATGTGCACCGGCATCTGGATGAACATGGAAATATCTACACCGCTATCTGCTTGAACATGGAAATATCTACACAGCTATCTGAATATACATGGAAATATCTACACAGATTTCTCTATAAATATGGAATTAACTACAGCGCTATCTCTATAAACTTCGAAATATCTACAATACCATCTGTATGAACATGGAAATATCTACACCGCCATCTGTACAAACATGGACATATCTACACCGCCATCTGTATTAAGATGGAAATATCAACACCGCTATCTGTATAAACATGGAAATATCTCCCCAACTATCAGTATAAACATGGAAATATCCGCATCGCTATCTGTATAAACATGGAAATATCTACACTTCTGTCTGCAAAAACATGGAAATATCCACACCGCTATCTGTGTAAACATGGAAATGTCTACGCCGCTATCTGTATGAACATGGAAATATCTTCACCGCCATCTGTATGAACATGGAAATATCTTCACCGCCATCTGTATGAACATGTAAATATCTACACCGTTATGTGTATGATCATGGAAATATCTACACCACTATCTGTATGAACATGGAAATATCTACACCGCTATCTGTATGACCATGGAAATATCTACACCGCTATCTGTATGAACATGGAAATATCTAGACGTCTAACTGTATGAACATGCAAATATGTAAACAGCTATCTGTATATCAATGGAAATATCTACACTGCTATCTCTATAAACATGGAAATAACTACCCTGCTATCTGAATAAACATGGAAATATCTACACCGCCACCTGTATGAACATGGAAATATCTACACTGCCATCTGTACAAAGATGGACATATCTACACCGCCATCTGTATTAAGATGGAAATATCTACATGGCTATCTGTATAAACATGGAAATATCTCCCCAACTATCTGTATAAACATGGAAATATCCGCACAGCAATCTGTATAAACATGGAAATATCTACACTTCTATCTGCAAAAACATGGAAATATCCACACCGCTATCTGTGTAAACATGGAAATGTCTACACCGCTATCTGTGTAAACATGGAAATATCTACACCGCCATCTGTGTAAACATGAAAATATCTACACCGCCATCCCCATAAACATGGAAATATCTACACCGCCATCAGTATGAACATGGAAATGTCTACACCGCCATCTCTATAAACGTGGAAATATCTACAACGCTATCTTTATGAACTTGGAAATATCTACAGTGCTCTCTGTATAAAATTGAAATTATCTACACCACTATCTCTATAAACATGGAAATATCAACACTGCTATCTGTATAAACATGGAAATATCTACACCGCTATCTGTATAAACATGTAAATATCTTCACCGCTATCTGTATAAACATGGAAATATCTACACCGCCACCTGTACGAACATGGAAATATCTACACTGCCATCCGTACGAACATGGAAATATCTACCCCGCCATGTGTATGAACATGTAAATATCTACACCGCCATCTGTATGAACATGGAAATATCTACACCGCTAACTGTATGAACATGGAAATATCTACACCGCTATCTGTATGAACATGGAAATATCTACACCGCTATCTGTATGAACATGGAAATATCTACACCGCTATCTGTATGAACATGGAAATATCCACACCGCTATCTGTATGAACATGGAAATATCCACACCGCTATCTGTATGAACATGCAAATATCTACACAGCTATCTGTATATCAATGGAAATATCTACACTGTTATCTCTATAAACATGGAAATAACTACGCTGCTATCTGTATAAACATGGAAATATCTACACCGCCATCTCTATGAACATGGAAATATCTACACCGCTATTTGTATGAACATGGAAATATCTACACCGCCATCTCTAGGAACAGGGAAATATCTACACCGCCATTTGTATGAACATGGAAATAACTACACCGCCATCTGTTTGAAAATGGAAATATCTTCATCGCCATCTGTATGAACATGGATATATGTACACCGGCATCTGGATGAACATGGAAATATCTACACCGCTATCTGCATGAACATGGATATATCTACACAGCTATCTGAATATACATGGAAATATCTACACAGATTTCTGTATAAATATGGAAATATCTACAGCGCTATCTCTAAAAACTTCGAAATATCTACACTGCCATCTGTATGAACACGGAAATATCTACACCGCCATCTGTACAAACATGGACATATCTACACCGGCATCTGTATTAAGATGGAAATATCTACACCGCCGTCTGTATAAACATGGAAATATCTGCCCAACTATCTGTATAAACATGGAAATATCCGCACCGCTATCTGTATAAACATGGAAATATCTACACTGCTATCTCCAAAAACATGGAAATATCCACACCGCTATCTGTGTAAACATGGAAATGTCTACACCGCTATCTGTGTAAACATGGAAATATCTACCCCGTCATCTGTGTAAACATGAAAATACCTACACCGCCATCCCCATAAACATGGAAATATCTACACCGCCATCTGTATGAACATGGAAATATCTACACCGCCATCTGTACAAACATGGACATATCTACACCGGCATCTGTATTAAGATGGAAATATCTACACCGCCGTCTGTATAAACATGGAAATATCTGCCCAACTATCTGTATAAACATGGAAATATCCGCACCGCTATCTGTATAAACATGGAAATATCTACACTGCTATCTCCAAAAACATGGAAATATCCACACCGCTATCTGTGTAAACATGGAAATGTCTACACCGCTATCTGTGTAAACATGGAAATATCTACCCCGTCATCTGTGTAAACATGAAAATACCTACACCGCCATCCCCATAAACATGGAAATATCTACACCGCCATCTGTATGAACATGGAAATATCTACACCGCCATCTCTATAAACGTGGAAATATCTACACCGCTATCTGTATGAACTTGGAAATATCTACACTGCTCTCTGTATAAAATTGAAATTATCTACACCACTATCTCTATAAACATGGAAATATCTACCCTGCTATCTGTATAAACATGGAAATATCTACACCGCTATCTGCATGAACATGGAAATATCTACACAGCTATCTGAATATACATGGAAATATCTACACAGATTTCTCTATAAGTATGGAAATATCTACAGCGCTATCTCTATAAACTTCGAAAAATCTACACCGCCATCTGTATGAACATGGAAATATCTACACCGCCAACTGTATGAACATGGAAATATCTACACCGCTATTGGTATCAACATGGAAATATCTACACCGCTATCTGTATGAACATGGAAATATCTACACCGCTATCTGTATGAACATGGAAATATCTACACCGCCCTCTGTATGAACATGGAAATATCTACACCGCCATCTGTATGAACATGTAAATATCTACACCGCCATCTTATGAACATGGAAATATCTACACCGCTAACTGTATGAACATGGAAATATCTACACGGCTATCTGTATGAACATGGAAATATCTACACCGCTATCTGTATGAACATGGAAATATCTACACCGCTTTCTGTATGAACATGGAAATATCTACACCGCTATCTGTATGAACATGGAAATATCTAGAGCGCTATCTGTATGAACATGCAAATATCTAAAGAGCTATCTGTACATCAATGGAAATATCTACACTGCTATCTCTATAAACATGGTAATAACTACACTGCTATCTGTATAAACATGGAAATATCTACACCGCCATCTCTATGAACATGGAAATATCTACACCGCCATTTGTATGAACATGGAAATATCTACACCGCCATCCCTATGAACATGGAAATATCTACATCGCCATTTGTATGAACATGGAAATATCTACACCACCATCTGTATGAACATGGAAATATGTTCACCGCCATCTGTATGAACATGGATATATGTGCACCGGCATCTGGATGAACATGGAAATATCTACACCGCTATCTGCATGAACATGGAAATATCTACACAGCTCTCTGAATATACATGGAAATATCTACACAGATTTCTCTATAAATATGGAAATAACTACAGCGCTATCTCTATAAACTTCAAAATATCTACACCGCCATCTGTATGAACATGGAAATATCTACACCGCCATCTGTACAAACATGGACATATCTACACCGCCATCTGTATTAAGATGGAAATATCAACACCGCTATCTGTATAAACTTGGAAATATCTGCCCAACTATCTGTATAAACATGGAAATATCCACACCGCTATCTGTATAAACATGGAAATATCTACACTTCTGTCTGCAAAAACATGGAAATATCCACACCGCAATCTGTGTAAACTTGGAAATGTCTACACCGCTATCTGTATGAACATGGAAATATCTACACCGCCATCTGTATGAACATGGAAATATCTACACCGCCATCTGTATGAAAATGTAAATATCTACACCGTCGTCTGTATGAACATGGAAATATCTACACCGCTATCTGTATGAGCATGGAAATATCTACACCGCTATCTGTATGAACATTGAAATATGTACACCGCTATCTGTATGAACATGGAAATATCTAGACGGCTAACTGTACAAACATGCAAATATCTAAACAGCTATCTGTATATCAATGGAAATATCTACACTGCTATCTCTATAAACATGGAAATAACTACACCGCTATCTGTATGAACTTGGAAATATCTACACCGCCCTCTGTATGAACATGGAAATATCTACACCACCATCTGTATGAACATGTAAATATCTACACCGCCATCTTATGAACATGGAAACATCTACACTGCTAACTGTATGAACATGGAAATATCTACACCGCTATCTGTATGAACATGGAAATATCTACACCGCTATCTGTATGAACATGGAAATATCTACACCGCTATCTGTATGAACATAGAAATATCTAGAGCGCTATCTGTATGAACATGCAAATATCTAAACAGCTATCTGTATATCAATGGAAATATCTACACTGCTATCTCTATAAACATGGAAATAACTACACTGCTATCTGTATAAACATGGAAATATCTACACCGCCATCTCTATGAACATGGAAATATCTACACCGCCATTTGTATGAACATGGAAATATCTTCACCGCCATCCCTATGAACATGGAATTATCTTCATCGCCATTTGTATGAACATGGAAATATCTACACCACCATCTGTATGAACATGGAAATATCTTCACCGCCATCTGTATGAACATGGATATATGTGCACCGGCATCTGGATGAACATGGAAATATCTACACCGCTATCTGCATGAACATGGAAATATCTACACGGCTATCTGAATATACATGGAAATATCTACACAGATTTCTCTATAAATATGGAATTAACTACAGCGCTATCTCTATAAACTTCGAAATATCTACGATGCCATCTGTATGAACATGGAAATATCAACACCGCCATCTGTACAAACATGGACATATCTACACCGCCATCTGTATTAAGATGGAAATATCAACACCGCTATCTGTATAAACATGGAAATATCTCCCCAACTATCAGTATAAACATGGAAATATCCGCACCGCTATCTGTATAAACATGGAAATATCTACACTTCTGTCTGCAAAAACATGGAAATATCCACACCGCTATCTGTGTAAACATGGAAATGTCTACGCCGCTATCTGTATGAACATGGAAATATCTTCACCGCCATCTGTATGAACATGGAAATATCTACACTGCCATCCGTACGAACATGGAAATATCTACACCGCCATGTGTATGAACATGTAAATATCTACACCGCCATCTGTATGAACATGGAAATATCTACACCGCTAACTGTATGAACATGGAAATATCTGCACCGCTATCTGTATGAACATGGGAATATCTACACCGCTATCTGTATGAACATGGAAATATCTACACCGCCATCTGTATGAACATGGAAATATCTACACTGCCATCTGTATGAACATGTAAATATCTACACCGCCATCTGTATGAACATGGAAATCCCTACACCACTAACTGTATGAACATGGAAATATCTACACCGCTATCTGCATGAGCATGGAAATATCTACACCGCTATCTGTATGAACTTGGAAATATCTACACCGCTATCTGTATGAACATGGAAATATCTACACTGCTATCTGTATGAACATGGAAATATCGACACCGCTATCTGTATGAACATGGAAATATCTACACCGACATCTGAATGAACATGAAAATATCTACATCGCCATCTCTATATCAATGGAAATTTCTACACTGCTATCTCTATAAACATGGAAATAACTACACCGCTATCTGTATAAACATGGAAATATCTACTGCGCCATCTCTATGAACATGGAAATATCTACACCGCCATCTGTACGAACATGAAAATATCTATACAGCCAACTGTATGAACATGTAAATATCTACACCGCCATCAGTATGAACATGGAAATATCTTCACTACTAACTGTATGAACATGGAAATATCTACACCGCTATCTGTATGAACATGGAAATACCTACACCGTTATCTGTATGAACATGGAATTATCTACACCGCTATCTGTATGAACATGGAAATATCTACACCGCTATCTATACGAACATGGAAATATCTACACCGCTATCTGTATGAACATGCAAATATCCACACAGCTATCTGTATATCAATGTAAATATCTACACAGCTATCTCTATAAACATGGAAATAACTACACTGCTATCTGTATAAACATGGAAATATCTACACCGCCACCTGTATGAACATGGAAATATCTACACTGCCATCCGTACGAACAAGGAAATATCTACACCGCCATGTGTATGAACATGTAAATATCTACTACGCCATCTGTATGAACATGGAAATATCTACACCGTTAACTGTATGAACATGGAAATGTCTACACCGCTATCTGTGTAAACATGGAAATATCTACACCGCCATCTGTGTAAGCATGAAAATATCTACACCGCCATCCCTATAAACATGGAAATATCTACACCGCCATCTGTATGAACATGGAAATATCTACACCGCCATCTCTATAAACGTGGAAATATCTACACCGCTATCTGTATGAACTTGGAAATATCTACACTGCTCTCTGTATAAAATTGAAATTATCTACACCACTATCTGTATAAAATTGAAATTATCTACACCACTATCTCTATAAACATGGATATATCTACACTGCTATCTGTATAAACATGGAAATATCTACACCGCTATCTGTATAAACATGGAAATATCTTCACTGCTATCTGTATAAACATGGAAATATCAACAACGCAGTCTCTATAAACTTGGAAATAACTACTCCACTATCTCTGTAAACATGGAAATATCTAGACCGCCATCTCTAAAAACATAGGAATATCTACACCACCATCTGTAAAAAAATGGAAATATCTATACCGCTATCTGCATAAACATGGAAATATCTACAAAGCCATCTCTAAGAACATGGAAATATCTACACCGCCATCTGTACGAACATGGAAATATCTATACCGCCAGCTGTATGAACATGTAAATATCTACACCGCCATCTGTATGAACATGGAAATATCTACACCGCTAACTGTATGAACATGGAAATATCTGCACCGCTATCTGTATGAACATGGAAATATCTACACCGCCCCCTGTATGAACATGGAAATATCTACACTGCCATCCGTACGAACAAGGAAATATCTACACCGCCATGTGTATGAACATGTAAATATCTACACCGCCATCTGTATGAACATGGAAATATCTACACCGTTAACTGTATGAACATGGAAATGTCTACACCGCTATCTGTGTAAACATGGAAATATCTACACCGCCATCTGTGTAAGCATGAAAATATCTACACCGCCATCCCTATAAACATTGAAATATGTACACCGCCATCTGTATGAACATGGAAATATCTACACCGCCATCTCTATAAACGTGGAAATATCTACACCGCTATCTGAATGAACTTGGAAATATCTACACTGCTCTCTGTATAAAATTGAAATTATCTACACCACTATCTCTATAAACATGGAAATATCTACACTGCTATCTGTATAAACATGGAAATATCTACACCGCTATCTGTATAAACATGGAAATATCTTCACCGCTATCTGTATAAACATGGAAATATCAACAACGCAGTCTCTATAAACTTGGAAATAACTACTCCACTATCTCTGTAAACATGGAAATATCTAGACCGCCATCTCTAAAAACATAGGAATATCTACACCATCATCTGTAAAAAAATGGAAATATCTATACCGCTATCTGCATAAACATGGAAATATCTACAAAGCCATCTCTAAGAACATGGAAATATCTACACCGCCATCTGTACGAACATGGAAATATCTATACCGCCAGCTGTATGAACATGTAAATATCTACACCGCCATCTGTATGAACATGGAAATATCTACACCGCTAACTGTATGAACATGGAAATATCTGCACCGCTATCTGTATGAACATGGAAATACCTACACCGCTATCTGTATGAACATGGAAATATCTACAACGCCATCTGTACGAACATGGAAATATCTACACCGCTATCTGTATGAACAGGCAAATATCTACACAGCTATCTGTATATCAATGGAAATATCTACACCGCCATCTCTATATCAATGGAAATTTCTACACTGCTATCTCTATAAACATGGAAATAACTACACCGCTTTCTGTATAAACATGGAAATATCTACTCCGCCATCTCTATGAACATGGAAATATCTTTACCGCCATTTGTATGAACATGGAAATATCTACACCGCTATCTGCATGAACATGGAAATATCTACACAGCTATCTGAATATACATGGAAATATCTACACAGATTTCTCTATAAATATGGAAATAACTACTGCGCTATCTCTATAAACTTCGAAATATCTACACCGCCATCTGTATGAACATGGAAATATCTACACCGCCATCTGTACAAAGGACATATCTACACCGCCATCTGTATTAAGATGGAAATATCTACACCGCTATCTGTATAAACATGGAAATATCTGCCCAACTATCTGTATAAACATGGAAACATCCGCACCGCTATCTGTATAAACATGGAAATATCTACACTTCTATCTGCAAAAACATGGAAATATCCACGCCGCTATCTGTGTAAACATGGAAATGTCTACACCGGTATCTGTGTAAACATGGAAATATCTACACCGGTATCTGTGTAAACATGGAAATATCTACACCGCCATCTGTTTAAACATGACAATATCTACACCGCCATCCCCATAAACATGGAAATATCTACACCGCCATCTGTATGAACATGGAAATATCTACACCGCTATCTCTATAAACGTGGAAATATCTACACCGCTATCTTTATGAACTTGGAAATATCTACACTGCTCTCTGTATAAAATTGAAATTATCTACACCACTATCTCTATAAACATGGAAATATCTTCACCGCTATCTGTATAAACATGGAAATATCTACACCGCCACCTGTATGAACATGGAAATATCTACACTGCCATCCGTACGAACATGGAAATATCTACACCGCCATCTGTATGAACATGTAAATATCTACACCGCCATCTGTATGAACATGGAAATATCTACACCGCTAACTGTATGAACTTGGAAATATCTACACCGCTATCTGTATGAAAATGGAAATATCTACACTGCTATCTGTATGAACATGGAAATATCCACACCGCTATCTGTATGAACATGGAAATATCTACACCGCTATCTGTATGAACATGGAAATATCCACACCGCTATCTGTATGAACATGCAAATATCTACAGTGCAATCTGTATATCAATGGAAATATCTACACTGCTATCTCTATAAACATGGAAATAACTACGCTGCTATCTGTATAAACATGGAAATATCTACACCGCCATCTCTATGAACATGGAAATATCTACACCGCTATTTGTATGAACATGGAAATATCTACACCGCCATCTCTATGAACAGGGAAATATCTACACCGCCATTTGTATGAACATGGAAATATCTACACCGCTATCTGTATGAACATGGAAATATCTTCATCGCCATCTGTATGAACATGGATATATGTACACCGGCATCTGGATGTCCATGGAAATATCTACACCGCTATCTGCATGAACATGGATATCTAAACAGCTATCTGAATATACATGGAAATATCTACACAGATTTCTCTATAAGTATGGAAATATATACAGCGCTATCTCTATAAACTTCGAAAAATCTACACCGCCATCTGTATGAACATGGAAATATCTACTCCGCTAACTGTATGAACATGGAAATATCTACACCGCTATTGGTATCAACATGGAAATATCTACATCGCTATCTGTATGAACATGGAAATATCTACACCGCTATCTGTATGAACATGGAAATATCTACACCGCCCTCTGTATGAACATGGAAACATCTACACCGCCATCTGTATGAACATGTAAATATCTACACCGCCATCTTATGAACATGGAAATATCTACACCGCTAACTGTATGAACATGGAAATATCTACACGGCTATCTGTATGAACATGGAAATATCTACACCGCTATCTGTATGAACATGGAAATATCTACACCGCTTTCTGTATGAACATGGAAATATCTACACCGCTATCTGTATGAACATGGAAATATCTAGAGCGCTATCTGTATGAACATGCAAATATCTAAAGAGCTATCTGTATATCAATGGAAATATCTACACTGCTATCTCTATAAACATGGTAATAACTACACTGCTATCTGTATAAACATGGAAATATCTACACCGCCATCTCTATGAACATGGAAATATCTACACCGCCATTTGTATGAACATGGAAATATCTACACCGCCATCCCTATGAACATGGAAATATCTACATCGCCATTTGTATGAACATGGAAATATCTACACCACCATCTGTATGAACATGGAAATATCTTCACCGCCATCTGTATGAACATGGATATATGTGCACCGGCATCTGGATGAACATGGAAATATCTACACCGCTATCTGCATGAACATGGAAATATCTACACAGCTCTCTAAATATACATGGAAATATCTACACAGATTTCTCTATAAATATGGAAATAACTACAGCGCTATCTCTATAAACTTCGAAATATCTACACCGCCATCTGTATGAACATGGAAATATCTACACCGCCATCTGTACAAACATGGACATATCTACACCGCCATCTGTATTAAGATGGAAATATCAACACCGCTATCTGTATAAACATGGAAATATCTGCCCAACTATCTGTATAAACATGGAAATATCCGCACCGCTATCTGTATAAACATGGAAATATCTACACTTCTGTCTGCAAAAACATGGAAATATCCACACCGCAATCTGTGTAAACTTGGAAATGTCTACACCGCTATCTGTATGAACATGGAAATATCTACACCGCCATCTGTATGAACATGGAAATATCTACACCGCCATCTGTATGAAAATGTAAATATCTACACCGTCGTCTGTATGAACATGGAAATATCTACACCGCTATCTGTATGAACATGGAAATATCTACACCGCTATCTGTATGAACATTGAAATATGTACACCGCTATCTGTATGAACATGGAAATATCTAGACGGCTAACTGTACAAACATGCAAATATCTAAACAGCTATCTGTATATCAATGGAAATATCTACACTGCTATCTCTATAAACATGGAAATAACTACACCGCTATCTGTATGAACTTGGAAATATCTACACCGCCCTCTGTATGAACATGGAAATATCTACACCACCATCTGTATGAACATGTAAATATCTACACCGCCATCTTATGAACATGGAAACATCTTCACTGCTAACTGTATGAACATGGAAATATCTACACCGCTATCTGTATGAACATGGAAATATCTACACCGCTATCTGTATGAACATGGAAATATCTACACCGCTATCTGTATGAACATAGAAATATCTAGAGCGCTATCTGTATGAACATGCAAATATCTAAACAGCTATCTGTATATCAATGGAAATATCTACACTGCTATCTCTATAAACATGGAAATAACTACACTGCTATCTGTATAAACATGGAAATATCTACACCGCCATCTCTATGAACATGGAAATATCAACACCGCCATTTGTATGAACATGGAAATATCTTCACCGCCATCCCTATGAACATGGAATTATCTACATCGCCATTTGTATGAACATGGAAATATCTACACCACCATCTGTATGAACATGGAAATATCTTCACCGCCATCTGTATGAACATGGATATATGTGCACCGGAATCTGGATGAACATGGAAATATCTACACCGCTATCTGCATGAACATGGAAATATCTACACGGCTATCTGAATATACATGGAAATATCTACACAGATTTCTCTATAAATATGGAATTAACTACAGCGCTATCTCTATAAACTTCGAAATATCTACGATGCCATCTGTATGAACATGGAAATATCTACACCGCCATCTGTACAAACATGGACATATCTACACCGCCATCTGTATTAAGATGGAAATATCAACACCGCTATCTGTATAAACATGGAAATATCTCCCCAACTATCAGTATAAACATGGAAATATCCGCACCGCTATCTGTATAAACATGGAAATATCTACACTTCTGTCTGCAAAAACATGGAAATATCCACACCGCTATCTGTGTAAACATGGAAATGTCTACGCCGCTATCTGTATGAACATGGAAATATCTTCACCGCCATCTGTATGAACATGGAAATATCTACACTGCCATCCGTACGAACATGGAAATATCTACACCGCCATGTGTATGAACATGTAAATATCTACACCGCCATCTGTATGAACATGGAAATATCTACACCGCTAACTGTATGAACATGGAAATATCTGCACCGCTATCTGTATGAACATGGGAATATCTACACCGCTATCTGTATGAACATGGAAATATCTACACCGCCATCTGTATGAACATGGAAATATCTACACTGCCATCTGTATGAACATGTAAATATCTACACCGCCATCTGTATGAACATGGAAATCCCTACACCACTAACTGTATGAACATGGAAATATCTACACCGCTATCTGCATGAGCATGGAAATATCTACACCGCTATCTGTATGAACTTGGAAATATCTACACCGCTATCTGTATGAACATGGAAATATCTACACCGCTATCTGTATGAACATGGAAATATCGACACCGCTATCTGTATGAACATGGAAATATCTACACCGACATCTGAATGAACATGAAAATATCTACAACGCCATCTCTATATCAATGGAAATTTCTACACTGCTATCTCTATAAACATGGAAATAACTACACCGCTATCTGTATAAACATGGAAATATCTACTGCGCCATCTCCATGAACATGGAAATATCTACACCGCCATCTGTACGAACATGAAAATATCTATACAGCCAACTGTATGAACATGTAAATATCTACACCGCCATCAGTATGAACATGGAAATATCTTCACTACTAACTGTATGAACATGGAAATATCTACACCGCTATCTGTATGAACATGGAAATACCTACACCGTTATCTGTATGAACATGGAATTATCTACACCGCTATCTGTATGAACATGGAAATATCTACACCGCTATCTATACGAACATGGAAATATCTACACCGCTATCTGTATGAACATGCAAATATCCACACAGCTATCTGTATATCAATGGAAATATCTACACAGCTATCTCTATAAACATGGAAATAACTACACTGCTATCTGTATAAACATGGAAATATCTACACCGCCACCTGTATGAACATGGAAATATCTACACTGCCATCCGTACGAACAAGGAAATATCTACACCGCCATGTGTATGAACATGTAAATATCTACACCGCCATCTGTATGAACATGGAAATATCTACACCGTTAACCGTATGAACATGGAAATGTCTACACCGCTATCTGTGTAAACATGGAAATATCTACACCGCCATCTGTGTAAGCATGAAAATATCTACACCGCCATCCCTATAAACATGGAAATATCTACACCGCCATCTGTATGAACATGGAAATATCTACACCGCCATCTCTATAAACGTGGAAATATCTACACCGCTATCTGTATGAACTTGGAAATATCTACACTGCTCTCTGTATAAAATTGAAATTATCTACACCACTCTCTCTATAAACATGGATATATCTACACTGCTATCTGTATAAACATGGAAATATCTACACCGCTATCTGCATAAACATGGAAATATCTTCACTGCTATCTGTATAAACATGGAAATATCAACAACGCAGTCTCTATAAACTTGGAAATAACTACTCCACTATCTCTGTAAACATGGAAATATCTAGACCGCCATCTCTAAAAACATAGGAATATCTACACCACCATCTGTAAAAAAATGTAAATATCTATACCGCTATCTGAATAAACATGGAAATATCTACAAAGCCATCTCTAAGAACATGGAAATATATACACCGCCATCTGTACGAACATGGAAATATCTATACCGCCAGCTGTATGAACATGTAAATATCTACACCGCCATCTGTATGAACATGGAAATATCTACACCGCTAACTGTATGAACATGGAAATATCTGCACCGCTATCTGAATGAACATGGAAATATCTACACCGCCACCTGTATGAACATGGAAATATCTACACTGCCATCCGTACGAACAAGGAAATATCTACACCGCCATGTGTATGAACATGTAAATATCTGCACCGCCATCTGTATGAACATGGAAATATCTACACCGTTAACTGTATGAACATGGAAATGTCTACAACGCTATCTGTGTAAACATGGAAATATCTACACCGCCATCTGTGTAAGCATGAAAATATCTACACCGCCATCCCTATAAACATGGAAATATCTACACCGCCATCTGTATGAACATGGAAATATCTACACCGCCATCTCTATAAACGTGGAAATATCTACACCGCTATCTGAATGAACTTGGAAATATCTACACTGCTCTCTGTATAAAATTGAAATTATCTACACCACTATCTCTATAAACATGGAAATATCTACACTGCTATCTGTATAAACATGGAAATATCTACACCGCTATCTGTATAAACATAGAAATATCTTCACCGCTATCTGTATAAACATGGAAATATCAACAACGCAGTCTCTATAAACTTGGAAATAACTACTCCACTATCTCTGTAAACATGGAAATATCTAGACCGCCATCTCTAAAAACATAGGAATATCTACACCATCATCTGTAAAAAAATGGAAATATCTATACCGCTATCTGCATAAACATCGAAATATCTACAAAGCCATCTCTAAGAACATGGAAATATCTACACCGCCATCTGTACGAACATGGAAATATCTATACCGCCAGCTGTATGAACATGTAAATATCTACACCGCCATCTGTATGAACATGGAAATATCTACACCGCTAACTGTATGAACATGGAAATATCTGCACCGCTATCTGTATGAACATGGAAATATCTACAACGCCATCTGTACGAACATGGAAATATCTACACCGCTATCTGTATGAACAGGCAAATATCTACACAGCTATCTGTATATCAATGGAAATATCTACACCGCCATCTCTATATCAATGGAAATTTCTACACTGCTATCTCTATAAACATGGAAATAACTACACCGCTTTCTGTATAAACATGGAAATATCTACTCCGCCATCTCTATGAACATGGAAATATCTTTACCGCCATTTGTATGAACATGGAAATATCTACACCGCTATATGCATGAACATGGAAATATCTACACAGCTATCTGAATATACATCGAAATATCTACACAGATTTCTCTATAAATATGGAAATAAATACATCACTATCTCTATAAACTTCGAAATATCTACACCGCCGTCTGTATGAACATGGAAATATCTACACCGCCATCTGTACAAACATGGACATATCTACACCGCCATCTGTATTAAGATGGAAATATCTACACCGCTATCTGTATAAACATGGAAATATCTGCCCAACTATCTGTATAAACATGGAAATATCCGCACCGCTATCTGTATAAACATGGAAATATCTACACTTCTATCTGCAAAAACATGGAAATATCCACGCCGCTATCTGTGTAAACATGGAAATGTCTACACCGGTATCTGTGTAAACATGGAAATATCTACACCGCCATCTGTTTAAACATGAAAATATCTACACCGCCATCCCCATAAACATGGAAATATCTACACCGCCATCTGTATGAACATGGAAATATCTACACCGCTATCTCTATAAACGTGGAAATATCTACACCGCTATCTTTATGAACTTGGAAATATCTACACTGCTCTCTGTATAAAATTGAAATTATCTACACCACTATCTCTATAAACATGGAAATATCTTCACCGCTATCTGTATAAACATGGAAATATCTACACCGCCACCTGTATGAACATGGAAATATCTACACTGCCATCCGTACGAACATGGAAATATCTACACCGCTATCTGAACATGGAAATATCTACACGGCTATCTGTATGAACATGGAAATATCTACACCGCTATCTGTATGAACATGCAAATATCTACACTGCAATCTGTATATCAATGGAAATATCTACACTGCTATCTCTATAAACATGGAAATAACTACGCTGCTATCTGTATAAACATGGAAATATCTACACCGCCATCTCTATGAACATGGAAATATCTACACCGCTATTTGTATGAACATGGAAATATCTACACCGCCATCTCTATGAACAGGGAAATATCTACACCGCCATTTGTATGAACATGGAAATATCTACACCGCTATCTGTATGAACATGGAAATATCTTCATCGCCATCTGTATGAACATGGATATATGTACACCGGCATCTGGATGTCCATGGAAATATCTACACCGCTATCTGCATGAACATGGATATCTACACAGCTATCTGAATATACATGGAAATATCTACACAGATTTCTCAATAAGTGTGGAAATATCTACAGAGCTATCTCTATAAACTTCGAAATATCTACACCGCCATCTGTATGAACATGGAAATATCTACACCGCCATCTGTACGAACATGGACATATCTACACCGCCATCTGTATTAAGATGGAAATATCTACACCGCTATCTTTATAAACATGGGAATATCTGCACAACTATCTGTATAAACATGGAAATATCCGCATCGCTATCTGTATAAACATGGAAATATCTACACTGCTATCTGCATAAGCATGGAAATATCCACACCGCCATCTGTGTAAACATGGAAATGCCTACACCGCTATCTGTGTAAACATGGAAATATCTACACCGCCATCTGTGTAAGCATGAAAATATCTACACCGCCATCCCTATAAACATGGAAATATCTACACTGCCATCTGTATGAACATGGAAATATCTACACCGTTATCTGTTTGAACATGGAAATATCTCCACCGCTATATGTATGAACATGGAAATATCTACACAGCCTTCTGTATATCAATGGAAATACCTACACTGCTATCTCTAAAAACATGGAAATAACTACACTGCTATCTGTATAAACAGGGAAATATCTACACCGCCACCTGTATGAACATGGAAATATCTACACTTCCATCCGTATGAACATGGAAATATCTACCACGCCATCTGTATGAACATGTAAATATCTACACCGCCATCTGTATGAACATGGAAATATCTACACCGCTAACTGAACATGGAAATATCTACACCGCTATTGGTATGAACATGGAAATATCTACACCGCTATCTGTATGAACATGGAAATATCTACACCGCCATCTGTATGAACATGGAAATATCTACACCGCCATCCGAATGAACATGTAAATATCTACACCGCCATCTCTAAATCAATGGAAATTTCTACACTGCTATCTCTATAAACATGGAAATAACTTCACCGCTATCTGTATAAACATGGAAATATCTACACCGCCATCTCTATGAACATGGAAATATCAACACCGCCATCTGTACGAACATGAAAATATCTATACCGCCAGCTGTATGAACATGTAAATATCTACACCGCTATCTGTGTGAACATGGAAATATCTACACTACTAACTGTATGAACATGGAAATATCTACACCGCTATCTGTATGAACATGGAAATATCTACACCGTTATCTGTATGAACATGGAAATATCTACACCGCTATCTGTATGAACATGGAAATATCTGCACCGCTATCTGTATGAACATGCAAATATCTACACAGCTATCTGTATATCAATGGAAATATCTACACAGCTATCTCTATAAACATGGAAATAACTACACCGCAATCTGTATAAACATGGAAATATCTACACTGCCATCTCTATGAACATGGAAATATCTACACCGCCATTTGTATGAACATGGAAATATCTACACCGCCATCTCTATGAACATGTATATATCTACACAGCCATTTGTTTGAACATGGAAATATCTACACCGCCATCTGTATGAACATGGAAATATCTACACCCCCATCTGTATGAACATGGATATATGTGCACTGGCATCTGTATGAACATGGAAATATCTACACCGCTATCTGCATGAACATGGAAATATCTACACAGCTATCTGAATATACATGGAAATATCTACACAGATTTCTCTATAAATATGGAAATAACTACAGCGCTATCTCTATAAACTTTGAAATATCTACACCGCCATCTGTATGAACATGGAAATATCTAAACCGCCATCTGTACAAACATGGACATATCTACACCGCCATCTGCATTAAGATGGAAATATCTACACCGCTATCTGTATAAACATGGAAATATCTGCCCAACTATCTGTATAAACCTGGAAATATCCGCACCGCTATCTGTATAAACATGGAAATACCTACACTTCTATTAGCAAAAACATGGAAATATCCACACCGCTATCTGTGTAAACATGGAAATGTCTACACCGCTATCTGTGTAAACCTGGAAATATCTACACCACCATCTGTGTAAACATGAAAATATCTACACCGCCATCCCCATAAACATGGAAATATCTACACCGCCATCTGTATGAACATGGAAATATCTACACCGCCATCTCTATAAACGTGGAAATATCTACACCACTATCTTTATGAACTTGGAAATATCTACACTGCTCTCTGAATAAAATTGAAATTATCTACACCACTATCTCTATAAACATGGAAATATCTACACTGCTATCTGTATAAACATGGAAATATCTACACCGCTATCTGTATGAACATGGAAATATCTTCACCGCTATCTGTATAAACATGGAAATATCTACACCGCCACCTGTATGAACATGGAAATATCTACACCGCTATCTGTATGAACATGGAAATATCTACACCGCTATCTGTATGAACATGGAAATAACTACGCTGCTATCTGTATAAACATGGAAATATCTACACCGCCATCTCTATGAACATGGAAATATCTACACCGCTATTTGTATGAACATGGAAATATCTACACCGCCATCTCTATGAACAGGGAAATATCTACACCGCCATTTGTATGAACATGGAAATATCTACACCGCCATCTGTATGAACATGGAAATATCTTCATCGCCATCTGTATGAACATGGATATATGTACACCGGCATCTGGATGAACATGGAAATATATACACCGCTATCTGCATGAACATGGATATCTACACAGCTATCTGAATATACATGGAAATATCTACACAGATTTCTCTATAAGTGTGGAAATATCTACAGCGCTATCTCTATAAACTTCGAAATATCTACACCGCCATCTGTATGAACATGGAAATATCTACACCGCCATCTGTACGAACATGGACATATCTACACCGTCATCTGTATTAAGATGGAAATATCTACACTGCTATCTGTACAAACATGGAAATATCTGCCCAACTATCTGTATAAACATGGAAATATCCGCACCGCTATCTGTATAAACATGGAAATATCTACACTGCTATCTGCATAAACATGGAAATACCCACACCGCCATCTGTGTAAACATGGAAATGTCTACACAGCTATCTGTGTAAACATGGAAATATCTACACCGCCATCTGTGTAAGCATGAAAATACCTACACCGCCATCACTAAAAACATGGAAATATCTACACCGCCATCTGTAGGAACATGTAAATATCTACACCGCTATCTGTATGAACATGGAAATACCTACACTGCTATCTGTATGAACATGGAAATATCTACACCGCTATCTGTATGAAAATGCAAATATCTACACAGCTATCTATATATCAATGGAAATACCTACACTGCTATCTCTATAAACATGGAAATAACTACACTGCTATCAGTATAAACATGGAAATATATACACCGCAATCTCTATGAACATGGAAATATCTACACCGCCATTTGTATGAACATGGAAATATCTACACTGCCATCACTATGAACATGTAAATACCTACACAGCCATTTGTATGAACATGGAAATATCTACACCGCCATCTGTATGAACATGGAAATATCTTCACCGCCATCTTTATGAACATGGATATATGTGCACCGGCATCTGGATGAACATGGAAATATCTACACAGCTATCTGAATATACATGGAAATATCTACACGGATTTCTCTATAAATATGGAAATAACTACAGCGTTATCTCTATAAACTTCGAAGTATCTTCACCGCCATCTGTATGAACATGGAAATATCTACACCGCCATCTGTACGAACATGGACATATCTACACCGCCATCTGTATTAAGATGGAAATATCTACACCGCTATCTGTATAAACATGGAAATATCTGCCCAACTATCTGTATAAACATGGAAATATCCGCACCACTCTCTGTATAAACTTGGAAATATCTACACTGCTATCTGCAAAAACATGGAAATATCCACACCGCTATCTGTGTAAACATGGAAATGTCTACACCGCTATCTGTGTAAACATGGAAATATCTACACCGCCATCTGTAGGAACATGGAAATATCTAAACAGCTATCTGTATATCAATGGAAATATCTACACTGCTATCTGTAGGAACATGCAAATATCTAAACAGCTATCTGTATATCAATGGAAATATCTACACTGCTATCTCTATAAACATGGAAATAACTACACTGCTATCTGTATAAACATGGAAATATCTACACCGCCATTTGTATGAACGTGGAAATATCTACACCGCCATCTCTATGAACATGGAAATATCTACATCGCCATTTGTATGAGCATGGAAATATGTACACCACCATCTGTATGAACATGGAAATATCTTCACCGCCATCTGTATGAACATGGATATATGTGCACCGGCATCTGGATGAACATGGAAATATCTACACCGCTATCTGCTTGAACATGGAAATATCTACACAGCTATCTGAATATACATGGAAATATCTACACAGATTTCTCTATAAATATGGAATTAACTACAGCGCTATCTCTATAAACTTCGAAATATCTACAATGCCCTCTGTATGAACATGGAAATATCTACACCGCCATCTGTACAAACATGGACATATCTACACCGCCATCTGTATTAAGATGGAAATATCAACACCGCTATCTGTATAAACATGGAAATATCTCCCCAACTATCTGTATAAACATGGAAATATCCGCACCGCTATCTGTATAAACATGGAAATATCTACACTTCTGTCTGCAAAAACATGGAAATATCCACACCGCAATCTGTGTAAACTTGGAAATGTCTACACCGCTATCTGTATGAACATGGAAATATCTACACCGCCATCTGTACAAACATGGACATATCTACACCGCCATCTGTATTAAGATGGAAATATCAACACCGCTATCTGTATAAACATGGAAATATCTCCCCAACTATCTGTATAAACATGGAAATATCCGCACCGCTATCTGTATAAACATGGAAATATCTACACTTCTGTCTGCAAAAACATGGAAATATCCACACCGCAATCTGTGTAAACTTGGAAATGTCTACACCGCTATCTGTATGAACATGGAAATATCTACACCGCCATCTGTATGAACATGGAAATATCTACAGCGCCATCTGTATGAAAATGTAAATATCTACACCGTCGTCTGTATGAACATGGAAATATCTACACCGCTATCTGTATGAACATGGAAATATCTACACCGCTATCTGTATGAACATTGAAATATGTACACCGCTATCTGTATGAACATGGAAATATCTAGACGGCTAACTGTACAAACATGCAAATATCTAAACAGCTATCTGTATATCAATGGAAATATCTACACTGCTATCTCTATAAACATGGAAATAACTACACCGCTATCTGTATGAACTTGGAAATATCTACACCGCCCTCTGTATGAACATGGAAATATCTACACCGCCATCTGTATGAACATGTAAATATCTACACCGCCATCTTATGAACATGGAAACATCTACACTGCTAACTGTATGAACATGGAAATACCTACACCGCTATCTGTATGAACATGGAAATATCTACACCGCTATCTGTATGAACATGGAAATATCTACACCGCTATCTGTATGAACATAGAAATATCTAGAGAGCTATCTGTATGAACATGCAAATATCTAAACAGCTATCTGTATATCAGTGGAAATATCTACACTGCTATCTCTATAAAAATGGAAATAACTACACTGCTATCTGTATAAACATGGAAATATCTACACCGCCATCTCTATGAACATGGAAATATCTACACCGCCATTTGTATGACCATGGAAATATCTTCACCGCCATCCCTATGAACATGGAAATATCTACATCGCCATTTGTATGAACATGGAAATATCTACACCACCATCTGTATGAACATGGAAATATCTTCACCGCCATCTGTATGAACATGGATATATGTGCACCGGCATCTGGATGAACATGGAAATATCTACACCGCTATCTGCATGAACATGGAAATATCTACACGGCTATCTGAATATACATGGAAATATCTACACAGATTTCTCTATAAATATGGAAATAACTACAGCGCTATCTCTATAAACTTTGAAATATCTACACCGCCATCTGTATGAACATGGAAATATCTACGCCGCCATCTGTACAAACATGGACATATCTACACCGCCATCTGTATTAAGATGGAAATATCCACACCGCTATCTGTGTAAACATGGAAATGTCTACACCGCTATCTGTGTAAACCTGGAAATATCTACACCACCATCTGTGTAAACATGAAAATATCTACACCGCCATCCCCATAAACATGGAAATATCTACACCGCCATCTGTATGAACATGGAAATATCTACACCGCCATCTCTATAAACGTGGAAATATCTACACCACTATCTTTATGAACTTGGAAATATCTACACTGCTCTCTGAATAAAATTGAAATTATCTACACCACTATCTCTATAAACATGGAAATATCTACACTGCTATCTGTATAAACATGGAAATATCTACACCGCTATCTGTATGAACATGGAAATATCTTCACCGCTATCTGTATAAACATGGAAATATCTACACCGCCACCTGTATGAACATGGAAATATCTACACCGCTATCTGTATGAACATGGAAATATCTACACCGCTATCTGTATGAACATGGAAATAACTACGCTGCTATCTGTATAAACATGGAAATATCTACACCGCCATCTCTATGAACATGGAAATATCTACACCGCTATTTGTATGAACATGGAAATATCTACACCGCCATCTCTATGAACAGGGAAATATCTACACCGCCATTTGTATGAACATGGAAATATCTACACCGCCATCTGTATGAACATGGAAATATCTTCATCGCCATCTGTATGAACATGGATATATGTACACCGGCATCTGGATGAACATGGAAATATATACACCGCTATCTGCATGAACATGGATATCTACACAGCTATCTGAATATACATGGAAATATCTACACAGATTTCTCTATAAGTGTGGAAATATCTACAGCGCTATCTCTATAAACTTCGAAATATCTACACCGCCATCTGTATGAACATGGAAATATCTACACCGCCATCTGTACGAACATGGACATATCTACACCGTCATCTGTATTAAGATGGAAATATCTACACTGCTATCTGTACAAACATGGAAATATCTGCCCAACTATCTGTATAAACATGGAAATATCCGCACCGCTATCTGTATAAACATGGAAATATCTACACTGCTATCTGCATAAACATGGAAATACCCACACCGCCATCTGTGTAAACATGGAAATGTCTACACAGCTATCTGTGTAAACATGGAAATATCTACACCGCCATCTGTGTAAGCATGAAAATACCTACACCGCCATCACTAAAAACATGGAAATATCTACACCGCCATCTGTAGGAACATGTAAATATCTACACCGCTATCTGTATGAACATGGAAATACCTACACTGCTATCTGTATGAACATGGAAATATCTACACCGCTATCTGTATGAAAATGCAAATATCTACACAGCTATCTATATATCAATGGAAATACCTACACTGCTATCTCTATAAACATGGAAATAACTACACTGCTATCAGTATAAACATGGAAATATATACACCGCAATCTCTATGAACATGGAAATATCTACACCGCCATTTGTATGAACATGGAAATATCTACACTGCCATCACTATGAACATGTAAATACCTACACAGCCATTTGTATGAACATGGAAATATCTACACCGCCATCTGTATGAACATGGAAATATCTTCACCGCCATCTTTATGAACATGGATATATGTGCACCGGCATCTGGATGAACATGGAAATATCTACACAGCTATCTGAATATACATGGAAATATCTACACGGATTTCTCTATAAATATGGAAATAACTACAGCGTTATCTCTATAAACTTCGAAGTATCTTCACCGCCATCTGTATGAACATGGAAATATCTACACCGCCATCTGTACGAACATGGACATATCTACACCGCCATCTGTATTAAGATGGAAATATCTACACCGCTATCTGTATAAACATGGAAATATCTGCCCAACTATCTGTATAAACATGGAAATATCCGCACCACTCTCTGTATAAACTTGGAAATATCTACACTGCTATCTGCAAAAACATGGAAATATCCACACCGCTATCTGTGTAAACATGGAAATGTCTACACCGCTATCTGTGTAAACATGGAAATATCTACACCGCCATCTGTAGGAACATGGAAATATCTAAACAGCTATCTGTATATCAATGGAAATATCTACACTGCTATCTGTAGGAACATGCAAATATCTAAACAGCTATCTGTATATCAATGGAAATATCTACACTGCTATCTCTATAAACATGGAAATAACTACACTGCTATCTGTATAAACATGGAAATATCTACACCGCCATTTGTATGAACGTGGAAATATCTACACCGCCATCTCTATGAACATGGAAATATCTACATCGCCATTTGTATGAGCATGGAAATATGTACACCACCATCTGTATGAACATGGAAATATCTTCACCGCCATCTGTATGAACATGGATATATGTGCACCGGCATCTGGATGAACATGGAAATATCTACACCGCTATCTGCTTGAACATGGAAATATCTACACAGCTATCTGAATATACATGGAAATATCTACACAGATTTCTCTATAAATATGGAATTAACTACAGCGCTATCTCTATAAACTTCGAAATATCTACAATGCCCTCTGTATGAACATGGAAATATCTACACCGCCATCTGTACAAACATGGACATATCTACACCGCCATCTGTATTAAGATGGAAATATCAACACCGCTATCTGTATAAACATGGAAATATCTCCCCAACTATCTGTATAAACATGGAAATATCCGCACCGCTATCTGTAAAAACATGGAAATATCTACACTTCTGTCTGCAAAAACATGGAAATATCCACACCGCAATCTGTGTAAACTTGGAAATGTCTACACCGCTATCTGTATGAACATGGAAATATCTACACCGCCATCTGTACAAACATGGACATATCTACACCGCCATCTGTATTAAGATGGAAATATCAACACCGCTATCTGTATAAACATGGAAATATCTCCCCAACTATCTGTATAAACATGGAAATATCCGCACCGCTATCTGTATAAACATGGAAATATCTACACTTCTGTCTGCAAAAACATGGAAATATCCACACCGCAATCTGTGTAAACTTGGAAATGTCTACACCGCTATCTGTATGAACATGGAAATATCTACACCGCCATCTGTATGAACATGGAAATATCTACAACGCTATCTGTATGAAAATGTATGAAATATCTACACCGTATCTGTATGGAACATGCAAATATCTAAACAGCTATCTGTATATCAATGGAAATATCTACACTGCTATCTCTATAAACATGGAAATAACTACACCGCTATCTGTATGAACATGGAAATATCTACACCGCCATCTGTATGAACATGGAAATATCTACACCGCCATCTGTATGAACATGGAAATATCTACACCGCCATCTGTATGAACATGGAAATATCTACACCGCCATCTGTATGAACATGGAAATATCTACACCGCCATCTGTATGAACATGGAAATATCTACACCGCATCTGTATGAACATGGAAATATCTACACCGCTATCTGCTTGAACATGGAAATATCTACACAGCTATCTGATATATACATGGAAATATCTACACAGATTTCTCTATAAATATGGAAATAACTACACGCTATCTCTATAAACATGGAAATATCTACACTGCCCTCTGTATGAACATGGAAATATCTACACCGCCATCTGTATGAACATGGAAATATCTACACCGCCATCTGTATTAAGATGGAAATATCTACACCGCTATCTGTATAAACATGGAAATATCTACACCAACTATCTGTATAAACATGGAAATATCCGCACCGCTATCTGTAAAAACATGGAAATATCTACACCGCTATCTGCATGAACATGGAAATATCTACACCGCAATCTGTATAAACATGGAAATATCTACACCGCTATCTGTATGAACATGGAAATATCTACACCGCCATCTGTATAAACATGGACATATCTACACCGCCATCTGTATTAAGATGGAAATATCAACACCGCTATCTGTATAAACATGGAAATATCTACACCAACTATCTGTATAAACATGGAAATATCCGCACCGCTATCTGTATAAACATGGAAATATCTACACTTCTGTCTGCAAAAACATGGAAATATCCACACCGCTATCTGTATAAACTTGGAAATGTCTACACCGCTATCTGTATGAACATGGAAATATCTACACCGCCATCTGTATAAACATGGAAATATCTACAGCGCCATCTGTATGAAAATGTAAATATCTACACCGTCGTCTGTATGAACATGGAAATATCTACACCGCTATCTGTATGAACATGGAAATATCTACACCGCTATCTGTATGAACATTGAAATATGTACACCGCTATCTGTATGAACATGGAAATATCTAGACGGCTAACTGTACAAACATGCAAATATCTAAACAGCTATCTGTATATCAATGGAAATATCTACACTGCTATCTCTATAAACATGGAAATAACTACACCGCTATCTGTATGAACTTGGAAATATCTACACCGCCCTCTGTATGAACATGGAAATATCTACACCGCCATCTGTATGAACATGTAAATATCTACACCGCCATCTTATGAACATGGAAACATCTACACTGCTAACTGTATGAACATGGAAATACCTACACCGCTATCTGTATGAACATGGAAATATCTACACCGCTATCTGTATGAACATGGAAATATCTACACCGCTATCTGTATGAACATAGAAATATCTAGAGAGCTATCTGTATGAACATGCAAATATCTAAACAGATATCTGTATATCAGTGGAAATATCTACACTGCTATCTCTATAAAAATGGAAATAACTACACTGCTATCTGTATAAACATGGAAATATCTACACCGCCATCTCTATGAACATGGAAATATCTACACCGCCATTTGTATGACCATGGAAATATCTTCACCGCCATCCCTATGAACATGGAAATATCTACATCGCCATTTGTATGAACATGGAAATATCTACACCACCATCTGTATGAACATGGAAATATCTTCACCGCCATCTGTATGAACATGGATATATGTGCACCGGCATCTGGATGAACATGGAAATATCTACACCGCTATCTGCATGAACATGGAAATATCTACACGGCTATCTGAATATACATGGAAATATCTACACAGATTTCTCTATAAATATGGAAATAACTACAGCGCTATCTCTATAAACTTTGAAATATCTACACCGCCATCTGTATGAACATGGAAATATCTACGCCGCCATCTGTACAAACATGGACATATCTACACCGCCATCTGTATTAAGATGGAAATATCAACACCGCTATCTGTATAAACATGGAAATATCTGCCCAACTATCTGTATAAACATGGAAATATCCGCACCGCTATCTGTATAAACATGGAAATATCTACACTTCTGTCTGCAAAAACATGGAAATATCCACTCCGCTATCTGTGTAAACATGGAAAGGTCTACACCGCTATCTGTATGAACATGGAAATATCTACACCGCCATCTGTATGAACATGGAAATATCTACACCGCCATCTGTATGAAAATGTAAATATCTACACCGTCATCTGTATGAAAATGGAAATATCTACAACGCTATCTGTATGAACATGGAAATATCTACACCGCTATCTGTATGAACATGGAAATATGTACACCGCTATCTGTATGAACATGGAAATATCTAGACGGCTAACTGTACAAACATGCAAATATCTAAACAGCTATCTGTATATCAATGGAAATATCTACACTGCTATCTCTATAAACATGGAAATAACTACACTGCTATCTGTATAAACATGGAAATCTCTACACCGCCATCTCTATGAACATGGAAATATCTACACCGCCATCTGTATGAACGTGGAAATATCTACACCGCCATCTGTATGAGCATGGAAATATCTACACCGCTATCTGTATGAACATGGAAATATCTACACCGCTATCTGTATGAACATGGAAATATCTACACCGCTATCTGTATGAACATGCAAATATCTAGACTGATATCTGTATGAACATGCAAATATCTAAACAGCTATCTGTATATCAATGGAAATATCTACACTGCTATCTCTATAAACATGGAAATAACTACACTGCTATCTGTATAAACATGGAAATATCTACACCGCCATTTGTATGAACATGGAAATATCTACATCGCCATCTCTATGAACATGGAAATATCTACATCGCCATTTGTATGAGCATGGAAATATCTACACCACCATCTGTATGAACATGGAAATATCTTCACCGCCATCTGTATGAACATGGATATATGTGCACCGGCATCTGGATGAACATGGAAATATATACACCGCTATCTGCTTGAACATGGAAATATCTACACAGCTATCTGAATATACATGGAAATATCTACACAGATTTCTCTATAAATATGGAATTAACTACAGCGCTATCTCTATAAACTTCGAAATATCTACAATGCCATCTGTATGAACATGGAAATATCTACACCGCCATCTGTACAAACATGGACATATCTACACCGCCATCTGTATTAAGATGGAAATATCAACACCGCTATCTGTATAAACATGGAAATATCTCCCCAACTATCAGTATAAACATGGAAACATCCGCATCGCTATCTGTATAAACATGGAAATATCTACACTTCTGTCTGCAAAAACATGGAAATATCCACACCGCTATCTGTGTAAACATGGAAATGTCTACGCCGCTATCTGTATGAACATGGAAATATCTTCACCGCCATCTGTATGAACATGGAAATATCTTCACCGCCATCTGTATGAACATGTAAATATCTACACCGTCATGTGTATGATCATGGAAATATCTACACCACTATCTGTATGAACATGGAAATATCTACACCGCTATCTGTATGACCATGGAAATATCTACACCGCTATCTGTATGAACATGGAAATATCTAGACGTCTAACTGTATGAACATCCAAATATGTAAACAGCTATCTGTATATCAGTGGAAATATCTACACTGCTATCTCTATAAACATGGAAATAACTACCCTGCTATCTGAATAAACATGGAAATATCTACACCGCCACCTGTATGAACATGGAAATATCTACACTGCCATCTGTACAAAGATGGACATATCTACACCGCCATCTGTATTAAGATGGAAATATCTACATGGCTATCTGTATAAACATGGAAATATGTCCCCAACTATCTGTATAAACATGGAAATATCCGCACCGCAATCTGTATAAACATGGAAATATCTACACTTCTATCTGCAAAAACATGGAAATATCCACACCGCTATCTGTGTAAACATGGAAATGTCTACACCGCTATCTGTGTAAACATGGAAATATCTACACCGCCATCTGTGTAAACATGAAAATATCTACACCGCCATCCCCATAAACATGGAAATATCTACACCGCCATCAGTATGAACATGGAAATGTCTACACCGCCATCTCTATAAACGTGGAAATATCTACAACGCTATCTTTATGAACTTGGAAATATCTACAGTGCTCTCTGTATAAAATTGAAATTATCTACACCACTATCTCTATAAACATGGAAATATCAACACTGCTATCTGTATAAACATGGAAATATCTACACCGCTATCTGTATAAACATGTAAATATCTTCACCGCTATCTGTATAAACATGGAAATATCTACACCGCCACCTGTAAGAACATGGAAATATCTACACTGCCATCCGTACGAACATGGAAATATCTACCCCGCCATGTGTATGAACATGTAAATATCTACACCGCCATCTGTATGAACATGGAAATATCTACACCGCTAACTGTATGAACATGGAAATATCTACACCGCTATCTGTATGAACATGGAAATATCCACACCGCTATCTGTATGAACATGGAAATATCCACACCGCTATCTGTATGAACATGCAAATATCTACACAGCTATCTGTATATCAATGGAAATATCTACACTGCTATCTCTATAAACATGGAAATAACTACGCTGCTATCTGTATAAACATGGAAATATCTACACCGCCATCTCTATGAACATGGAAATATCTACACCGCTATTTGTATGAACATGGAAATATCTACACCGCCATCTCTAGGAACAGGGAAATATCTACACCGCCATTTGTATGAACATGGAAATAACTACACCGCCATCTGTTTGAAAATGGAAATATCTTCATCGCCATCTGTATGAACATGGATATATGTACACCGGCATCTGGATGAACATGGAAATATCTACACCGCTATCTGCATGAACATGGATATATCTACACAGCTATCTGAATATACATGGAAATATCTACACAGATTTCTGTATAAATATGGAAATATCTACAGCGCTATCTCTAAAAACTTCGAAATATCTACACTGCCATCTGTATGAACACGGAAATATCTACACCGCCATCTGTACAAACATGGACATATCTACACCGGCATCTGTATTAAGATGGAAATATCTACACCGCCGTCTGTATAAACATGGAAATATCTGCCCAACTATCTGTATAAACATGGAAATATCCGCACCGCTATCTGTATAAACATGGAAATATCTACACTGCTATCTCCAAAAACATGGAAATATCCACACCGCTATCTGTGTAAACATGGAAATGTCTACACCGCTATCTGTGTAAACATGGAAATATCTACCCCGTCATCTGTGTAAACATGAAAATACCTACACCGCCATCCCCATAAACATGGAAATATCTACACCGCCATCTGTATGAACATGGAAATATCTACACCGCCATCTCTATAAACGTGGAAATATCTACACCGCTATCTGTATGAACTTGGAAATATCTACACTGCTCTCTGTATAAAATTGAAATTATCTACACCACTATCTCTATAAACATGGAAATATCTACCCTGCTATCTGTATAAACATGGAAATATCTACACCGCTATCTGCATGAACATGGAAATATCTACACAGCTATCTGAATATACATGGAAATATCTACACAGATTTCTCTATAAGTATGGAAATATCTACAGCGCTATCTCTATAAACTTCGAAAAATCTACACCGCCATCTGTATGAACATGGAAATATCTACACCGCTAACTGTATGAACATGGAAATATCTACACCGCTATTGGTATCAACATGGAAATATCTACACCGCTATCTGTATGAACATGGAAATATCTACAGCGCCATCTGTATGAACATGGAAATATCTTCACCGCCATCTGTATGAAAATGTAAATATCTACACCGTCATCTGTATGATCATGGAAATATCTACACCACTATCTGTATGAACATGGAAATATCTACACCGCTATGTGTATGACCATGGAAATATCTACACCGCTATCTGTATGAACATGGAAATATCTAGACGTCTAACTGTATGAACATGCAAACATGTAAACAACTATCTGTATATCAATGGAAATATCTACACTGCTATCTCTATAAACATGGAAATAACTACACTGCTATCTGAATAAACATGGAAATATCTACACCGCCATCTCTATGAACATGGAAATATCTACACCGCCATCTGTATGAACATGGAAATATCTACACCGCTAACTGAACATGGAAATATCTACACCGCAATTGGTATGAACATGGAAATATCTACACCGCTATTTGTATGAACATGGAAATATCTACACCGCCATCTCTATGAACATGGAAATATCTACAACGCTATTTGTATGAACATGGAATTATCTACACCACCATCTGTATAAACATGGAAATATCTATACCGCTATCTGCATAAACATGGAAATATCTAAACCGCAATCTGTATGAAGATGGAAATATCTACACCGCCATCTCTATATCAATGGAAATTTTTACACTGCTATCTCTATAAACATGGAAATAACTACACCGCTATCTGTATAAACATGGAAATATCTGCACCGTCATCTCTATGAACATAGAAATATCTACACCGCCATCTGTACGAACATGAAAATATCTATACCGCCAACTGTATGAACATGTAAATATCTACACCGCCATCTGTATGAACATGGAAATAACTACACTACTAACTGCATGAACATGGAAATATCTACACCGCTATCTGTATGAACATGGAAATATCTACACCGTTATCTGTATGAACATGGAAATATCTACACCGCTATCTGTATGAACATGGAAATATCTACACCGCTATCTATACGAACATGGAAATATCTACACAGCTATCTGTATGAACATGCAAATATCTACACAGCTATCTGTATATCAATGGAAATATCTACACAGCTATCTCTATAAACATGGAAATAACAACACTGCTATCTGTATAAACATGGAAATATCTACAGCGCCACCTGTATGAACATGGAAATATCTACACTGCCATCCGTACGAACATGGAAATATCTACACCGCCATGTGTATGAACATGTAAATATCTACACCGCCATCTGTATGAACATGGAAATAACTACACCGCTAATTGTATGAACATGGAAATACCTGCACCGCTATCTGTATGAGCATGGAAATATCTACACCGCTATCTGTATGAACATGGAAATATCTACACCGCTATCTGTGTAAACATGGAAATATCTACACCGCCATCTGTGTAAACATGAAAATATCTACACCGCCATCCCCATAAACATGGAAATATCTACACCGCCATCAGTATGAACATGGAAATGTCTACACCGCCATCTCTATAAACGTGGAAATATCTACAACGCTATCTTTATGAACTTGGAAATATCTACAGTGCTCTCTGTATAAAATTGAAATTATCTACACCACTATCTCTATAAACATGGAAATATCAACACTGCTATCTGTATAAACATGGAAATATCTACACCGCTATCTGTATAAACATGTAAATATCTTCACCGCTATCTGTATAAACATGGAAATATCTACACCGCCACCTGTAAGAACATGGAAATATCTACACTGCCATCCGTACGAACATGGAAATATCTACCCCGCCATGTGTATGAACATGTAAATATCTACACCGCCATCTGTATGAACATGGAAATATCTACACCGCTAACTGTATGAACATGGAAATATCTACACCGCTATCTGTATGAACATGGAAATATCCACACCGCTATCTGTATGAACATGGAAATATCCACACCGCTATCTGTATGAACATGCAAATATCTACACAGCTATCTGTATATCAATGGAAATATCTACACTGCTATCTCTATAAACATGGAAATAACTACGCTGCTATCTGTATAAACATGGAAATATCTACACCGCCATCTCTATGAACATGGAAATATCTACACCGCTATTTGTATGAACATGGAAATATCTACACCGCCATCTCTAGGAACAGGGAAATATCTACACCGCCATTTGTATGAACATGGAAATAACTACACCGCCATCTGTTTGAAAATGGAAATATCTTCATCGCCATCTGTATGAACATGGATATATGTACACCGGCATCTGGATGAACATGGAAATATCTACACCGCTATCTGCATGAACATGGATATATCTACACAGCTATCTGAATATACATGGAAATATCTACACAGATTTCTGTATAAATATGGAAATATCTACAGCGCTATCTCTAAAAACTTCGAAATATCTACACTGCCATCTGTATGAACACGGAAATATCTACACCGCCATCTGTACAAACATGGACATATCTACACCGGCATCTGTATTAAGATGGAAATATCTACACCGCCGTCTGTATAAACATGGAAATATCTGCCCAACTATCTGTATAAACATGGAAATATCCGCACCGCTATCTGTATAAACATGGAAATATCTACACTGCTATCTCCAAAAACATGGAAATATCCACACCGCTATCTGTGTAAACATGGAAATGTCTACACCGCTATCTGTGTAAACATGGAAATATCTACCCCGTCATCTGTGTAAACATGAAAATACCTACACCGCCATCCCCATAAACATGGAAATATCTACACCGCCATCTGTATGAACATGGAAATATCTACACCGCCATCTCTATAAACGTGGAAATATCTACACCGCTATCTGTATGAACTTGGAAATATCTACACTGCTCTCTGTATAAAATTGAAATTATCTACACCACTATCTCTATAAACATGGAAATATCTACCCTGCTATCTGTATAAACATGGAAATATCTACACCGCTATCTGCATGAACATGGAAATATCTACACAGCTATCTGAATATACATGGAAATATCTACACAGATTTCTCTATAAGTATGGAAATATCTACAGCGCTATCTCTATAAACTTCGAAAAATCTACACCGCCATCTGTATGAACATGGAAATATCTACACCGCTAACTGTATGAACATGGAAATATCTACACCGCTATTGGTATCAACATGGAAATATCTACACCGCTATCTGTATGAACATGGAAATATCTACAGCGCCATCTGTATGAACATGGAAATATCTTCACCGCCATCTGTATGAAAATGTAAATATCTACACCGTCATCTGTATGATCATGGAAATATCTACACCACTATCTGTATGAACATGGAAATATCTACACCGCTATCTGTATGACCATGGAAATATCTACACCGCTATCTGTATGAACATGGAAATATCTAGACGTCTAACTGTATGAACATGCAAACATGTAAACAACTATCTGTATATCAATGGAAATATCTACACTGCTATCTCTATAAACATGGAAATAACTACACTGCTATCTGAATAAACATGGAAATATCTACACCGCCATCTCTATGAACATGGAAATATCTACACCGCCATCTGTATGAACATGGAAATATCTACACCGCTAACTGAACATGGAAATATCTACACCGCAATTGGTATGAACATGGAAATATCTACACCGCTATTTGTATGAACATGGAAATATCTACACCGCCATCTCTATGAACATGGAAATATCTACAACGCTATTTGTATGAACATGGAATTATCTACACCACCATCTGTATAAACATGGAAATATCTATACCGCTATCTGCATAAACATGGAAATATCTAAACCGCAATCTGTATGAAGATGGAAATATCTACACCGCCATCTCTATATCAATGGAAATTTTTACACTGCTATCTCTATAAACATGGAAATAACTACACCGCTATCTGTATAAACATGGAAATATCTGCACCGTCATCTCTATGAACATAGAAATATCTACACCGCCATCTGTACGAACATGAAAATATCTATACCGCCAACTGTATGAACATGTAAATATCTACACCGCCATCTGTATGAACATGGAAATAACTACACTACTAACTGCATGAACATGGAAATATCTACACCGCTATCTGTATGAACATGGAAATATCTACACCGTTATCTGTATGAACATGGAAATATCTACACCGCTATCTGTATGAACATGGAAATATCTACACCGCTATCTATACGAACATGGAAATATCTACACAGCTATCTGTATGAACATGCAAATATCTACACAGCTATCTGTATATCAATGGAAATATCTACACAGCTATCTCTATAAACATGGAAATAACAACACTGCTATCTGTATAAACATGGAAATATCTACAGCGCCACCTGTATGAACATGGAAATATCTACACTGCCATCCGTACGAACATGGAAATATCTACACCGCCATGTGTATGAACATGTAAATATCTACACCGCCATCTGTATGAACATGGAAATAACTACACCGCTAATTGTATGAACATGGAAATACCTGCACCGCTATCTGTATGAGCATGGAAATATCTACACCGCTATCTGTATTAACATGGAAATATCTACACCGCTATCTGTATGAACATGGAAATATCTACACCGCTATCTGTATGAACATGGAAATATCTACACCGCTATCTGTATGAGCACGGAAATATCTACACCGACATCTGAATGAACATGTAAATATCTACACCGCCATCTCTATATCAATGGAAATTTCTACACTGCTATCTCTATAAACCTGGAAATAACTACACCGCTATCTGTATAAACATGGAAATATCTACTCCGCAATCTCTATGAACATGGAAATATCTACACAGCCATTTGTATGAACATGGAAATATCTACACCGCCATCTCTATGAACATGTAAATATCTACACAGCCATTTGTATGAACATGGAAATATCTACACCGCCATCTGTATGAACATGGAAATATCTTCACCGCCATCTGTATGAACATGGATATATGTGCACCGGCATCTTTTTGAACATGGAAATATCTACACCGCTATCTGCATGAACATGGAAATATCTACACAGCTATCTGAATATACATGGATATATCTACACAGATTTCTCTATAAATATGGAAATAACTACTGCGCTATCTCTATAAACTTCGAAATATCTACACCGCCATCTGTATGAAAATGGAAATATCTACACCGCCATCTGTACAAACATGGACATATCTACACCGCCATCTGTATTAAGATGGAAATATCTACACCGCTATCTGTATAAACATGGAAATATCTGCCCAACTATCTGTATAAACATGGAAATATCCGCACCGCTATCTGTATAAACATGGAAATATCTACACTTCTATCTGCAAAAACATGGAAATATCCACACCGCTATCTGTGTAAACATGGAAATGTCTACACCGCTATCTCAGTAAACATGGAAATATCTACACCGCCATCTGTTTAAACATGAAAATATCTACACCGCCATCCCCATAAACATGGAAATATCTACACCGCCATCTGTATGAACATGGAAATATCTACACCGCTATCTCTATAAACGTGGAAATAACTACACCGCTATCTTTATGAACTTGGAAATATCTACACTGCTCTCTGTAAAAAATTGAAATTATCTACACCACTATCTCTATAAACATGGAAATATCTTCACCGCTATCTGTATAAACATGGAAATATCTACACCGCCACCTGTATGAACATGGAAATATCTACACTGCCATCCGTACGAACATGGAAATATCTACACCGCCATCTGTATGAACATGTAAATATCTACACCGCCATCTGTATGAACATGGAAATATCTACACCGCTAACTATATGAACTTGGAAATATCTACGCCGCTATCTGTATGAAAATTGAAATATCTACACTGCTATCTGTATGAACATGGAAATATCTACACCGCTATCTGTATGAACATGGAAATATCTACACCGCTATCTGTATGAACATGGAAATATCCACACTGCTATCTGTATGAACATGCAAATATCTACACTGCAATCTGTATATCAATGGAAATATCTACACTGCTATCTCTATAAACATGGAAATAACTACGCTGCTATCTGTATAAACATGGAAATATCTACACCGCCATCTCTATGAACATGGAAATATCTACACCGCTATTTGTATGAACATGGAAATATCTACACCGCCATCTCTATGAACAGGGAAATATCTACAAAGCCATTTGTATGAACATGGAAATATCTACACCGCCATCTGTATGAACATGGAAATATCTTCATCGCCATCTGTATGAACATGGATATATGTACACCGGCATCTGGATGTCCATGGAAATATCTACACCGCTATCTGCATGAACATGGATATCTACACAGCTATCTGAATATACATGGAAATATCTACACAGATTTCTCAATAAGTGTGGAAATATCTACAGCGCTATCTCTATAAACTTCTAAATATCTACACCGCCATCTGTATGAACATGGAAATATCTACACCGCCATCTGTACGAACATGGACATATCTACACCGCCATCTGTATTAAGATGGAAATATCTACACCGCTATCTTTATAAACATGGAAATATCTGCCCAACTATCTGTATAAACATGGAAATATCCGCATCGCTATCTGTATAAACATGGAAATATCTACACTGCTATCTGCATAAACATGGAAATATCCACACCGCCATCTGTGTAAACATGGAAATGCCTACACCGCTATCTGTGTAAACATGGAAATATCTACACCGCCATCTGTGTAAGCATGAAAATATCTACACCGCCATCCCTATAAACATGGAAATATCTACACCGCCATCTGCATGAACATGGGAATATCTACACCGTTATCTGTTTGAACATGGAAATATCTCCACCGCTATATGTATGAACATGGAAATATCTACACAGCCTTCTGTATATCAATGGAAATATCTACACTGCTATCTCTATAAACATGGAAATAACTACACTGCTATCTGTATAAACAGGGAATATCTACACCGCCACCTGTATGAACATGGAAATATCTACACTTCCATCCGTATGAACATGGAAATATCTACCACGCCATCTGTATGAACATGTAAATATCTACACCGCCATCTGTATGAACATGGATATATCTACACCGCTAACTGAACATGGAAATATCTACACCACTATTGGTATGAACATGGAAATATCTACACCGCTATCTGTATGAACATGGAAATATCTACACCGCCATCTGTATGAACATGGAAATATCTACACCGCCATCTGAATGAACATGTAAATATCTACACCGCCATCTCTAAATCAATGGAAATTTCTACACTGCTATCTCTATAAACATGGAAATAACTTCACCGCTATCTGTATAAACATGGAAATATCTACACCACCATCTCTATGAACATGGAAATATCAACACCGCCATCTGTATGAACATGGATATATCTTCATCGCCATCTGTATGAACAAGGATATATGTGCACCGGCATCTGGATGAACATGGAAATATATACACCGCTATCTGCATGAACATGGATATCTACACAGCTATCTGAATATAAATGGAAATATCTACACAGATTTCTCTATAAGTGTGGAAATATCTACAGCGCTATCTCTATAAACTTCGAAATATCTACACCGCCATCTGTATGAACATGGAAATATCTACACCGCCATCTGTACGAACATGGACATATCTACACCGTCATCTGTATTAAGATGGAAATATCTACACCGCTATCTGTATAAACATGGAAATATCTGCCCAACTATCTGTATAAACATGGAAATATCCGCACCGCTATCTGTATAAACATGGAAATATCTACACTGCTATCTGCATAAACATGGAAATACCCACACCGCCATCTGTGTAAACATGGAAATGTCTACACCGCTATCTGTGTAAACATGGAAATATCTACACCGCCATCTGTGTAAGCATGAAAATATCTACACCGCCATCCCTAAAAACATGGAAATATCTACACCGCCATCTGTAGGAACATGGAAATATCTACACCGCTATCTGTATGAACATGGAAATATCTACACCGATATCTGTATGAACATGGAAATATCTACACCGCTATCTGTATGAACATGGAAATATCTAAACCGCTATCTGTATGAACATGAAAATATCTACACCGCTATCTGTATGAACATGCAAATATCTACACAGCTATCTGTATATCAATGGAAATATCTACAAAGCTATCTCTATAAACATGGAAATAACTACACTGCTATCTGTATAAACATGGAAATATCTACACCGCCACCTGTATGAACATGGAAATATCTACGCTGCCGTCTCTACGAACATGGAAATATCTACACCGCCATGTGTATGAACATGTAAATATCTACACCGCCATCTGTATGAACATGGAAATATCTACACCGCTAACTGTATGACCATGGAAATATCTACACCGCTATCTGTATGAACATGGAAATATCTACACCGTTATCTGTATGAACATGCAAATATCTACACAGCTATCTGCATATACATGGAAATATCTACACAGCTATCTCTTTAAACATGGAAATAACTACACTGCTATCTGTATAAACATGGAAATATATACACCGCAATCACTATGAACATGGAAATATCTACACCGCTATCTGTTTGAACATGGAAATATCTACACCGCTATCTGTATGAACATGTAAATATCTACACCGCCATCTGTATGAACATGGAAATATCTACACCGCTAACTGTATGACCATGGAAATATCTACACCGCTATCTGTATGAACATGGAAATATCTACACCGCTATCTGTATGAACATGAAAATATCTACACCGCTATCTGTATGAACATGCAAATATCTACACAGCTATCTGTATATCACTGGAAATATCTACACTGCTATCTCTTTAAACATGGAAATAACTACACTGCTATCTGTATAAACATGGAAATATATACACCGCAATCACTATGAACATGGAAATATCTACACCGCCATCTGTATGAACATGGAAATATCTTCACCGCCATCTGTATGAACATGGATATATGTGCACCGGCATCTGGATGAACATGGAAATATCTACACGGCTGTCTGCATGAACATGGAAATATCTACACAGCTATCTGAATATACATGGAAATATCTACACAGATTTCTCTATAAATATGGAAATAACTACAGCGCTATCTCTATAAACTTCGAAATATCTACACCGCCATCTGTATGAACATGGAAATATCTACACCGCCATCTGTACCATCATGGACATATCTACAACGCCATCTGTATTAAGATGGAAATATCTACACTGCTATCTCTATAAACATGGAAATATCTGACCAACTATCTGTATAAACATGGAAATATCCGCACCGCTATCTGTATAAACATGGAAATATCTACACTGCTATCTGCAAAAACATGGAAATATCCACACCATTATCTGTGTAAACATGGACATGTCTACACCGCCATCTGTGTAAACATGGAAATATCTACACCGCCAGCAGTGTAAACATGAAAATTTCTACTCCGCCATCCGTATAAACATGGAAATATCTACACCGCCATCTGTATGAACATGGAAATATCTACACCGCCATCTCTATAGACGTGGAAATATCTACACCGCTATCTGTATGAACATGGAAATATCTACACTGCTCTCTGTATAAAATTGAAATTACCTACACCACTATCTCTATAAACATGGAAATATCTACACTGCTATCTGTATAAACATGGAAATGTCTACACCGCTATCTGTATAAACATGGAAATACCTTCACGGCTATCTGTATAAACATGGAAATATCTACAACGCTGTCTCTATTAACATGGAAATATCTACACTGCTATCTGCATAAACATGGAAATATCCACACCGCTATCTGTGTAAACATGGAAATGTCTACACCGCTATCTGTGTAAACATGGAAATATCTACACCGACATCTGTGTAAACATGAAAATATCTACACCGCCATCCCAATAAACATGGAAATATCTACACCGTCCTCTGTATGAACATGGAAATATCTACACCGCCATCTCTATAAACGTGGAAATATCTACACCGATATCTGTATGAACTTGGAAATAACTACACTGCTCTCTGTATAAAATTGAAATTATCTACACCACTATCTCTATAAACATGGAAATATCTACACTGCTATCTGTATAAACATGGAAATATCTACACCGCTATCTGCATAAACATGGAAATATCTTCACCGCTATCTGTATAAAGATGGAAATATCTACAACGCTGTCTCTATAACTTGGAAATAACTACACCACTATCTCTGTAAACATGGAAATATCTACACCACCATCTGTATAAACATGGAAATATCTATACCGCTATCTGCATAAACATGGAAATATCTACACCGCCATCTCTATGAACATGGAAATATCTACACCGCCATCGGTACGAACATGGAAATATCTATACCGCCATCTGTATGAACATGTAAATATCTACACCGCCAACTGTATGAACATGGAAATATCTACACCGCTAACTGTATGAACATGGACATATCTGCACGGCTATCTGTATGAATATGGAAATATCTACACCGTTATCTGTATGAACATGGAAATATCTACACCGCTATCTGTATGAACATGGAAATATCTACACCGCTTTCAGTATGAACATGCAAATACCTACACAGCTATCTGTATATCAATGGAAATATCTACACTGCTATCTCTATAAACATGGAAATAACTACACTGCTATCTGTATAAACATGGAAATATCTACACCGCCATCTGTATGAACATGTAAATATCTACACCGCCATCTGTATGAACATGGAAATATCTAAACCGCTAACTGTAGGAACATGGAAATATCTACACCGCTATCTGTACGAACATGGAAATATCTACACCGCTATCTGTATGAACATGCAAATATCTACACAGCTATCTGTATATCAATGGAAATATCTACACAGCTATCTCTATTAACATGGAAATATCTACACTGCCATCCGTTCAAACATGGAAATATCTACACCGCCATCTGTATGAACATGTAAATATCTTCACCACCATCTGTATGAACATGGAAATATCTACACCGCTAAATGTATGAACATGGAAATGTCTACACCGCTATTGGTATGAACATGGAAATATCTACACCGCTATCTGTATGAACATGGAAATACATACAACGCTATCTGTATGAACATGGAAATATCTACACCGCTATCTGTATGAACATGGCAATATCTACACCGCTATCTGTATGAACATGGAAATATCTACACCGCTATCTGTATGAACTTGCAAATATCTACACAGCTATCTGTATATCAATGGAAATATCCACACTGGTATCTCTATAAACATGGAAATATCTACACTGCTATCTGTATAAACATGGAAATATCTACACCAACATCTCTATGAACATGGAAATATCTACACCGCCAATTGTATGAACATGGAAATATCTACACCGCCATCTCTATGAACATGGAAATATCTACACCGCCATTTGTATGAACATGGAAATACCTACACCGCCATCAGTATGAACATGGAAATATCTTCACCGCCATCTGTATGAACATGGATATATGTTCACCGGCATCTGGATGAACATGGAAATATCTACACCGCCATCTGTACGAACATGGACATATCTACACCGACATCTGTATTAAGCTGGAAATATCTACACCGCTATCTTTATAAACATGGAAATATCTGCACCACTATCTGCATAAACATGGAAATATCCGCACCGCTATCTGTATAAACATGGAAATATCTACACCGCTATCTGCATAAACTTGGAAATATCCACACCGCTATCTGTGTAAACATGGAAATGTCCTCACCGCTATCTGTGTAAACATGGAAATATCTACACCGCCATCTGTGTAAACATGAAAATATCTACACCGCCATCTCTATAAACATGGAAATATCTACACCGTCATCTGTATGAACACGGAAATATCTACTATGCCATCTCTATAAACGAGGAAATATCTACACCGCTATCTGTATGAACTTGGAATTATCTACACTGCTATCTGTATAAAATTGGAATTATCTACACCACTATGTCTATAAACACGGAAGTATCTACACTGCTATCTGTATAAACATGGACTACCTACACCGCTATCTGTATAAACATGGAAATATCCTCACCGCTATCTGTATAAACATGGAAATATCTACAACGCTGTCTCTATAAACTTGGAAATAACTACACCACTATCTCTATAAACAAGGAAATATCTAGACCGCCATCTCTATAAACATGGAAATATCTACACCACCATCTGTATAAACATGGAATATCCATACCGCTATCTGCATAAAAATGTAAATATCTACACCGCCATCTCTATGAACATGTAAATATCTACACCGTCATATGTATGAACATGGAAATATCTACACCGCTATCTGTATGAACATGGAAATATCTATACCGCTATGTCTATGAACATGCAAATATCTACACAGCTATCTGTATATCAATGGAAATATCTGCACTGCTATCTCTATTAACATGGAAATAACTACACTGCTATGTGTATAAACATGGAAATATCTACACCGCCACCTGTATGAACATGGAAATATCTACACCGCCATCTGTATTAACATGTAAATATCTACAATGCCATCTGTATGAACATGGAAATATCTACACCGCTGACTTATGAGCATGGAAATATCTACAACGCTATCTGTATGAACATGGAAATATCTACACCGCTATCTGTATGAACATGGAAATAACTACACCGCTATCTGTGTAAACATGGAAATATCTACACCGCTCTCTGTATGAACATGGAAATATCTTCACTGCTATCTGAAAGAACATGCAAATATCTACACAGCTATCTGTATATCAATGGAAATATCTACACTGCTATCTCTATAAACATGGAAATAACTACACTGCTATCTGTATAAACATGGAAATATCTACACCGCCACCTGTATGAACATGGAAATAACTTCACCGCTATCTGTATAAACATGGAAATATCTACAACGCTGTCTCTATAAACTTGGAAATAACTACACCACTATCTCAATAAACATGGAAATATCTAGACCGCCATCTCTATAAACATGGAAATATCTACACCACCATCTGTATTAACATGGAAATATCTATACCGCTGTCTGCATAAACATGGAAATAACTACACCGCCATCTCTATGAACATGCAAATTTCTACTCGGCCATCTGTACGAACATGGAAATATCTACACCGCCATCTGTATGAACATGTAAATATCTACACCGCCATCTGTATGAACATGGAAATATCTACACTGCTAACTGTATGACCATGGAAATATCTACACCGCTATCTGTATGAACATGGAAATATCTACACCGTTATCTGTATGAACATGCAAATATCTACACAGCTATGTGTATATCACTGGAAATATCTACACTGCTATCTCTATAAACATGGAAATAACTACACTGCTATCTGTATAAACAAGGAAATATCTACACCGCCATCACTGTGAACATGGAAATATCTACACCGCCATCTCTGTGAACATGGAAATATCTACACCGCCATCTATATGAACATGGAAATATCTACACCGCCATTTGTATGAACATGGAAATATCTACACCGCCATCTGTATGAACATGGAAATATCTACACCGCCATCTCTATAAACGCGGAAATATCTACATCGCTATCTGTATGAACTTGGAAATATCCACACTGCTCTCGGTATAAAATTGAAATTATCTACACCACTATCTCTATAAACGTGGAAATATCTACACTGCCATCTGTATAAACATGGAAATATATACACTGCTATCTGCATGAACATGGAAATACCTACACAGCTATCTGAATATACACGGAAATATCTTCACAGATTTCTCTATAAATATAGAAATAACTACAGCGCTATCTCTATAAACTTTGAAATATCTTCACCGCCATCTGTATGAACATGCAAATATCTACACCGCCATCTGTACAACATGGACATATCTACACCGCCATCTATATTAAGATGGAAATATCTACACCGCTATCTGTATAAACATGGAAATATCTGCCCAACTATCTGTATAAACATGGAAATATACGCACCGCTATCTGTATAAACATGGAAATATCTACACTGCTATCTGCATAAACATGGAAATATCCACACCGCTATCTGTGTAAACATGGAAATGTCTACACCGCTATCTGTGTAAACATGAAAATATCTACACCGCCATCTGTGTAAACATGAAAATATCTACACCGCCATCCCTATAAACATGGAAATAGTTACACCGCCATCTGTATGAACATGGAAATATCTACACCGCCATCTCTATAAACATGGAAATATCTATACCGCTATCTGCATAAACATGGAAATATCTACACCACCATCTCTATGAACATGGAAATATCTACAACACCATCTGTACGAACATGGAAATATCTACACCGCCATCTCTACGAACATGGAAATATCTACACCGCCATTTGTATGAACATGGAAATATCTACACCGCCATCTCTATTAACATGGAAATATCTACACCGCCATTTGTATGAACATGGAAATATCTAGACCACCATGTGTATGAACATGGAAATATCTTCACCGCCATCTGAATGAACATGGATATATGTACACCGGCATCTGGAAGAACATGGAAATATCTACACCGCTATCTGCATGAACATGGAAATATCTACACAACTATCTGTATGAACATGGAAATATCTAGACCGCTATCTGTATGAACATGCAAATATCTACACAGCTATCTGTATATCAATGAAAATGTCTACACTGCTATCCCTATAAACATGGAAATAACTACACTGCTATCTGTATAAATATGGAAACATCTACACCGCCATCTCTATGAACATGGAAATATCTACACTGCCATTTGTATGAACATGGAAATATCTACACCACCATCTCTATGAACATGGAAATATCTACACCGCCATTTGTATGAACATGGAAATATCTACACCGCTAACTGTATGAACTTGGAAATATCTACACCGCTATCTGTATGAAAATGGAAATATCTACACTGCTATCTGTATGAACATGGAAATATCCACACCGCTATCTGTATGAACATGGAAATATCTACACCGCTATCTGTATGAACATGGAAATATCCACACCGCTATCTGTATGAACATGCAAATATCTACAGTGCAATCTGTATATCAATGGAAATATCTACACTGCTATCTCTATAAACATGGAAATAACTACGCTGCTATCTGTATAAACATGGAAATATCTACACCGCCATCTCTATGAACATGGAAATATCTACACCGCTATTTGTATGAACATGGAAATATCTACACCGCCATCTCTATGAACAGGGAAATATCTACACCGCCATTTGTATGAACATGGAAATATCTACACCGCTATCTGTATGAACATGGAAATATCTTCATCGCCATCTGTATGAACATGGATATATGTACACCGGCATCTGGATGTCCATGGAAATATCTACACCGCTATCTGCATGAACATGGATATCTAAACAGCTATCTGAATATACATGGAAATATCTACACAGATTTCTCTATAAGTATGGAAATATATACAGCGCTATCTCTATAAACTTCGAAAAATCTACACCGCCATCTGTATGAACATGGAAATATCTACACCGCTAACTGTATGAACATGGAAATATCTACACCGCTATTGGTATCAACATGGAAATATCTACACCGCTATCTGTATGAACATGGAAATATCTACACCGCTATCTGTATGAACATGGAAATATCTACACCGCCCTCTGTATGAACATGGAAACATCTACACCGCCATCTGTATGAACATGTAAATATCTACACCGCCATCTTATGAACATGGAAATATCTACACCGCTAACTGTATGAACATGGAAATATCTACACGGCTATCTGTATGAACATGGAAATATCTACACCGCTATCTGTATGAACATGGAAATATCTACACCGCTTTCTGTATGAACATGGAAATATCTACACCGCTATCTGTATGAACATGGAAATATCTAGAGCGCTATCTGTATGAACATGCAAATATCTAAAGAGCTATCTGTATATCAATGGAAATATCTACACTGCTATCTCTATAAACATGGTAATAACTACACTGCTATCTGTATAAACATGGAAATATCTACACCGCCATCTCTATGAACATGGAAATATCTACACCGCCATTTGTATGAACATGGAAATATCTACACCGCCATCCCTATGAACATGGAAATATCTACATCGCCATTTGTATGAACATGGAAATATCTACACCACCATCTGTATGAACATGGAAATATCTTCACCGCCATCTGTATGAACATGGATATATGTGCACCGGCATCTGGATGAACATGGAAATATCTACACCGCTATCTGCATGAACATGGAAATATCTACACAGCTCTCTAAATATACATGGAAATATCTACACAGATTTCTCTATAAATATGGAAATAACTACAGCGCTATCTCTATAAACTTCGAAATATCTACACCGCCATCTGTATGAACATGGAAATATCTACACCGCCATCTGTACAAACATGGACATATCTAAACCGCCATCTGTATTAAGATGGAAATATCAACACCGCTATCTGTATAAACATGGAAATATCTGCCCAACTATCTGTATAAACATGGAAATATCCGCACCGCTATCTGTATAAACATGGAAATATCTACACTTCTGTCTGCAAAAACATGGAAATATCCACACCGCAATCTGTGTAAACTTGGAAATGTCTACACCGCTATCTGTATGAACATGGAAATATCTACACCGCCATCTGTATGAACATGGAAATATCTACACCGCCATCTGTATGAAAATGTAAATATCTACACCGTCGTCTGTATGAACATGGAAATATCTACACCGCTATCTGTATGAACATGGAAATATCTACACCGCTATCTGTATGAACATTGAAATATGTACACCGCTATCTGTATGAACATGGAAATATCTAGACGGCTAACTGTACAAACATGCAAATATCTAAACAGCTATCTGTATATCAATGGAAATATCTACACTGCTATCTCTATAAACATGGAAATAACTACACCGCTATCTGTATGAACTTGGAAATATCTACACCGCCCTCTGTATGAACATGGAAATATCTACACCACCATCTGTATGAACATGTAAATATCTACACCGCCATCTTATGAACATGGAAACATCTACACTGCTAACTGTATGAACATGGAAATATCTACAACGCTATCTGTATGAACATGGAAATATCTACACCGCTATCTGTATGAACATGGAAATATCTACACCGCTATCTGTATGAACATAGAAATATCTAGAGCGCTATCTGTATGAACATGCAAATATCTAAACAGCTATCTGTATATCAATGGAAATATCTACACTGCTATCTCTATAAACATGGAAATAACTACACTGCTATCTGTATAAACATGGAAATATCTACACCGCCATCTCTATGAACATGGAAATATCAACACCGCCATTTGTATGAACATGGAAATATCTTCACCGCCATCCCTATGAACATGGAATTATCTACATCGCCATTTGTATGAACATGGAAATATCTACACCACCATCTGTATGAACATGGAAATATCTTCACCGCCATCTGTATGAACATGGATATATGTGCACCGGAATCTGGATGAACATGGAAATATCTACACCGCTATCTGCATGAACATGGAAATATCTACACGGCTATCTGAATATACATGGAAATATCTACACAGATTTCTCTATAAATATGGAATTAACTACAGCGCTATCTCTATAAACTTCGAAATATCTACGATGCCATCTGTATGAACATGGAAATATCTACACCGCCATCTGTACAAACATGGACATATCTACACCGCCATCTGTATTAAGATGGAAATATCAACACCGCTATCTGTATAAACATGGAAATATCTCCCCAACTATCAGTATAAACATGGAAATATCCGCACCGCTATCTGTATAAACATGGAAATATCTACACTTCTGTCTGCAAAAACATGGAAATATCCACACCGCTATCTGTGTAAACATGGAAATGTCTACGCCGCTATCTGTATGAACATGGAAATATCTTCACCGCCATCTGTATGAACATGGAAATATCTACACTGCCATCCGTACGAACATGGAAATATCTACACCGCCATGTGTATGAACATGTAAATATCTACACCGCCATCTGTATGAACATGGAAATATCTACACCGCTAACTGTATGAACATGGAAATATCTGCACCGCTATCTGTATGAACATGGGAATATCTACACCGCTATCTGTATGAACATGGAAATATCTACACCGCCATCTGTATGAACATGGAAATATCTACACTGCCATCTGTATGAACATGTAAATATCTACACCGCCATCTGTATGAACATGGAAATCCCTACACCACTAACTGTATGAACATGGAAATATCTACACCGCTATCTGCATGAGCATGGAAATATCTACACCGCTATCTGTATGAACTTGGAAATATCTACACCGCTATCTGTATGAACATGGAAATATCTACACCGCTATCTGTATGAACATGGAAATATCGACACCGCTATCTGTATGAACATGGAAATATCTACACCGACATCTGAATGAACATGAAAATATCTACATCGCCATCTCTATATCAATGGAAATTTCTACACTGCTATCTCTATAAACATGGAAATAACTACACCGCTATCTGTATAAACATGGAAATATCTACTGCGCCATCTCTATGAACATGGAAATATCTACACCGCCATCTGTACGAACATGAAAATATCTATACAGCCAACTGTATGAACATGTAAATATCTACACCGCCATCAGTATGAACATGGAAATATCTTCACTACTAACTGTATGAACATGGAATTATCTACACCGCTATCTGTATGAACATGGAAATACCTACACCGTTATCTGTATGAACATGGAATTATCTACACCGCTATCTGTATGAACATGGAAATATCTACACCGCTATCTATACGAACATGGAAATATCTACACCGCTATCTGTATGAACATGCAAATATCCACACAGCTATCTGTATATCAATGGAAATATCTACACAGCTATCTCTATAAACATGGAAATAACTACACTGCTATCTGTATAAACATGGAAATATCTACACCGCCACCTGTATGAACATGGAAATATCTACACTGCCATCCGTACGAACAAGGAAATATCTACACCGCCATGTGTATGAACATGTAAATATCTACACCGCCATCTGTATGAACATGGAAATATCTACACCGTTAACCGTATGAACATGGAAATGTCTACACCGCTATCTGTGTAAACATGGAAATATCTACACCGCCATCTGTGTAAGCATGAAAATATCTACACCGCCATCCCTATAAACATGGAAATATCTACACCGCCATCTGTATGAACATGGAAATATCTACACCGCCATCTCTATAAACGTGGAAATATCTACACCGCTATCTGTATGAACTTGGAAATATCTACACTGCTCTCTGTATAAAATTGAAATTATCTACACCACTATCTCTATAAACATGGATAAATCTACACTGCTATCTGTATAAACATGGAAATATCTACACCGCTATCTGTATAAACATGGAAATATCTTCACTGCTATCTGTATAAACATGGAAATATCAACAACGCAGTCTCTATAAACTTGGAAATAACTACTCCACTATCTCTGTAAACATGGAAATATCTAGACCGCCATCTCTAAAAACATAGGAATATCTACACCACCATCTGTAAAAAAATGGAAATATCTATACCGCTATCTGCATAAACATGGAAATATCTACAAAGCCATCTCTAAGAACATGGAAATATCTACACCGCCATCTGTACGAACATGGAAATATCTATACCGCCAGCTGTATGAACATGTAAATATCTACACCGCCATCTGTATGAACATGGAAATATCTACACCGCTAACTGTATGAACATGGAAATATCTGCACCGCTATCTGTATGAACATGGAAATATCTACACCGCCACCTGTATGAACATGGAAATATATACACTGCCATCCGTACGAACAAGGAAATATCTACACCGCCATGTGTATGAACATGTAAATATCTACACCGCCATCTGTATGAACATGGAAATATCTACACCGTTAACTGTATGAACATGGAAATGTCTACACCGCTATCTGTGTAAACATGGAAATATCTACACCGCCATCTGTGTAAGCATGAAAATATCTACACCGCCATCCCTATAAACATTGAAATATGTACACCGCCATCTGTATGAACATGGAAATATCTACACCGCCATCTCTATAAACGTGGAAATATCTACACCGCTATCTGAATGAACTTGGAAATATCTACACTGCTCTCTGTATAAAATTGAAATTATCTACATCACTATCTCTATAAACATGGAAATATCTACACCGCTATCTGTATGAACATGGAAATATCTACATCGCCATCTGTACGAACATGGAAATATCTACACCGCTATCTGTATGAACAGGCAAATATCTACACAGCTATCTGTATATCAATGGAAATATCTACACCGCCATCTCTATATCAATGGAAATTTCTACACTGCTATCTCTATAAACATGGAAATAACTACACCGCTTTCTGTATAAACATGGAAATATCTACTCCGCCATCTCTATGAACATGGAAATATCTTTACCGCCATTTGTATGAACATGGAAATATCTACACCGCTATCTGCATGAACATGGAAATATCTACACAGCTATCTGAATATACATGGAAATATCTACACAGATTTCTCTATAAATATGGAAATAACTACTGCGCTATCTCTATAAACTTCGAAATATCTACACCGCCATCTGTATGAACATGGAAATATCTACACCGCCATCTGTACAAACATGGACATATCTACACCGCCATCTGTATTAAGATGGAAATATCTACACCGCTATCTGTATAAACATGGAAATATCTGCCCAACTATCTGTATAAACATGGAAATATCCGCACCGCTATCTGTATAAACATGGAAATATCTACACTTCTATCTGCAAAAACATGGAAATATCCACGCCGCTATCTGTGTAAACATGGAAATGTCTACACCGGTATCTGTGTAAACATGGAAATATCTACACCGCCATCTGTTTAAACATGAAAATATCTACACCGCCATCCCCATAAACATGGAAATATCTACACCGCCATCTGTATGAACATGGAAATATCTACACCGCTATCTCTATAAACGTGGAAATATCTACACCGCTATCTTTATGAACTTGGAAATATCTACACTGCTCTCTGTATAAAATTGAAATTATCTACACCACTATCTCTATAAACATGGAAATATCTTCACCGCTATCTGTATAAACATGGAAATATCTACACCGCCACCTGTATGAACATGGAAATATCTACACTGCCATCCGTACGAACATGGAAATATCTACACCGCTATCTGAACATGGAAATATCTACACGGCTATCTGTATGAACATGGAAATATCTACACCGCTATCTGTATGAACATGCAAATATCTACACTGCAATCTGTATATCAATGGAAATATCTACACTGCTATCTCTATAAACATGGAAATAACTACGCTGCTATCTGTATAAACATGGAAATATCTACACCGCCATCTCTATGAACATGGAAATATCTACACCGCTATTTGTATGAACATGGAAATATCTACACCGCCATCTCTATGAACAGGGAAATATCTACACCGCCATTTGTATGAACATGGAAATATCTACACCGCTATCTGTATGAACATGGAAATATCTTCATCGCCATCTGTATGAACATGGATATATGTACACCGGCATCTGGATGTCCATGGAAATATCTACACCGCTATCTGCATGAACATGGATATCTACACAGCTATCTGAATATACATGGAAATATCTACACAGATTTCTCAATAAGTGTGGAAATATCTACAGAGCTATCTCTATAAACTTCGAAATATCTACACCGCCATCTGTATGAACATGGAAATATCTACACCGCCATCTGTACGAACATGGACATATCTACACCGCCATCTGTATTAAGATGGAAATATCTACACCGCTATCTTTATAAACATGGGAATATCTGCCCAACTATCTGTATAAACATGGAAATATCCGCATCGCTATCTGTATAAACATGGAAATATCTACACTGCTATCTGCATAAGCATGGAAATATCCACACCGCCATCTGTGTAAACATGGAAATGCCTACACCGCTATCTGTGTAAACATGGAAATATCTACACCGCCATCTGTGTAAGCATGAAAATATCTACACCGCCATCCCTATAAACATGGAAATATCTACACTGCCATTGGTATGAACATGGAAATATCTACACCGTTATCTGTTTGAACATGGAAATATCTCCACCGCTATATGTATGAACATGGAAATATCTACACAGCCTTCTGTATATCAATGGAAATACCTACACTGCTATCTCTATAAACATGGAAATAACTACACTGCTATCTGTATAAACAGGGAAATATCTACACCGCCACCTGTATGAACATGGAAATATCTACACTTCCATCCGTATGAACATGGAAATATCTACCACGCCATCTGTATGAACATGTAAATATCTACACCGCCATCTGTATGAACATGGAAATATCTACACCGCTAACTGAACATGGAAATATCTACACCGCTATTGGTATGAACATGGAAATATCTACACCGCTATCTGTATGAACATGGAAATATCTACACCGCCATCTGTATGAACATGGAAATATCTACACCGCCATCCGAATGAACATGTAAATATCTACACCGCCATCTCTAAATCAATGGAAATTTCTACACTGCTATCTCTATAAACATGGAAATAACTTCACCGCTATCTGTATAAACATGGAAATACCTACACCGCCATCTCTATGAACATGGAAATATAAACACCGCCATCTGTACGAACATGAAAATATCTATACCGCCAGCTGTATGAACATGTAAATATCTACACCGCTGTCTGTGTGAACATGGAAATATCTACACTACTAACTGTATGAACATGGAAATATCTACACCGCTATCTGTATGAACATGGAAATATCTACACCGTTATCTGTATGAACATGGAAATATCTACACCGCTATCTGTATGAACATGGAAATATCTGCACCGCTATCTGTATGAACATGCAAATATCTACACAGCTATCTGTATATCAATGGAAATATCTACACAGCTATCTCTATAAACATGGAAATAACTACACCGCAATCTGTATAAACATGGAAATATCTACACTGCCATCTCTATGAACATGGAAATATCTACACCGCCATTTGTATGAACATGGAAATATCTACACCGCCATCTCTATGAACATGTATATATCTACACAGCCATTTGTTTGAACATGGAAATATCTACACCGCCATCTGTATGAACATGGAAATATCTACACCCCCATCTGTATGAACATGGATATATGTGCACTGGCATCTGTATGAACATGGAAATATCTACACCGCTATCTGCATGAACATGGAAATATCTACACAGCTATCTGAATATACATGGAAATATCTACACAGATTTCTCTATAAATATGGAAATAACTACAGCGCTATCTCTATAAACTTTGAAATATCTACACCGCCATCTGTATGAACATGGAAATATCTAAACCGCCATCTGTACAAACATGGACATATCTACACCGCCATCTGCATTAAGATGGAAATATCTACACCGCTATCTGTATAAACATGGAAATATCTGCCCAACTATCTGTATAAACCTGGAAATATCCGCACCGCTATCTGTATAAACATGGAAATACCTACACTTCTATTAGCAAAAACATGGAAATATCCACACCGCTATCTGTGTAAACATGGAAATGTCTACACCGCTATCTGTGTAAACATAGAAATATCTACACCACCATCTGTGTAAACATGAAAATATCTACACCGCCATCCCCATAAACATGGAAATATCTACACCGCCATCTGTATGAACATGGAAATATCTACACCGCCATCTCTATAAACGTGGAAATATCTACACCACTATCTTTATGAACTTGGAAATATCTACACTGCTCTCTGAATAAAATTGAAATTATCTACACCACTATCTCTATAAACATGGAAATATCTACACTGCTATCTGTATAAACATGGAAATATCTACACCGCTATCTGTATGAACATGGAAATATCTTCACCGCTATCTGTATAAACATGGAAATATCTACACCGCCACCTGTATGAACATGGAAATATCTACACCGCTATCTGTATGAACATGGAAATATCTACACCGCTATCTGTATGAACATGGAAATAACTACGCTGCTATCTGTATAAACATGGAAATATCTACACCGCCATCTCTATGAACATGGAAATATCTACACCGCTATTTGTATGAACATGGAAATATCTACACCGCCATCTCTATGAACAGGGAAATATCTACACCGCCATTTGTATGAACATGGAAATATCTACACCGCCATCTGTATGAACATGGAAATATCTTCATCGCCATCTGTATGAACATGGATATATGTACACCGGCATCTGGATGAACATGGAAATATATACACCGCTATCTGCATGAACATGGATATCTACACAGCTATCTGAATATACATGGAAATATCTACACAGATTTCTCTATAAGTGTGGAAATATCTACAGCGCTATCTCTATAAACTTCGAAATATCTACACCGCCATCTGTATGAACATGGAAATATCTACACCGCCATCTGTACGAACATGGACATATCTACACCGTCATCTGTATTAAGATGGAAATATCTACACTGCTATCTGTACAAACATGGAAATATCTGCCCAACTATCTGTATAAACATGGAAATATCAGCACCGCTATCTGTATAAACATGGAAATATCTACACTGCTATCTGCATAAACATGGAAATACCCACACTGCCATCTGTGTAAACATGGAAATGTCTACACAGCTATCTGTGTAAACATGGAAATATCTACACCGCCATCTGTGTAAGCATGAAAATACCTACACCGCCATCACTAAAAACATGGAAATATCTACACCGCCATCTGTAGGAACATGTAAATATCTACACCGCTATCTGTATGAACATGGAAATACCTACACTGCTATCTGTATGAACATGGAAATATCTACACCGCTATCTGTATGAAAATGCAAATATCTACACAGCTATCTATATATCAATGGAAATACCTACACTGCTATCTCTATAAACATGGAAATAACTACACTGCTATCAGTATAAACATGGAAATATATACACCGCAATCTCTATGAACATGGAAATATCTACACCGCCATTTGTATGAACATGGAAATATCTACACTGCCATCACTATGAACATGTAAATATCTACACAGCCATTTGTATGAACATGGAAATATCTACACCGCCATCTGTATGAACATGGAAATATCTTCACCGCCATCTTTATGAACATGGATATATGTGCACCGGCATCTGGATGAACATGGAAATATCTACACAGCTATCTGAATATACATGGAAATATCTACACGGATTTCTCTATAAATATGGAAATAACTACAGCGTTATCTCTATAAACTTCGAAGTATCTTCACCGCCATCTGTATGAACATGGAAATATCTACACCGCCATCTGTACGAACATGGACATATCTACACCGCCATCTGTATTAAGATGGAAATATCTACACCGCTATCTGTATAAACATGGAAATATCTGCCCAACTATCTGTATAAACATGGAAATATCCGCACCACTCTCTGTATAAACTTGGAAATATCTACACTGCTATCTGCAAAAACATGGAAATATCCACACCGCTATCTGTGTAAACATGGAAATGTCTACACCGCTATCTGTGTAAACATGGAAATATCTACACCGCCATCTGTAGGAACATGGAAATATCTAAACAGCTATCTGTATATCAATGGAAATATCTACACTGCTATCTGTAGGAACATGCAAATATCTAAACAGCTATCTGTATATCAATGGAAATATCTACACTGCTATCTCTATAAACATGGAAATAACTACACTGCTATCTGTATAAACATGGAAATATCTACACCGCCATTTGTATGAACGTGGAAATATCTACACCGCCATCTCTATGAACATGGAAATATCTACATCGCCATTTGTATGAGCATGGAAATATGTACACCACCATCTGTATGAACATGGAAATATCTTCACCGCCATCTGTATGAACATGGATATATGTGCACCGGCATCTGGATGAACATGGAAATATCTACACCGCTATCTGCTTGAACATGGAAATATCTACACAGCTATCTGAATATACATGGAAATATCTACACAGATTTCTCTATAAATATGGAATTAACTACAGCGCTATCTCTATAAACTTCGAAATATCTACAATGCCATCTGTATGAACATGGAAATATCTACACCGCCATCTGTACAAACATGGACATATCTACACCGCCATCTGTATTAAGATGGAAATATCAACACCGCTATCTGTATAAACATGGAAATATCTCCCCAACTATCTGTATAAACATGGAAATATCCGCACCGCTATCTGTATAAACATGGAAATATCTACACTTCTGTCTGCAAAAACATGGAAATATCCACACCGCAATCTGTGTAAACTTGGAAATGTCTACACCGCTATCTGTATGAACATGGAAATATCTACACCGCCATCTGTATGAACATGGAAATATCTACAGCGCAATCTGTATGAAAATGTAAATATCTACACCGTCGTCTGTATGAACATGGAAATATCTACACCGCTATCTGTATGAACATGGAAATATCTACACCGCTATCTGTATGAACATTGAAATATGTACACCGCTATCTGTATGAACATGGAAATATCTAGACGGCTAACTGTACAAACATGCAAATATCTAAACAGCTATCTGTATATCAATGGAAATATCTACACTGCTATCTCTATAAACATGGAAATAACTACACCGCTATCTGTATGAACTTGGAAATATCTACACCGCCCTCTGTATGAACATGGAAATATCTACACCGCCATCTGTATGAACATGTAAATATCTACACCGCCATCTTATGAACATGGAAACATCTACACTGCTAACTGTATGAACATGGAAATACCTACACCGCTATCTGTATGAACATGGAAATATCTACACCGCTATCTGTATGAACATGGAAATATCTACACCGCTATCTGTATGAACATAGAAATATCTAGAGCGCTATCTGTATGAACATGCAAATATCTAAACAGCTATCTGTATATCAGTGGAAATATCTACACTGCTATCTCTATAAACATGGAAATAACTACACTGCTATCTGTATAAACATGGAAATATCTACACCGCCATCTCTATGAACATGGAAATAACTACACCGCCATTTGTATGACCATGGAAATATCTTCACCGCCATCCCTATGAACATGGAAATATCTACATCGCCATTTGTATGAACATGGAAATATCTACACCACCATCTGTATGAACATGGAAATATCTACACCGCCATCTGTATGAAAATGTAAATATCTACACCGTCATCTGTATGAAAATGGAAATATCTACAACGCTATCTGTATGAACATGGAAATATCTACACCGCTATCTGTATGAACATGGAAATATGTACACCGCTATCTGTATGAACATGGAAATATCTAGACGGCTAACTGTACAAACATGCAAATATCTAAACAGCTATCTGTATATCAATGGAAATATCTACACTGCTATCTCTATAAACATGGAAATAACTACACTGCTATCTGTATAAACATGGAAATCTCTACACCGCCATCTCTATGAACATGGAAATATCTACACCGCCATCTGTATGAACGTGGAAATATCTACACCGCCATCTGTATGAGCATGGAAATATCTACACCGCTATCTGTATGAACATGGAAATATCTACACCGCTATCTGTATGAACATGGAAATATCTACACCGCTATCTGTATGAACATGCAAATATCTAGACTGATATCTGTATGAACATGCAAATATCTAAACAGCTATCTGTATATCAATGGAAATATCTACACTGCTATCTCTATAAACATGGAAATAACTACACTGCTATCTGTATAAACATGGAAATATCTACACCGCCATTTGTATGAACATGGAAATATCTACATCGCCATCTCTATGAACATGGAAATATCTACATCGCCATTTGTATGAGCATGGAAATATCTACACCACCATCTGTATGAACATGGAAATATCTTCACCGCCATCTGTATGAACATGGATATATGTGCACCGGCATCTGGATGAACATGGAAATATCTACACCGCTATCTGCTTGAACATGGAAATATCTACACAGCTATCTGAATATACATGGAAATATCTACACAGATTTCTCTATAAATATGGAATTAACTACAGCGCTATCTCTATAAACTTCGAAATATCTACAATGCCATCTGTATGAACATGGAAATATCTACACCGCCATCTGTACAAACATGGACATATCTACACCGCCATCTGTATTAAGATGGAAATATCAACACCGCTATCTGTATAAACATGGAAATATCTCCCCAACTATCAGTATAAACATGGAAATATCCGCATCGCTATCTGTATAAACATGGAAATATCTACACTTCTGTCTGCAAAAACATGGAAATATCCACACCGCTATCTGTGTAAACATGGAAATGTCTATGCCGCTATCTGTATGAACATGGAAATATCTTCACCGCCATCTGTATGAACATGGAAATATCTTCACCGCCATCTGTATGAACATGTAAATATCTACACCGTCATGTGTATGATCATGGAAATATCTACACCACTATCTGTATGAACATGGAAATATCTACACCGCTATCTGTATGACCATGGAAATATCTACACCGCTATCTGTATGAACATGGAAATATCTAGACGTCTAACTGTATGAACATCCAAATATGTAAACAGCTATCTGTATATCAATGGAAATATCTACACTGCTATCTCTATAAACATGGAAATAACTACCCTGCTATCTGAATAAACATGGAAATATCTACACCGCCACCTGTATGAACATGGAAATATCTACACTGCCATCTGTACAAAGATGGACATATCTACACCGCCATCTGTATTAAGATGGAAATATCTACATGGCTATCTGTATAAACATGGAAATATCTCCCCAACTATCTGTATAAACATGGAAATATCCGCACCGCAATCTGTATAAACATGGAAATATCTACACTTCTATCTGCAAAAACATGGAAATATCCACACCGCTATCTGTGTAAACATGGAAATGTCTACACCGCTATCTGTGTAAACATGGAAATATCTACACCGCCATCTGTGTAAACATGAAAATATCTACACCGCCATCCCCATAAACATGGAAATATCTACACCGCCATCAGTATGAACATGGAAATGTCTACACCGCCATCTCTATAAACGTGGAAATATCTACAACGCTATCTTTATGAACTTGGAAATATCTACAGTGCTCTCTGTATAAAATTGAAATTATCTACACCACTATCTCTATAAACATGGAAATATCAACACTGCTATCTGTATAAACATGGAAATATCTACACCGCTATCTGTATAAACATGTAGATATCTTCACCGCTATCTGTATAAACATGGAAATATCTACACCGCCACCTGTAAGAACATGGAAATATCTACACTGCCATCCGTACGAACATGGAAATATCTACCCCGCCATGTGTATGAACATGTAAATATCTACACCGCCATCTGTATGAACATGGAAATATCTACACCGCTAACTGTATGAACATGGAAATATCTACACCGCTATCTGTATGAACATGGAAATATCTACACCGCTATCTGTATGAACATGGAAATATCTACACCGCTATCTGTATGAACATGGAAATATCCACACCGCTATCTGTATGAACATGGAAATATCCACACCGCTATCTGTATGAACATGCAAATATCTACACAGCTATCTGTATATCAATGGAAATATCTACACTGCTATCTCTATAAACATGGAAATAACTACGCTGCTATCTGTATAAACATGGAAATATCTACAACGCCATCTCTATGAACATGGAAATATCTACACCGCTATTTGTATGAACATGGAAATATCTACACCGCCATCTCTAGGAACAGGGAAATATCTACACCGCCATTTGTATGAACATGGAAATAACTACACCGCCATCTGTTGGAAAATGGAAATATCTTCATCGCCATCTGTATGAACATGGATATATGTACACCGGCATCTGGATGAACATGGAAATATCTACACCGCTATCTGCATGAACATGGATATATCTACACAGATATCTGAATATACATGGAAATATCTACACAGATTTCTGTATAAATATGGAAATATCTACAGCGCTATCTCTAAAAACTTCGAAATATCTACACTGCCATCTGTATGAACACGGAAATATCTACACCGCCATCTGTACAAACATGGACATATCTACACCGGCATCTGTATTAAGATGGAAATATCTACACCGCCGTCTGTATAAACATGGAAATATCTGCCCAACTATCTGTATAAACATGGAAATATCCGCACCGCTATCTGTATAAACATGGAAATATCTACACTGCTATCTCCAAAAACATGGAAATATCCACACCGCTATCTGTGTAAACATGGAAATGTCTACACCGCTATCTGTGTAAACATGGAAATATCTACCCCGTCATCTGTGTAAACATGAAAATACCTACACCGCCATCCCCATAAACATGGAAATATCTACACCGCCATCTGTATGAACATGGAAATATCTACACCGCCATCTCTATAAACGTGGAAATATCTACACCGCTATCTGTATGAACTTGGAAATATCTACACTGCTCTCTGTATAAAATTGAAATTATCTACACCACTATCTCTATAAACATGGAAATATCTACCCTGCTATCTGTATAAACATGGAAATATCTACACCGCTATCTGCATGAACATGGAAATATCTACACAGCTATCTGAATATACATGGAAATATCTACACAGATTTCTCTATAAGTATGGAAATATCTACAGCGCTATCTCTATAAACTTCGAAAAATCTACACCGCCATCTGTATGAACATGGAAATATCTACACCGCTAACTGTATGAACATGGAAATATCTACACCGCTATTGGTATCAACATGGAAATATCTACACCGCTATCTGTATGAACATGGAAATATCTACACCGCTATCTGTATGAACATGGAAATATCTACACCGCCCTCTGTATGAACATGGAAATATCTACACCGCCATCTGTTTGAACATGTAAATATCTACACCGCCATCTTATGAACATGGAAATATCTACACCGCTAACTGTATGAACATGGAAATATCTACACGGCTATCTGTATGAACATGGAAATATCTACACCGCTATCTGTATGAACATGGAAATATCTACACCGCTTTCTGTATGAACATGGAAATATCTACACCGCTATCTGTATGAACATGGAAATATCTAGAGCGCTATCTGTATGAACATGCAAATATCTAAAGAGCTATCTGTATATCAATGGAAATATCTACACTGCTATCTCTATAAACATGGTAATAACTACACTGCTATCTGTATAAACATGGAAATATCTACACCGCCATCTCTATGAACATGGAAATATCTACACCGCCATTTGTATGAACATGGAAATATCTACACCGCCATCCCTATGAACATGGAAATATCTACATCGCCATTTGTATGAACATGGAAATATCTACACCACCATCTGTATGAACATGGAAATATCTTCACCGCCATCTGTATGAACATGGATATATGTGCACAGGCATCTGGATGAACATGGAAATATCTACACCGCTATCTGCATGAACATGGAAATATCTACACAGCTCTCTGAATATACATGGAAATATCTACACAGATTTCTCTATAAATATGGAAATAACTACAGCGCTATCTCTATAAACTTCAAAATATCTACACCGCCATCTGTATGAACATGGAAATATCTACACCGCCATCTGTACAAACATGGACATATTTACACCGCCATCTGTATTAAGATGGAAATATCAACACCGCTATCTGTATAAACTTGGAAATATCTGCCCAACTATCTGTATAAACATGGAAATATCCGCACCGCTATCTGTATAAACATGGAAATATCTACACTTCTGTCTGCAAAAACATGGAAATATCCACACCGCAATCTGTGTAAACTTGGAAATGTCTACACCGCTATCTGTATGAACATGGAAATATCTACACCGCCATCTGTATGAACATGGAAATATCTACAGCGCCATCTGTATGAAAATGTAAATATCTACACCGTCGTCTGTATGAACATGGAAATATCTACACCGCTATCTGTATGAACATGGAAATATCTACACCGCTATCTGTATGAACATTGAAATATGTACACCGCTATCTGTATGAACATGGAAATATCTAGACGGCTAACTGTACAAACATGCAAACATCTAAACAGCTAACTGTATATCAATGGAAATATCTACACTGCTATCTCTATAAACATGGAAATAACTACACCGCTATCTGTATGAACTTGGAAATATCTACACCGCCCTCTGTATGAACATGGAAATATCTACACCACCATCTGTATGAACATGTAAATATCTACACCGCCATCTTATGAACATGGAAACATCTACACTGCTAACTGTATGAACATGGAAATATCTACACCGCTATCTGTATGAACATGGAAATATCTACACCGCTATCTGTATGAACATGGAAATATCTACACCGCTATCTGTATGAACATGGAATTATCTACACCACCATCTGTATAAACATGGAAATATCTATACCGCTATCTGCATAAACATGGAAATATCTAAACCGCAATCTGTATGAAGATGGAAATATCTACACCGCCATCTCTATATCAATGGAAATTTTTACACTGCTATCTCTATAAACATGGAAATAACTACACCGCTATCTGTATAAACATGGAAATATCTGCACCGTCATCTCTATGAACATAGAAATATCTACACCGCCATCTGTACGAACATGAAAATATCTATACCGCCAACTGTATGAACATGTAAATATCTACACCGCCATCTGTATGAACATGGAAATAACTACACTACTAACTGCATGAACATGGAAATATCTACACCGCTATCTGTATGAACATGGAAATATCTACACCGTTATCTGTATGAACATGGAAATATCTACACCGCTATCTGTATGAACATGGAAATATCTACACCGCTATCTATACGAACATGGAAATATCTACACAGCTATCTGTATGAACATGCAAATATCTACACAGCTATCTGTATATCAATGGAAATATCTACACAGCTATCTCGATAAACATGGAAATAACTACACTGCTATCTGTATAAACATGGAAATATCTACAGCGCCACCTGTATGAACATGGAAATATCTACACTGCCATCCGTACGAACATGGAAATATCTACACCGCCATGTGTATGAACATGTAAATATCTACACCGCCATCTGTATGAACATGGAAATAACTACACCGCTAATTGTATGAACATGGAAATACCTGCACCGCTATCTGTATGAGCATGGAAATATCTACACCGCTATCTGTATGAACATGGAAATATCTACACCGCTATCTGTATGAACATGGAAATATCTACACCGCTATCTGTATGAACATGGAAATATCTACACCGCTATCTGTATGAGCACGGAAATATCTACACCGACATCTGAATGAACATGTAAATATCTACACCGCCATCTCTATATCAATGGAAATTTCTACACTGCTATCTCTATAAACCTGGAAATAACTACACCGCTATCTGTATAAACATGGAAATATCTACTCCGCAATCTCTATGAACATGGAAATATCTACACAGCCATTTGTATGAACATGGAAATATCTACACCGCCATCTCTATGAACATGTAAATATCTACACAGCCATTTGTATGAACATGGAAATATCTACACCGCCATCTGTATGAACATGGAAATATCTTCACCGCCATCTGTATGAACATGGATATATGTGCACCGGCATCTTTTTGAACATGGAAATATCTACACCGCTATCTGCATGAACATGGAAATATCTACACAGCTATCTGAATATACATGGATATATCTACACAGATTTCTCTATAAATTTGGAAATAACTACTGCGCTATCTCTATAAACTTCGAAATATCTACACCGCCATCTGTATGAAAATGGAAATATCTACACCGCCATCTGTACAAACATGGACATATCTACACTGCCATCTGTATTAAGATGGAAATATCTACACCGCTATCTGTATAAACATGGAAATATCTGCCCAACTATCTGTATAAACATGGAAATATCCGCACCGCTATCTGTATAAACATGGAAATATCTACACTTCTATCTGCAAAAACATGGAAATATCCACACCGCTATCTGTGTAAACATGGAAATGTCTACACCGCTATCTCAGTAAACATGGAAATATCTACACCGCCATCTGTTTAAACATGAAAATATCTACACCGCCATCCCCATAAACATGGAAATATCTACACCGCCATCTGTATGAACATGGAAATATCTACACCGCTATCTCTATAAACGTGGAAATAACTAAACCGCTATCTTTATGAACTTGGAAATATCTACACTGCTCTCTGTAAAAAATTGAAATTATCTACACCACTATCTCTATAAACATGGAAATATCTTCACCGCTATCTGTATAAACATGGAAATATCTACACCGCCACCTGTATGAACATGGAAATATCTACACTGCCATCCGTACGAACATGGAAATATCTACACCGCCATCTGTATGAACATGTAAATATCTACACCGCCATCTGTATGAACATGGAAATATCTACACCGCTAACTATATGAACTTGGAAATATCTACGCCGCTATCTGTATGAAAATTGAAATATCTACACTGCTATCTGTATGAACATGGAAATATCTACACCGCTATCTGTATGAACATGGAAATATCTACACCGCTATCTGTATGAACATGGAAATATCCACACTGCTATCTGTATGAACATGCAAATATCTACACTGCAATCTGTATATCAATGGAAATATCTACACTGCTATCTCTATAAACATGGAAATAACTACGCTGCTATCTGTATAAACATGGAAATATCTACACCGCCATCTCTATGAACATGGAAATATCTACACCGCTATTTGTATGAACATGGAAATATCTACACCGCCATCTCTATGAACAGGGAAATATCTACAAAGCCATTTGTATGAACATGGAAATATCTACACCGCCATCTGTATGAACATGGAAATATCTTCATCGCCATCTGTATGAACATGGATATATGTACACCGGCATCTGGATGTCCATGGAAATATCTACACCGCTATCTGCATGAACATGGATATCTACACAGCTATCTGAATATACATGGAAATATCTACACAGATTTCTCAATAAGTGTGGAAATATCTACAGCGCTATCTCTATAAACTTCTAAATATCTACACCGCCATCTGTATGAACATGGAAATATCTACACCGCCATCTGTACGAACATGGACATATCTACACCGCCATCTGTATTAAGATGGAAATATCTACACCGCTATCTTTATAAACATGGAAATATCTGCCCAACTATCTGTATAAACATGGAAATATCCGCATCGCTATCTGTATAAACATGGAAATATCTACACTGCTATCTGCATAAACATGGAAATATCCACACCGCCATCTGTGTAAACATGGAAATGCCTACACCGCTATCTGTGTAAACATGGAAATATCTACACCGCCATCTGTGTAAGCATGAAAATATCTACACCGCCATCCCTATAAACATGGAAATATCTACACCGCCATCTGCATGAACATGGGAATATCTACACCGTTATCTGTTTGAACATGGAAATATCTCCACCGCTATATGTATGAACATGGAAATATCTACACAGCCTTCTGTATATCAATGGAAATATCTACACTGCTATCTCTATAAACATGGAAATAACTACACTGCTATCTGTATAAACAGGGAATATCTACACCGCCACCTGTATGAACATGGAAATATCTACACTTCCATCCGTATGAACATGGAAATATCTACCACGCCATCTGTATGAACATGTAAATATCTACACCGCCATCTGTATGAACATGGATATATCTACACCGCTAACTGAACATGGAAATATCTACACCACTATTGGTATGAACATGGAAATATCTACACCGCTATCTGTATGAACATGGAAATATCTACAACGCCATCTGTATGAACATGGAAATATCTACACCGTTATCTGTATGAACATGCAAATATCTACACAGCTATGTGTATATCACTGGAAATATCTACACTGCTATCTCTTTAAACATGGAAATAACTACACTGCTATCTGTATAAACATGGAAATATATACACCGCAATCACTATGAACATGGAAATATCTACACCGCCATCTGTATGAACATGGAAATATCTTCACCGCCATCTGTATGAACATGGATATATGTGCACCGGCATCTGGATGAACATGGAAATATCTACACGGCTATCTGCATGAACATGGAAATATCTACACAGCTATCTGAATATACATGGAAATATCTACACAGATTTCTCTATAAATATGGAAATAACTACAGCGCTATCTCTATAAACTTCGAAATATCTACACCGCCATCTGTATGAACATGGAAATATCTACACCGCCATCTGTACCATCATGGACATATCTACAACGCCATCTGTATTAAGATGGAAATATCTACACTGCTATCTCTATAAACATGGAAATATCTGACCAACTATCTGTATAAACATGGAAATATCCGCACCGCTATCTGTATAAACATGGAAATATCTACACTGCTATCTGCAAAAACATGGAAATATCCACACCATTATCTGTGTAAACATGGACATGTCTACACCGCCATCTGTGTAAACATGGAAATATCTACACCGCCAGCAGTGTAAACATGAAAATTTCTACTCCGCCATCCGTATAAACATGGAAATATCTACACCGCCATCTGTATGAACATGGAAATATCTACACCGCCATCTCTATAGACGTGGAAATATCTACACCGCTATCTGTATGAACATGGAAATATCTACACTGCTCTCTGTATAAAATTGAAATTACCTACACCACTATCTCTATAAACATGGAAATATCTACACTGCTATCTGTATAAACATGGAAATGTCTACACCGCTATCTGTATAAACATGGAAATACCTTCACGGCTATCTGTATAAACATGGAAATATCTACAACGCTGTCTCTATTAACATGGAAATATCTACACTGCTATCTGCATAAACATGGAAATATCCACACCGCTATCTGTGTAAACATGGAAATGTCTACACCGCTATCTGTGTAAACATGGAAATATCTACACCGACATCTGTGTAAACATGAAAATATCTACACCGCCATCCCAATAAACATGGAAATATCTACACCGTCCTCTGTATGAACATGGAAATATCTACACCGCCATCTCTATAAACGTGGAAATATCTACACCGATATCTGTATGAACTTGGAAATAACTACACTGCTCTCTGTATAAAATTGAAATTATCTACACCACTATCTCTATAAACATGGAAATATCTACACTGCTATCTGTATAAACATGGAAATATCTACACCGCTATCTGCATAAACATGGAAATATCTTCACCGCTATCTGTATAAAGATGGAAATATCTACAACGCTGTCTCTATAACTTGGAAATAACTACACCACTATCTCTGTAAACATGGAAATATCTACACCACCATCTGTATAAACATGGAAATATCTATACCGCTATCTGCATAAACATGGAAATATCTACACCGCCATCTCTATGAACATGGAAATATCTACACCGCCATCGGTACGAACATGGAAATATCTATACCGCCATCTGTATGAACATGTAAATATCTACACCGCCAACTGTATGAACATGGAAATATCTACACCGCTAACTGTATGAACATGGACATATCTGCACGGCTATCTGTATGAATATGGAAATATCTACACCGTTATCTGTATGAACATGGAAATATCTACACCGCTATCTGTATGAACATGGAAATATCTACACCGCTTTCAGTATGAACATGCAAATACCTACACAGCTATCTGTATATCAATGGAAATATCTACACTGCTATCTCTATAAACATGGAAATAACTACACTGCTATCTGTATAAACATGGAAATATCTACACCGCCATCTGTATGAACATGTAAATATCTACACCGCCATCTGTATGAACATGGAAATATCTAAACCGCTAACTGTAGGAACATGGAAATATCTACACCGCTATCTGTACGAACATGGAAATATCTACACCGCTATCTGTATGAACATGCAAATATCTACACAGCTATCTGTATATCAATGGAAATATCTACACAGCTATCTCTATTAACATGGAAATAACTACACTGCTATCTGTATAAACATGGAAATATCTATACCGCCACCTGTATGAACATGGAAATATCTACACTGCCATCCGTTCAAACATGGAAATATCTACACCGCCATCTGTATGAACATGTAAATATCTTCACCGCCATCTGTATGAACATGGAAATATCTACACCGCTAAATGTATGAACATGGAAATGTCTACACCGCTATTGGTATGAACATGGAAATATCTACACCGCTATCTGTATGAACATGGAAATACATACAACGCTATCTGTATGAACATGGAAATATCTACACCGCTATCTGTATGAACATGGAAATATCTACACCGCTATCTGTATGAACATGGAAATATCTACACTGCTATCTGTATGAACTTGCAAATATCTACACAGCTATCTGTATATCAATGGAAATATCCACACTGGTATCTCTATAAACATGGAAATATCTACACTGCTATCTGTATAAACATGGAAATATCTACACCAACATCTCTATGAACATGGAAATATCTACACCGCCAATTGTATGAACATGGAAATATCTACACCGCCATCTCTATGAACATGGAAATATCTACACCGCCATTTGTATGAACATGGAAATACCTACACCGCCATCAGTATGAACATGGAAATATCTTCACCGCCATCTGTATGAACATGGATATATGTTCACCGGCATCTGGATGAACATGGAAATATCTACACCGCCATCTGTACGAACATGGACATATCTACACCGACATCTGTATTAAGCTGGAAATATCTACACCGCTATCTTTATAAACATGGAAATATCTGCACCACTATCTGCATAAACATGGAAATATCCGCACCGCTATCTGTATAAACATGGAAATATCTACACCGCTATCTGCATAAACTTGGAAATATCCACACCGCTATCTGTGTAAACATGGAAATGTCCTCACCGCTATCTGTGTAAACATGGAAATATCTACACCGCCATCTGTGTAAACATGAAAATATCTACACCGCCATCTCTATAAACATGGAAATATCTACACCGTCATCTGTATGAACACGGAAATATCTACTATGCCATCTCTATAAACGAGGAAATATCTACACCGCTATCTGTATGAACTTGGAATTATCTACACTGCTATCTGTATAAAATTGGAATTATCTACACCACTATGTCTATAAACACGGAAGTATCTACACTGCTATCTGTATAAACATGGACTACCTACACCGCTATCTGTATAAACATGGAAATATCCTCACCGCTATCTGTATAAACATGGAAATATCTACAACGCTGTCTCTATAAACTTGGAAATAACTACACCACTATCTCTATAAACAAGGAAATATCTAGACCGCCATCTCTATAAACATGGAAATATCTACACCACCATCTGTATAAACATGGAATATCCATACCGCTATCTGCATAAAAATGTAAATATCTACACCGCCATCTCTATGAACATGTAAATATCTACACCGCCATCTGTATGAACATGGAAATATCTACACCGCTATCTGTATGAACATGGAAATATCTATACCGCTATGTCTATGAACATGCAAATATCTACACAGCTATCTGTATATCAATGGAAATATCTGCACTGCTATCTCTATTAACATGGAAATAACTACACTGCTATGTGTATAAACATGGAAATATCTACACCGCCACCTGTATGAACATGGAAATATCTACACCGCCATCTGTATTAACATGTAAATATCTACAATGCCATCTGTATGAACATGGAAATATCTACACCGCTGACTTATGAGCATGGAAATATCTACAACGCTATCTGTATGAACATGGAAATATCTACACCGCTATCTGTATGAACATGGAAATAACTACACCGCTATCTGTGTAAACATGGAAATATCTACACCGCTCTCTGTATGAACATGGAAATGTCTTCACTGCTATCTGAAAGAACATGCAAATATCTACACAGCTATCTGTATATCAATGGAAATATCTACACTGCTATCTCTATAAACATGGAAATAACTACACTGCTATCTGTATAAACATGGAAATATCTACACCGCCACCTGTATGAACATGGAAATAACTTCACCGCTATCTGTATAAACATGGAAATATCTACAACGCTGTCTCTATAAACTTGGAAATAACTACACCACTATCTCAATAAACATGGAAATATCTAGACCGCCATCTCTATAAACATGGAAATATCTACACCACCATCTGTATTAACATGGAAATATCTATACCGCTGTCTGCATAAACATGGAAATAACTACACCGCCATCTCTATGAACATGCAAATTTCTACACGGCCATCTGTACGAACATGGAAATATCTACACCGCCATCTGTATGAACATGTAAATATCTACACCGCCATCTGTATGAACATGGAAATATCTACACCGCTAACTGTATGACCATGGAAATATCTACACCGCTATCTGTATGAACATGGAAATATCTACACCGTTATCTGTATGAACATGCAAATATCTACACAGCTATGTGTATATCACTGGAAATATCTACACTGCTATCTCTATAAACATGGAAATAACTACACTGCTATCTGTATAAACAAGGAAATATCTACAACGCCATCACTGTGAACATGGAAATATCTACACCGCCATCTCTGTGAACATGGAAATATCTACACCGCCATCTATATGAACATGGAAATATCTACACCGCCATTTGTATGAACATGGAAATATCTACACCGCCATCTGTATGAACATGGAAATATCTACACCGCCATCTCTATAAACGCGGAAATATCTACATCGCTATCTGTATGAAGTTGGAAATATCCACACTGCTCTCGGTATAAAATTGAAATTATCTACACCACTATCTCTATAAACGTGGAAATATCTACACTGCCATCTGTATAAACATGGAAATATATACACTGCTATCTGCATGAACATGGAAATACCTACACAGCTATCTGAATATACACGGAAATATCTTCACAGATTTCTCTATAAATATAGAAATAACTACAGCGCTATCTCTATAAACTTTGAAATATCTTCACCGCCATCTGTATGAACATGCAAATATCTACACCGCCATCTGTACAACATGGACATATCTACACCGCCATCTATATTAAGATGGAAATATCTACACCGCTATCTGTATAAACATGGAAATATCTGCCCAACTATCTGTATAAACATGGAAATATACGCACCGCTATCTGTATAAACATGGAAATATCTACACTGCTATCTGCATAAACATGGAAATATCCACACCGCTATCTGTGTAAACATGGAAATGTCTACACCGCTATCTGTGTAAACATGAAAATATCTACACCGCCATCTGTGTAAACATGAAAATATCTACACCGCCATCCCTATAAACATGGAAATAGTTACACCGCCATCTGTATGAACATGGAAATATCTACACCGCCATCTCTATAAACATGGAAATATCTATACCGCTATCTGCATAAACATGGAAATATCTACACCACCATCTCTATGAACATGGAAATATCTACAACACCATCTGTACGAACATGGAAATATCTACACCGCCATCTCTACGAACATGGAAATATCTACACCGCCATTTGTATGAACATGGAAATATCTACACCGCCATCTCTATTAACATGGAAATATCTACACCGCCATTTGTATGAACATGGAAATATCTAGACCACCATGTGTATGAACATGGAAATATCTTCACCGCCATCTGAATGAACATGGATATATGTACACCGGCATCTGGAAGAACATGGAAATATCTACACCGCTATCTGCATGAACATGGAAATATCTACACAACTATCTGTATGAACATGGAAATATCTAGACCGCTATCTGTATGAACATGCAAATATCTACACAGCTATCTGTATATCAATGAAAATGTCTACACTGCTATCCCTATAAACATGGAAATAACTACACTGCTATCTGTATAAATATGGAAACATCTACACCGCCATCTCTATGAACATGGAAATATCTACACTGCCATTTGTATGAACATGGAAATATCTACACCACCATCTCTATGAACATGGAAATATCTACACCGCCATTTGTATGAACATGGAAATATCTACACCGCTAACTGTATGAACTTGGAAATATCTACACCGCTATCTGTATGAAAATGGAAATATCTACACTGCTATCTGTAAGAACATGGAAATATTCACATCGCTATCTGTATGAACATGGAAATATCTACACCGCTATCTGTATGAACATGGAAATATCCACACCGCTATCTGTATGAACATGCAAATATCTACAGTGCAATCTGTATATCAATGGAAATATCTACACTGCTATCTCTATAAACATGGAAATAACTACGCTGCTATCTGTATAAACATGGAAATATCTACACCGCCATCTCTATGAACATGGAAATATCTACACCGCTATTTGTATGAACATGGAAATATCTACACCGCCATCTCTATGAACAGGGAAATATCTACACCGCCATTTGTATGAACATGGAAATATCTACACCGCTATCTGTATGAACATGGAAATATCTTCATCGCCATCTGTATGAACATGGATATATGTACACCGGCATCTGGATGTCCATGGAAATATCTACACCGCTATCTGCATGAACATGGATATCTAAACAGCTATCTGAATATACATGTAAATATCTACACAGATTTCTCTATAAGTATGGAAATATATACAGCGCTATCTCTATAAACTTCGAAAAATCTACACCGCCATCTGTATGAACATGGAAATATCTACACCGCTAACTGTATGAACATGGAAATATCTACACCGCTATTGGTATCAACATGGAAATATCTACACCGCTATCTGTATGAACATGGAAATATCTACACCGCTATCTGTATGAACATGGAAATATCTACACCGCCCTCTGTATGAACATGGAAACATCTACACCGCCATCTGTATGAACATGTAAATATCTACACCGCCATCTTATGAACATGGAAATATCTACACCGCTAACTGTATGAACATGGAAATATCTACACGGCTATCTGTATGAACATGGAAATATCTACACCGCTATCTGTATGAACATGGAAATATCTACACCGCTTTCTGTATGAACATGGAAATATCTACACCGCTATCTGTATGAACATGGAAATATCTAGAGCGCTATCTGTATGAACATGCAAATATGTAAAGAGCTATCTGTATATCAATGGAAATATCTACACTGCTATCTCTATAAACATGGTAATAACTACACTGCTATCTGTATAAACATGGAAATATCTACACCGCCATCTCTATGAACATGGAAATATCTACACCGCCATTTGTATGAACATGGAAATATCTACACCGCCATCCCTATGAACATGGAAATATCTACATCGCCATTTGTATGAACATGGAAATATCTACACCACCATCTGTATGAACATGGAAATATCTTCACCGCCATCTGTATGAACATGGATATATGTGCACCGGCATCTGGATGAACATGGAAATATCTACACCGCTATCTGCATGAACATGGAAATATCTACACAGCTCTCTAAATATACATGGAAATATCTACACAGATTTCTCTATAAATATGGAAATAACTACAGCGCTATCTCTATAAACTTCGAAATATCTACACCGCCATCTGTATGAACATGGAAATATCTACACCGCCATCTGTACAAACATGGACATATCTACACCGCCATTTGTATTAAGATGGAAATATCAACTCCGCTATCTGTATAAACATGGAAATATCTGCCCAGCTATCTGTATAAACATGGAAATATCCGCACCGCTATCTGTATAAACATGGAAATATCTACACTTCTGTCTGCAAAAACATGGAAATATCCACACTGCAATCTGTGTAAACTTGGAAATGTCTACACCGCTATCTGTATGAACATGGAAATATCTACACCGCCATCTGTATGAACATGGAAATATCTACACCGCCATCTGTATGAAAATGTAAATATCTACACCGTCGTCTGTATGAACATGGAAATATCTACACCGCTATCTGTATGAACATGGAAATATCTACACCGCTATCTGTATGAACATTGAAATATGTACACCGCTATCTGTATGAACATGGAAATATCTAGACGGCTAACTGTACAAACATGCAAATATCTAAACAGCTATCTGTATATCAATGGAAATATCTACACTGCTATCTCTATAAACATGGAAATAACTACACCGCTATCTGTATGAACTTGGAAATATCTACACCGCCCTCTGTATGAACATGGAAATATCTACACCACCATCTGTATGAACATGTAAATATCTACACCGCCATCTTATGAACATGGAAACATCTACACTGCTAACTGTATGAACATGGAAATATCTACACCGCTATCTGTATGAACATGGAAATATCTACACCGCTATCTGTATGAACATGGAAATATCTACACCGCTATCTGTATGAACATAGAAATATCTAGAGCGCTATCTGTATGAACATGCAAATATCTAAACAGCTATCTGTATATCAATGGAAATATCTACACTGCTATCTCTATAAACATGGAAATAACTACACTGCTATCTGTATAAACATGGAAATATCTACACAGCCATCTCTATGAACATGGAAATATCAACACCGCCATTTGTATGAACATGGAAATATCTTCACCGCCATCCCTATGAACATGGAATTATCTACATCGCCATTTGTATGAACATGGAAATATCTACACCACCATCTGTATGAACATGGAAATATCTTCACCGCCATCTGTATGAACATGGATATATGTGCACCGGAATCTGGATGAACATGGAAATATCTACACCGCTATCTGCATGAACATGGAAATATCTACACGGCTATCTGAATATACATGGAAATATCTACACAGATTTCTCTATAAATATGGAATTAACTACAGCGCTATCTCTATAAACTTCGAAATATCTACGATGCCATCTGTATGAACATGGAAATATCTACACCGCCATCTGTACAAACATGCACATATCTACACCGCCATCTGTATTAAGATGGAAATATCAACACCGCTATCTGTATAAACATGGAAATATCTCCCCAACTATCAGTATAAACATGGAAATATCCGCACAGCTATCTGTATAAACATGGAAATATCTACACTTCTGTCTGCAAAAACATGGAAATATCCACACCGCTATCTGTGTAAACATGGAAATGTCTACGCCGCTATCTGTATGAACATGGAAATATCTTCACCGCCATCTGTATGAACATGGAAATATCTACACTGCCATCCGTACGAACATGGAAATATCTACACCGCCATGTGTATGAACATGTAAATATCTACACCGCCATCTGTATGAACATGGAAATATCTACACCGCTAACTGTATGAACATGGAAATATCTGCCCCGCTATCTGTATGAACATGGGAATATCTACACCGCTATCTGTATGAACATGGAAATATCTACACCGCCATCTGTATGAACATGGAAATATCTACACTGCCATCTGTATGAACATGTAAATATCTACACCGCCATCTGTATGAACATGGAAATCCCTACACCACTAACTGTATGAACATGGAAATATCTACACCGCTATCTGCATGAGCATGGAAATATCTACACCGCTATCTGTATGAACTTGGAAATATCTACACCGCTATCTGTATGAACATGGAAATATCTACACCGCTATCTGTATGAACATGGAAATATCGACACCGCTATCTGTATGAACATGGAAATATCTACACCGACATCTGAATGAACATGAAAATATCTACATCGCCATGTCTATATCAATGGAAATTTCTACACTGCTATCTCTATAAACATGGAAATAACTACACCGCTATCTGTATAAACATGGAAATATCTACTGCGCCATCTCTATGAACATGGAAATATCTACACCGCCATCTGTACGAACATGAAAATATCTATACAGCCAACTGTATGAACATGTAAATATCTACACCGCCATCAGTATGAACATGGAAATATCTTCACTACTAACTGTATGAACATGGAAATATCTACACCGCTATCTGTATGAACATGGAAATACCTACACCGTTATCTGTATGAACATGGAATTATCTACACCGCTATCTGTATGAACATGGAAATATCTACACCGCTATCTATACGAACATGGAAATATCTACACCGCTATCTGTATGAACATGCAAATATCCACACAGCTATCTGTATATCAATGGAAATATCTACACAGCTATCTCTATAAACATGGAAATAACTACACTGCTATCTGTATAAACATGGAAATATCTACACCGCCACCTGTTTGAACATGGAAATATCTACACTGCCATCCGTACGAACAAGGAAATATCTACACCGCCATGTGTATGAACATGTAAATATCTACACCGCCATCTGTATGAACATGGAAATATCTACACCGTTAACCGTATGAACATGGAAATGTCTACACCGCTATCTGTGTAAACATGGAAATATCTACACCGCCATCTGTGTAAGCATGAAAATATCTACACCGCCATCCCTATAAACATGGAAATATCTACACCGCCATCTGTATGAACATGGAAATATCTACACCGCCATCTCTATAAACGTGGAAATATCTACACCGCTATCTGTATGAACTTAGAAATATCTACACTGCTCTCTGTATAAAATTGAAATTATCTACACCACTATCTCTATAAACATGGATAAATCTACACTGCTATCTGTATAAACATGGAAATATCTACACCGCTATCTGTATAAACATGGAAATATCTTCACTGCTATCTGTATAAACATGGAAATATCAACAACGCAGTCTCTATAAACTTGGAAATAACTACTCCACTATCTCTGTAAACATGGAAATATCTAGACCGCCATCTCTAAAAACATAGGAATATCTACACCACCATCTGTAAAAAAATGGAAATATCTATACCGCTATCTGCATAAACATGGAAATATCTACAAAGCCATCTCTAAGAACATGGAAATATCTACACCGCCATCTGTACGAACATGGAAATATCTATACCGCCAGCTGTAAGAACATGTAAATATCTACACCGCCATCTGTATGAACATGGAAATATCTACACCGCTAACTGTATGAACATGGAAATATCTGCACCGCTATCTGAATGAACATGGAAATATCTACACCGCCACCTGTATGAACATGGAAATATATACACTGCCATCCGTACGAACAAGGAAATATCTACACCGCCATGTGTATGAACATGTAAATATCTACACCGCCATCTGTATGAACATGGAAATATCTACACCGTTAACTGTATGAACATGGAAATGTCTACACCGCTATCTGTGTAAACATGGAAATATCTACACCGCCATCTGTGTAAGCATGAAAATATCTACACCGCCATCCCTATAAACATTGAAATATTTACACCGCCATCTGTATGAACATGGAAATATCTACACCGCCATCTCTATAAACGTGGAAATATCTACACCGCTATCTGAATGAACTTGGAAATATCTACACTGCTCTCTGTATAAAATTGAAATTATCTACATCACTATCTCTATAAACATGGAAATATCTACACTGCTATCTGTATAAACATGGAAATATCTACACCGCTATCTGTATAAACATGGAAATATCTTCACCGCTATCTGTATAAACATGGAAATATCAACAACGCAGTCTCTATAAACTTGGAAATAACTACTCCACTATCTCTGTAAACATGGAAATATCTAGACCGCCATCTCTAAAAACATAGGAATATCTACACCATCATCTGTAAAAAAATGGAAATATCTATACCGCTATCTGTATAAACATGGAAATATCTACAAAGCCATCTCTAAGAACATGGAAATATCTACACCGCCATCTGTACGAACATGGAAATATCTATACCGCCAGCTGTATGAACATGTAAATATCTACACCGCCATCTGTATGAACATGGAAATATCTACACCGCTAACTGTATGAACATGGAAATATCTGCACCGCTATCTGTATGAACATGGAAATACCTACACCGCTATCTGTATGAACATGGAAATATCTACATCGCCATCTGTACGAACATGGAAATATCTACACCGCTATCTGTATGAACAGGCAAATATCTACACAGCTATCTGTATATCAATGGAAATATCTACACCGCCATCTCTATATCAATGGAAATTTCTACACTGCTATCTCTATAAACATGGAAATAACTACACCGCTTTCTGTATAAACATGGAAATATCTACTCCGCCATCTCTATGAACATGGAAATATCTTTACCGCCATTTGTATGAACATGGAAATATCTACACCGCTATCTGCATGAACATGGAAATATCTACACAGCTATCTGAATATACATGGAAATATCTACACAGATTTCTCTATAAATATGGAAATAACTACTGCGCTATCTCTATAAACTTCGAAATATCTACACCGCCATCTGTATGAACATGGAAATATCTACACCGCCATCTGTACAAACATGGACATATCTACACCGCCATCTGTATTAAGATGGAAATATCTACACCGCTATCTGTATAAACATGGAAATATCTGCCCAACTATCTGTATAAACATGGAAATATCCGCACCGCTATCTGTATAAACATGGAAATATCTACACTTCTATCTGCAAAAACATGGAAATATCCACGCCGCTATCTGTGTAAACATGGAAATGTCTACACCGGTATCTGTGTAAACATGGAAATATCTACACCGCCATCTGTTTAAACATGAAAATATCTACACCGCCATCCCCATAAACATGGAAATATCTACACCGCCATCTGTATGAACATGGAAATATCTACACCGCTATCTCTATAAACGTGGAAATATCTACACCGCTATCTTTATGAACTTGGAAATATCTACACTGCTCTCTGTATAAAATTGAAATTATCTACACCACTATCTCTATAAACATGGAAATATCTTCACCGCTATCTGTATAAACATGGAAATATCTACACCGCCACCTGTATGAACATGGAAATATCTACACTGCCATCCGTACGAACATGGAAATATCTACACCGCCATCTGTATGAACATGTAAATATCTAAACCGCCATCTGTATGAACATGGAAATATCTACACCGCTAACTGTATGAAAATGGAAATATCTACACTGCTATCTGTATGAACATGGAAATATCTACACCGCTATCTGTATGAACATGGAAATATCTACACCGCTATCTGTATGAACATGGAAATATCCACACTGCTATCTGTATGAACATGCAAATATCTACACTGCAATCTGTATATCAATGGAAATATCTACACTGCTATCTCTATAAACATGGAAATAACTACGCTGCTATCTGTATAAACATGGAAATATCTACACCGCCATCTCTATGAACATGGAAATATCTACACCGCTATTTGTATGAACATGGAAATATCTACACCGCCATCTCTATGAACAGGGAAATATCTACAAAGCCATTTGTATGAACATGGAAATATCTACACCGCCATCTGTATGAACATGGAAATATCTTCATCGCCATCTGTATGAACATGGATATATGTACACCGGCATCTGGATGTCCATGGAAATATCTACACCGCTATCTGCATGAACATGGATATCTACACAGCTATCTGAATATACATGGAAATATCTACACAGATTTCTCAATAAGTGTGGAAATATCTACAGCGCTATCTCTATAAACTTCTAAATATCTACACCGCCATCTGTATGAACATGGAAATATCTACACCGCCATCTGTACGAACATGGACATATCTACACCGCCATCTGTATTAAGATGGAAATATCTACACCGCTATCTTTATAAACATGGAAATATCTGCCCAACTATCTGTATAAACATGGAAATATCCGCATCGCTATCTGTATAAACATGGAAATATCTACACTGCTATCTGCATAAACATGGAAATATCCACACCGCCATCTGTGTAAACATGGAAATGCCTACACCCTATCTGTGTAAACATGGAAATATCTACACCGCCATCTGTGTAAGCATGAAAATATCTACACCGCCATCCCTATAAACATGGAAATATCTACACCGCCATCTGCATGAACATGGGAATATCTACACCGTTATCTGTTTGAACATGGAAATATCTCCACCGCTATATGTATGAACATGGAAATATCTACACAGCCTTCTGTATATCAATGGAAATATCTACACTGCTATCTCTATAAACATGGAAATAACTACACTGCTATCTGTATAAACAGGGAATATCTACACCGCCACCTGTATGAACATGGAAATATCTACACTTCCATCCGTATGAACATGGAAATATCTACCACGCCATCTGTATGAACATGTAAATATCTACACCGCCATCTGTATGAACATGGATATATCTACACCGCTAACTGAACATGGAAATATCTACACCACTATTGGTATGAACATGGAAATATCTACACCGCTATCTGTATGAACATGGAAATATCTACACCGCCATCTGTATGAACATGGAAATATCTACACCGCCATCTGAATGAACATGTAAATATCTACACCGCCATCTCTAAATCAATGGAAATTTCTACACTGCTATCTCTATAAACATGGAAATAACTTCACCGCTATCTGTATAAACATGGAAATATCTACACCACCATCTCTATGAACATGGAAATATCAACACCGCCATCTGTATGAACATGGATATATCTTCATCGCCATCTGTATGAACAAGGATATATGTGCACCGGCATCTGGATGAACATGGAAATATATACACCGCTATCTGCATGAACATGGATATCTACACAGCTATCTGAATATAAATGGAAATATCTACACAGATTTCTCTATAAGTGTGGAAATATCTACAGCGCTATCTCTATAAACTTCGAAATATCTACACCGCCATCTGTATGAACATGGAAATATCTACACCGCCATCTGTACGAACATGGACATATCTACACCGTCATCTGTATTAAGATGGAAATATCTACACCGCTATCTGTATAAACATGGAAATATCTGCCCAACTATCTGTATAAACATGAAAATATCCGCACCGCTATCTGTATAAACATGGAAATATCTACACTGCTATCTGCATAAACATGGAAATACCCACACCGCCATCTGTGTAAACATGGAAATGTCTACACCGCTATCTGTGTAAACATGGAAATATCTACACCGCCATCTGTGTAAGCATGAAAATATCTACACCGCCATCCCTAAAAACATGGAAATATCTACACCGCCATCTGTAGGAACATGGAAATATCTACACCGCTATCTGTATGAACATGGAAATATCTACACCGATATCTGTATGAACATGGAAATATCTACACCGCTATCTGTATGAACATGGAAATATCTAAACCGCTATCTGTATGAACATGGAAATATCTACACCGCTATCTGTATGAACATGCAAATATCTACACAGCTATCTGTATATCAATGGAAATATCTACAAAGCTATCTCTATAAACATGGAAATAACTACACTGCTATCTGTATAAACATGGAAATATCTACACCGCCACCTGTATGAACATGGAAATATCTACGCTGCCATCTGTACGAACATGGAAATATCTACACCGCCATGTGTATGAGCATGTAAATATCTACACCGCCATCTGTATGAACATGGAAATATCTACACCGCTAACTGTATGACCATGGAAATATCTACACCGCTATCTGTATGAACATGGAAATATCTACACCGTTATCTGTATGAACATGCAAATATCTACACAGCTATGTGTATATCACTGGAAATATCTACACTGCTATCTCTTTAAACATGGAAATAACTACACTGCTATCTGTATAAACATGGAAATATATACACCGCAATCACTATGAACATGGAAATATCTACACCGCCATCTGTATGAACATGGAAATATCTTCACCGCCATCTGTATGAACATGGATATATGTGCACCGGCATCTGGATGAACATGGAAATATCTACACGGCTATCTGCATGAACATGGAAATATCTACACAGCTATCTGAATATACATGGAAATATCTACACAGATTTCTCTATAAATATGGAAATAACTACAGCGCTATCTCTATAAACTTCGAAATATCTACACCGCCATCTGTATGAACATGGAAATATCTACACCGCCATCTGTACCATCATGGACATATCTACAACGCCATCTGTATTAAGATGGAAATATCTACACTGCTATCTCTATAAACATGGAAATATCTGACCAACTATCTGTATAAACATGGAAATATCCGCACCGCTATCTGTATAAACATGGAAATATCTACACTGCTATCTGCAAAAACATGGAAATATCCACACCATTATCTGTGTAAACATGGACATGTCTACACCGCCATCTGTGTAAACATGGAAATATCTACACCGCCAGCAGTGTAAACATGAAAATTTCTACTCCGCCATCCGTATAAACATGGAAATATCTACACCGCCATCTGTATGAACATGGAAATATCTACACCGCCATCTCTATAGACGTGGAAATATCTACACCGCTATCTGTATGAACATGGAAATATCTACACTGCTCTCTGTATAAAATTGAAATTACCTACACCACTATCTCTATAAACATGGAAATATCTACACTGCTATCTGTATAAACATGGAAATGTCTACACCGCTATCTGTATAAACATGGAAATACCTTCACGGCTATCTGTATAAACATGGAAATATCTACAACGCTGTCTCTATTAACATGGAAATATCTACACTGCTATCTGCATAAACATGGAAATATCCACACCGCTATCTGTGTAAACATGGAAATGTCTACACCGCTATCTGTGTAAACATGGAAATATCTACACCGACATCTGTGTAAACATGAAAATATCTACACCGCCATCCCAATAAACATGGAAATATCTACACCGTCCTCTGTATGAACATGGAAATATCTACACCGCCATCTCTATAAACGTGGAAATATCTACACCGATATCTGTATGAACTTGGAAATAACTACACTGCTCTCTGTATAAAATTGAAATTATCTACACCACTATCTCTATAAACATGGAAATATCTACACTGCTATCTGTATAAACATGGAAATATCTACACCGCTATCTGCATAAACATGGAAATATCTTCACCGCTATCTGTATAAAGATGGAAATATCTACAACGCTGTCTCTATAACTTGGAAATAACTACACCACTATCTCTGTAAACATGGAAATATCTACACCACCATCTGTATAAACATGGAAATATCTATACCGCTATCTGCATAAACATGGAAATATCTACACCGCCATCTCTATGAACATGGAAATATCTACACCGCCATCGGTACGAACATGGAAATATCTATACCGCCATCTGTATGAACATGTAAATATCTACACCGCCAACTGTATGAACATGGAAATATCTACACCGCTAACTGTATGAACATGGACATATCTGCACGGCTATCTGTATGAATATGGAAATATCTACACCGTTATCTGTATGAACATGGAAATATCTACACCGCTATCTGTATGAACATGGAAATATCTACACCGCTTTCAGTATGAACATGCAAATACCTACACAGCTATCTGTATATCAATGGAAATATCTACACTGCTATCTCTATAAACATGGAAATAACTACACTGCTATCTGTATAAACATGGAAATATCTACACCGCCATCTGTATGAACATGTAAATATCTACACCGCCATCTGTATGAACATGGAAATATCTAAACCGCTAACTGTAGGAACATGGAAATATCTACACCGCTATCTGTACGAACATGGAAATATCTACACCGCTATCTGTATGAACATGCAAATATCTACACAGCTATCTGTATATCAATGGAAATATCTACACAGCTATCTCTATTAACATGGAAATAACTACACTGCTATCTGTATAAACATGGAAATATCTATACCGCCACCTGTATGAACATGGAAATATCTACACTGCCATCCGTTCAAACATGGAAATATCTACACCGCCATCTGTATGAACATGTAAATATCTTCACCGCCATCTGTATGAACATGGAAATATCTACACCGCTAAATGTATGAACATGGAAATGTCTACACCGCTATTGGTATGAACATGGAAATATCTACACCGCTATCTGTATGAACATGGAAATACATACAACGCTATCTGTATGAACATGGAAATATCTACACCGCTATCTGTATGAACATGGAAATATCTACACCGCTATCTGTATGAACATGGAAATATCTACACCGCTATCTGTATGAACTTGCAAATATCTACACAGCTATCTGTATATCAATGGAAATATCCACACTGGTATCTCTATAAACATGGAAATATCTACACTGCTATCTGTATAAACATGGAAATATCTACACCAACATCTCTATGAACATGGAAATATCTACACCGCCAATTGTATGAACATGGAAATATCTACACCGCCATCTCTATGAACATGGAAATATCTACACCGCCATTTGTATGAACATGGAAATACCTACACCGCCATCAGTATGAACATGGAAATATCTTCACCGCCATCTGTATGAACATGGATATATGTTCACCGGCATCTGGATGAACATGGAAATATCTACACCGCCATCTGTACGAACATGGACATATCTACACCGACATCTGTATTAAGCTGGAAATATCTACACCGCTATCTTTATAAACATGGAAATATCTGCACCACTATCTGCATAAACATGGAAATATCCGCACCGCTATCTGTATAAACATGGAAATATCTACACCGCTATCTGCATAAACTTGGAAATATCCACACCGCTATCTGTGTAAACATGGAAATGTCCTCACCGCTATCTGTGTAAACATGGAAATATCTACACCGCCATCTGTGTAAACATGAAAATATCTACACCGCCATCTCTATAAACATGGAAATATCTACACCGTCATCTGTATGAACACGGAAATATCTACTATGCCATCTCTATAAACGAGGAAATATCTACACCGCTATCTGTATGAACTTGGAATTATCTACACTGCTATCTGTATAAAATTGGAATTATCTACACCACTATGTCTATAAACACGGAAGTATCTACACTGCTATCTGTATAAACATGGACTACCTACACCGCTATCTGTATAAACATGGAAATATCCTCACCGCTATCTGTATAAACATGGAAATATCTACAACGCTGTCTCTATAAACTTGGAAATAACTACACCACTATCTCTATAAACAAGGAAATATCTAGACCGCCATCTCTATAAACATGGAAATATCTACACCACCATCTGTATAAACATGGAATATCCATACCGCTATCTGCATAAAAATGTAAATATCTACACCGCCATCTCTATGAACATGTAAATATCTACACCGCCATCTGTATGAACATGGAAATATCTACACCGCTATCTGTATGAACATGGAAATATCTATACCGCTATGTCTATGAACATGCAAATATCTACACAGCTATCTGTATATCAATGGAAATATCTGCACTGCTATCTCTATTAACATGGAAATAACTACACTGCTATGTGTATAAACATGGAAATATCTACACCGCCACCTGTATGAACATGGAAATATCTACACCGCCATCTGTATTAACATGTAAATATCTACAATGCCATCTGTATGAACATGGAAATATCTACACCGCTGACTTATGAGCATGGAAATATCTACAACGCTATCTGTATGAACATGGAAATATCTACACCGCTATCTGTATGAACATGGAAATAACTACACCGCTATCTGTGTAAACATGGAAATATCTACACCGCTCTCTGTATGAACATGGAAATATCTTCACTGCTATCTGAAAGAACATGCAAATATCTACACAGCTATCTGTATATCAATGGAAATATCTACACTGCTATCTCTATAAACATGGAAATAACTACACTGCTATCTGTATAAACATGGAAATATCTACACCGCCACCTGTATGAACATGGAAATAACTTCACCGCTATCTGTATAAACATGGAAATATCTACAACGCTGTCTCTATAAACTTGGAAATAACTACACCACTATCTCAATAAACATGGAAATATCTAGACCGCCATCTCTATAAACATGGAAATATCTACACCACCATCTGTATTAACATGGAAATATCTATACCGCTGTCTGCATAAACATGGAAATAACTACACCGCCATCTCTATGAACATGCAAATTTCTACACGGCCATCTGTACGAACATGGAAATATCTACACCGCCATCTGTATGAACATGTAAATATCTACACCGCCATCTGTATGAACATGGAAATATCTACACCGCTAACTGTATGACCATGGAAATATCTACACCGCTATCTGTATGAACATGGAAATATCTACACCGTTATCTGTATGAACATGCAAATATCTACACAGCTATGTGTATATCACTGGAAATATCTACACTGCTATCTCTATAAACATGGAAATAACTACACTGCTATCTGTATAAACAAGGAAATATCTACACCGCCATCACTGTGAACATGGAAATATCTACACCGCCATCTCTGTGAACATGGAAATATCTACACCGCCATCTATATGAACATGGAAATATCTACACCGCCATTTGTATGAACATGGAAATATCTACACCGCCATCTGTATGAACATGGAAATATCTACACCGCCATCTCTATAAACGCGGAAATATCTACATCGCTATCTGTATGAACTTGGAAATATCCACACTGCTCTCGGTATAAAATTGAAATTATCTACACCACTATCTCTATAAACGTGGAAATATCTACACTGCCATCTGTATAAACATGGAAATATATACACTGCTATCTGCATGAACATGGAAATACCTACACAGCTATCTGAATATACACGGAAATATCTTCACAGATTTCTCTATAAATATAGAAATAACTACAGCGCTATCTCTATAAACTTTGAAATATCTTCACCGCCATCTGTATGAACATGCAAATATCTACACCGCCATCTGTACAACATGGACATATCTACACCGCCATCTATATTAAGATGGAAATATCTACACCGCTATCTGTATAAACATGGAAATATCTGCCCAACTATCTGTATAAACATGGAAATATACGCACCGCTATCTGTATAAACATGGAAATATCTACACTGCTATCTGCATAAACATGGAAATATCCACACCGCTATCTGTGTAAACATGGAAATGTCTACACCGCTATCTGTGTAAACATGAAAATATCTACACCGCCATCTGTGTAAACATGAAAATATCTACACCGCCATCCCTATAAACATGGAAATAGTTACACCGCCATCTGTATGAACATGGAAATATCTACACCGCCATCTCTATAAACATGGAAATATCTATACCGCTATCTGCATAAACATGGAAATATCTACACCACCATCTCTATGAACATGGAAATATCTACAACACCATCTGTACGAACATGGAAATATCTACACCGCCATCTCTACGAACATGGAAATATCTACACCGCCATTTGTATGAACATGGAAATATCTACACCGCCATCTCTATTAACATGGAAATATCTACACCGCCATTTGTATGAACATGGAAATATCTAGACCACCATGTGTATGAACATGGAAATATCTTCACCGCCATCTGAATGAACATGGATATATGTACACCGGCATCTGGAAGAACATGGAAATATCTACACCGCTATCTGCATGAACATGGAAATATCTACACAACTATCTGTATGAACATGGAAATATCTAGACCGCTATCTGTATGAACATGCAAATATCTACACAGCTATCTGTATATCAATGAAAATGTCTACACTGCTATCCCTATAAACATGGAAATAACTACACTGCTATCTGTATAAATATGGAAACATCTACACCGCCATCTCTATGAACATGGAAATATCTACACTGCCATTTGTATGAACATGGAAATATCTACACCACCATCTCTATGAACATGGAAATATCTACACCGCCATTTGTATGAACATGGAAATATCTACACCGCTAACTGTATGAACTTGGAAATATCTACACCGCTATCTGTATGAAAATGGAAATATCTACACTGCTATCTGTATGAACATGGAAATATCCACACCGCTATCTGTATGAACATGGAAATATCTACACCGCTATCTGTATGAACATGGAAATATCCACACCGCTATCTGTATGAACATGCAAATATCTACAGTGCAATCTGTATATCAATGGAAATATCTACACTGCTATCTCTATAAACATGGAAATAACTACGCTGCTATCTGTATAAACATGGAAATATCTACACCGCCATCTCTATGAACATGGAAATATCTACACCGCTATTTGTATGAACATGGAAATATCTACACCGCCATCTCTATGAACAGGGAAATATCTACACCGCCATTTGTATGAACATGGAAATATCTACACCGCTATCTGTATGAACATGGAAATATCTTCATCGCCATCTGTATGAACATGGATATATGTACACCGGCATCTGGATGTCCATGGAAATATCTACACCGCTATCTGCATGAACATGGATATCTAAACAGCTATCTGAATATACATGGAAATATCTACACAGATTTCTCTATAAGTATGGAAATATATACAGCGCTATCTCTATAAACTTCGAAAAATCTACACCGCCATCTGTATGAACATGGAAATATCTACACCGCTAACTGTATGAACATGGAAATATCTACACCGCTATTGGTATCAACATGGAAATATCTACACCGCTATCTGTATGAACATGGAAATATCTACACCGCTATCTGTATGAACATGGAAATATCTACACCGCCCTCTGTATGAACATGGAAACATCTACACCGCCATCTGTATGAACATGTAAATATCTACACCGCCATCTTATGAACATGGAAATATCTACACCGCTAACTGTATGAACATGGAAATATCTACACGGCTATCTGTATGAACATGGAAATATCTACACCGCTATCTGTATGAACATGGAAATATCTACACCGCTTTCTGTATGAACATGGAAATATCTACACCGCTATCTGTATGAACATGGAAATATCTAGAGCGCTATCTGTATGAACATGCAAATATGTAAAGAGCTATCTGTATATCAATGGAAATATCTACACTGCTATCTCTATAAACATGGTAATAACTACACTGCTATCTGTATAAACATGGAAATATCTACACCGCCATCTCTATGAACATGGAAATATCTACACCGCCATTTGTATGAACATGGAAATATCTACACCGCCATCCCTATGAACATGGAAATATCTACATCGCCATTTGTATGAACATGGAAATATCTACACCACCATCTGTATGAACATGGAAATATCTTCACCGCCATCTGTATGAACATGGATATATGTGCACCGGCATCTGGATGAACATGGAAATATCTACACCGCTATCTGCATGAACATGGAAATATCTACACAGCTCTCTAAATATACATGGAAATATCTACACAGATTTCTCTATAAATATGGAAATAACTACAGCGCTATCTCTATAAACTTCGAAATATCTACACCGCCATCTGTATGAACATGGAAATATCTACACCGCCATCTGTACAAACATGGACATATCTACACCGCCATTTGTATTAAGATGGAAATATCAACTCCGCTATCTGTATAAACATGGAAATATCTGCCCAACTATCTGTATAAACATGGAAATATCCGCACCGCTATCTGTATAAACATGGAAATATCTACACTTCTGTCTGCAAAAACATGGAAATATCCACACTGCAATCTGTGTAAACTTGGAAATGTCTACACCGCTATCTGTATGAACATGGAAATATCTACACCGCCATCTGTATGAACATGGAAATATCTACACCGCCATCTGTATGAAAATGTAAATATCTACACCGTCGTCTGTATGAACATGGAAATATCTACACCGCTATCTGTATGAACATGGAAATATCTACACCGCTATCTGTATGAACATTGAAATATGTACACCGCTATCTGTATGAACATGGAAATATCTAGACGGCTAACTGTACAAACATGCAAATATATAAACAGCTATCTGTATATCAATGGAAATATCTACACTGCTATCTCTATAAACATGGAAATAACTACACCGCTATCTGTATGAACTTGGAAATATCTACACCACCATCTGTATGAACATGTAAATATCTACACCGCCATCTTATGAACATGGAAACATCTACACTGCTAACTGTATGAACATGGAAATATCTACACCGTTATCTGTATGAACATGGAAATATCTACACCGCTATCTGTATGAACATGGAAATATCTACACCGCTATCTGTATGAACATAGAAATATCTAGAGCGCTATCTGTATGAACATGCAAATATCTAAACAGCTATCTGTATATCAATGGAAATATCTACACTGCTATCTCTATAAACATGGAAATAACTACACTGCTATCTGTATAAACATGGAAATATCTACACCGCCATCTCTATGAACATGGAAATATCAACACCGCCATTTGTATGAACATGGAAATATCTTCACCGCCATCCCTATGAACATGGAATTATCTACATCGCCATTTGTATGAACATGGAAATATCTACACCACCATCTGTATGAACATGGAAATATCTTCACCGCCATCTGTATGAACATGGATATATGTGCACCGGAATCTGGATGAACATGGAAATATCTACACCGCTATCTGCATGAACATGGAAATATCTACACGGCTATCTGAATATACATGGAAATATCTACACAGATTTCTCTATAAATATGGAATTAACTACAGCGCTATCTCTATAAACTTCGAAATATCTACGATGCCATCTGTATGAACATGGAAATATCTACACCGCCATCTGTACAAACATGCACATATCTACACCGCCATCTGTATTAAGATGGAAATATCAACACCGCTATCTGTATAAACATGGAAATATCTCCCCAACTATCAGTATAAACATGGAAATATCCGCACAGCTATCTGTATAAACATGGAAATATCTACACTTCTGTCTGCAAAAACATGGAAATATCCACACCGCTATCTGTGTAAACATGGAAATGTCTACGCCGCTATCTGTATGAACATGGAAATATCTTCACCGCCATCTGTATGAACATGGAAATATCTACACTGCCATCCCTACGAACATGGAAATATCTACACCGCCATGTGTATGAACATGTAAATATCTACACCGCCATCTGTATGAACATGGAAATATCTACACCGCTAACTGTATGAACATGGAAATATCTGCACCGCTATCTGTATGAACATGGGAATATCTACACCGCTATCTGTATGAACATGGAAATATCTACACCGCCATCTGTATGAACATGGAAATATCTACACTGCCATCTGTATGAACATGTAAATATCTACACCGCCATCTGTATGAACATGGAAATCCCTACACCACTAACTGTATGAACATGGAAATATCTACACCGCTATCTGCATGAGCATGGAAATATCTACACCGCTATCTGTATGAACATGGAAATATCTACACCACTATCTGTATGAACATGGAAGTATCTACACTGCCATCTGTATGAACATGGAAATATCTACACCGTTATCTGTTTGAACATGGAAATATCTCCACCGCTATATGTATGAACATGGAAATATCTACACAGCCTTCTGTATATCAATGGAAATACCTACACTGCTATCTCTATAAACATGGAAATAACTACACTGCTATCTGTATAAACAGGGAAATATCTACACCGCCACCTGTATGAACATGGAAATATCTACACTTCCATCCGTATGAACATGGAAATATCTACCACGCCATCTGTATGAACATGTAAATATCTACACCGCCATCTGTATGAACATGGAAATATCTACACCGCTAACTGAACATGGAAATATCTACACCGCTATTGGTATGAACATGGAAATATCTACACCGCTATCTGTATGAACATGGAAATATCTACACCGCCATCTGTATGAACATGGAAATATCTACACCGCCATCTGTAGGAACATGGACATATCTACACCGCCATCTGTATTAAGATGGAAATATCTACACCGCTATCTTTATAAACATGGGAATATCTGCCCAACTATCTGTATAAACATGGAAATATCCGCATCGCTATCTGTATAAACATGGAAATATCTACACTGCTATCTGCATAAGCATGGAAATATCCACACCGCCATCTGTGTAAACATGGAAATGCCTACACCGCTATCTGTGTAAACATGGAAATATCTACACCGCCATCTGTGTAAGCATGAAAATATCTACACCGCCATCCCTATAAACATGGAAATATCTACACTGCCATCTGTATGAACATGGAAATATCTACACCGTTATCTGTTTGAACATGGAAATATCTCCACCACTATATGTATGAACATGGAAATATCTACACAGCCTTCTGTATATCAATGGAAATACCTACACTGCTATCTCTATAAACATGGAAATAACTACACTGCTATCTGTATAAACAGGGAAATATCTACACCGCCACCTGTATGAAAATGGAAATATCTACACTTCCATCCGTATGAACATGGAAATATCTACCACGCCATCTGTATGAACATGTAAATATCTACACCGCCATCTGTATGAACATGGAAATATCTACACCGCTAACTGAACATGGAAATATCTACACCGCTATTGGTATGAACATGGAAATATCTACACCGCTATCTGTATGAACATGGAAATATCTACACCGCCATCTGTATGAACATGGAAATATCTACACCGCCATCCGAATGAACATGTAAATATCTACACCGCCATCTCTAAATCAATGGAAATTTCTACACTGCTATCTCTATAAACATGGAAATAACTTCACCGCTATCTGTATAAACATGGAAATATCTACACCGCCATCTCTATGAACATGGAAATATCAACACCGCCATCTCTACGAACATGAAAATATCTATACCGCCAGCTGTATGAACATGTAAATATCTACACCGCTATCTGTGTGAACATGGAAATATCTACACTACTAACTGTATGAACATGGAAATATCTACACCGTTATCTGTATGAACATGGAAATATCTACACCGTTATCTGTATGAACATGGAAATATCTACACCGCTATCTGTATGAACATGGAAATATCTGCACCGCTATCTGTATGAACATGCAAATATCTACACAGCTATCTGTATATCAATGGAAATATCTACACAGCTATCTCTATAAACATGGAAATAACTACACCGCAATCTGTATAAACATGGAAATATCTACACTGCCATCTCTATGAACATGGAAATATCTACACCGCCATTTGTATGAACATGGAAATATCTACACCGCCATCTCTATGAACATGTAAATATCTACACAGCCATTTGTTTGAACATGGAAATATCTACACCGCCATCTGTATGAACATGGAAATATCTACACCCCCATCTGTATGAACATGGATATATGTGCACTGGCATCTGGATGAACATGGAAATATCTACACCGCTATCTGCATGAACATGGAAATATCTACACAGCTATCTGAATATACATGGAAATATCTACACAGATTTCTCTATAAATATGGAAATAACTACCGCGCTATCTCTATAAACTTTGAAATATCTACACCGCCATCTGTATGAACATGGAAATATCTAAACCGCCATCTGTACAAACATGGACATATCTACACCGCCATCTGCATTAAGATGGAAATATCTACACCGCTATCTGTATAAACATGGAATTATCTGCCCAACTATCTGTATAAACCTGGAAATATCCGCACCGCTATCTGTATAAACATGGAAATACCTACACTTCTATTAGCAAAAACATGGAAATATCCACACCGCTATCTGTGTAAACATGGAAATGTCTACACCGCTATCTGTGTAAACATGGAAATATCTACACCACCATCTGTGTAAACATGAAAATATCTACACCGCCATCCCCATAAACATGGAAATATCTACACCGCCATCTGTATGAACATGGAAATATCTACACCGCCATCTCTATAAACGTGGAAATATCTACACCGCTATCTTTATGAACTTGGAAATATCTACAATGCTCTCTGAATAAAATTGAAATTATCTACACCACTATCTCTATAAACATGGAAATATCTACACTGCTATCTCTATAAACATGGAAATAACTACACTGCTATCAGTATAAACATGGAAATATATACACCGCAATCTCTATGAACATGGAAATATCTACACCGCCAATTGTATGAACATGGAAATATCTACACCGCTATCTGTAGGAACATGGAAATATCTAAACAGCTATCTGTATATCAATGGAAATATCTACACTGCTATCTGTAGGAACATGCAAATATCTAAACAGCTATCTGTATATCAATGGAAATATCTACACTGCTATCTCTATAAACATGGAAATAACTACACTGCTATCTGTATAAACATGGAAATATCTACACCGCCATTTGTATGAACGTGGAAATATCTACACCGCCATCTCTATGAACATGGAAATATCTACATCGCCATTTGTATGAGCATGGAAATATCTACACCACCATCTGTATGAACATGGAAATATCTTCACCGCCATCTGTATGAACATGGATATATGTGCACCGGCATCTGGATGAACATGGAAATATCTACACCGCTATCTGCTTGAACATGGAAATATCTACACAGCTATCTGAATATACATGGAAATATCTACACAGATTTCTCTATAAATATGGAATTAACTACAGCGCTATCTCTATAAACTTCGAAATATCTACAAAGCCATCTGTATGAACATGGAAATATCTACACCGCTAACTGTATGAACATGGAAATATCTGCACCGCTATCTGTATGAACATGGAAATACCTACACCGCTATCTGTATGAACATGGAAATATCTACATCGCCATCTGTACGAACATGGAAATATCTACACCGCTATCTGTATGAACAGGCAAATATCTACACAGCTATCTGTATATCAATGGAAATATCTACACCGCCATCTCTATATCAATGGAAATTTCTGCACTGCTATCTCTATAAACATGGAAATAACTACACCGCTTTCTGTATAAACATGGAAATATCTACTCCGCCATCTCTATGAACATGGAAATATCTTTACCGCCATTTGTATGAACATGGAAATATCTACACCGCTATCTGCATGAACATGGAAATATCTACACAGCTATCTGAATATACATGGAAATATCTACACAGATTTCTCTATAAATATGGAAATAACTACTGCGCTATCTCTATAAACTTCGAAATATCTACACCGCCATCTGTATGAACATGGAAATATCTACACCGCCATCTGTACAAACATGGACATATCTACACCGCCATCTGTATTAAGATGGAAATATCTACACCGCTATCTGTATAAACATGGAAATATCTGCCCAACTATCTGTATAAACATGGAAATATCCGCACCGCTATCTGTATAAACATGGAAATATCTACACTTCTATCTGCAAAAACATGGAAATATCCACGCCGCTATCTGTGTAAACATGGAAATGTCTACACCGGTATCTGTGTAAACATGGAAATATCTACACCGCCATCTGTTTAAACATGAAAATATCTACACCGCCATCCCCATAAACATGGAAATATCTACACCGCCATCTGTATGAACATGGAAATATCTACACCGCTATCTCTATAAACGTGGAAATATCTACACCGCTATCTTTATGAACTTGGAAATATCTACACTGCTCTCTGTATAAAATTGAAATTATCTACACCACTATCTCTATAAACATGGAAATATCTTCACCGCTATCTGTATAAACATGGAAATATCTACACCGCCACCTGTATGAACATGGAAATATCTACACTGCCATCCGTACGAACATGGAAATATCTACACCGCCATCTGTATGAACATGTAAATATCTACACCGCCATCTGTATGAACATGGAAATATCTACACCGCTAACTGTATGAACTTGGAAATATCTACACCGCTATCTGTATGAAAATGGAAATATCTACACTGCTATCTGTATGAACATGGAAATATCTACACCGCTATCTGTATGAACATGGAAATATCTACACCGCTATCTGTATGAACATGGAAATACCCACACCGCTATCTGTATGAACATGCAAATATCTACACTGCAATCTGTATATCAATGGAAATATCTACACTGCTATCTCTATAAACATGGAAATAACTACGCTGCTATCTGTATAAACATGGAAATATCTACACCGCCATCTCTATGAACATGGAAATATCTACACCGCTATTTGTATGAACATGGAAATATCTACACCGCCATCTCTATGAACAGGGAAATATCTACACCGCCATTTGTATGAACATGGAAATATCTACACCGCTATCTGTATGAACATGGAAATATCTTCATCGCCATCTGTATGAACATGGATATATGTACACCGGCATCTGGATGTCCATGGAAATATCTACACCGCTATCTGCATGAACATGGATATCTACACAGCTATCTGAATATACATGGAAATATCTACACAGATTTCTCAATAAGTGTGGAAATATCTACAGAGCTATCTCTATAAACTTCGAAATATCTACACCGCCATCTGTATGAACATGGAAATATCTACACCGCCATCTGTAGGAACATGGACATATCTACACCGCCATCTGTATTAAGATGGAAATATCTACACCACTATCTTTATAAACATGGGAATATCTGCCCAACTATCTGTATAAACATGGAAATATCCGCATCGCTATCTGTATAAACATGGAAATATCTACACTGCTATCTGCATAAGCATGGAAATATCCACACCGCCATCTGTGTAAACATGGAAATGCCTACACCGCTATCTGTGTAAACATGGAAATATCTACACCGCCATCTGTGTAAGCATGAAAATATCTACACCGCCATCCCTATAAACATGGAAATATCTACACTGCCATCTGTATGAACATGGAAATATCTACACCGTTATCTGTTTGAACATGGAAATATCTCCACCGCTATATGTATGAACATGGAAATATCTACACAGCCTTCTGTATATCAATGGAAATACCTACACTGCTATCTCTATAAACATGGAAATAACTACACTGCTATCTGTATAAACAGGGAAATATCTACACCGCCACCTGTATGAACATGGAAATATCTACACTTCCATCCGTATGAACATGGAAATATCTACCACGCCATCTGTATGAACATGTAAATATCTACACCGCCATCTGTATGAACATGGAAATATCTACACCGCTAACTGAACATGGAAATATCTACACCGCTATTGGTATGAACATGGAAATATCTACACCGCTATCTGTATGAACATGGAAATATCTACACCGCCATCTGTATGAACATGGAAATATCTACACCGCCATCTGTAGGAACATGGACATATCTACACCGCCATCTGTATTAAGATGGAAATATCTACACCGCTATCTTTATAAACATGGGAATATCTGCCCAACTATCTGTATAAACATGGAAATATCCGCATCGCTATCTGTATAAACATGGAAATATCTACACTGCTATCTGCATAAGCATGGAAATATCCACACCGCCATCTGTGTAAACATGGAAATGCCTACACCGCTATCTGTGTAAACATGGAAATATCTACACCGCCATCTGTGTAAGCATGAAAATATCTACACCGCCATCCCTATAAACATGGAAATATCTACACTGCCATCTGTATGAACATGGAAATATCTACACCGTTATCTGTTTGAACATGGAAATATCTCCACCACTATATGTATGAACATGGAAATATCTACACAGCCTTCTGTATATCAATGGAAATACCTACACTGCTATCTCTATAAACATGGAAATAACTACACTGCTATCTGTATAAACAGGGAAATATCTACACCGCCACCTGTATGAACATGGAAATATCTACACTTCCATCCGTATGAACATGGAAATATCTACCACGCCATCTGTATGAACATGTAAATATCTACACCGCCATCTGTATGAACATGGAAATATCTACACCGCTAACTGAACATGGAAATATCTACACCGCTATTGGTATGAACATGGAAATATCTACACCGCTATCTGTATGAACATGGAAATATCTACACCGCCATCTGTATGAACATGGAAATATCTACACCGCCATCCGAATGAACATGTAAATATCTACACCGCCATCTCTAAATCAATGGAAATTTCTACACTGCTATCTCTATAAACATGGAAATAACTTCACCGCTATCTGTATAAACATGGAAATATCTACACCGCCATCTCTATGAACATGGAAATATCAACACCGCCATCTCTACGAACATGAAAATATCTATACCGCCAGCTGTATGAACATGTAAATATTTACACCGCTATCTGTGTGAACATGGAAATATCTACACTACTAACTGTATGAACATGGAAATATCTACACCGCTATCTGTATGAACATGGAAATATCTACACCGTTATCTGTATGAACATGGAAATATCTACACCGCTATCTGTATGAACATGGAAATATCTGCACCGCTATCTGTATGAACATGCAAATATCTACACAGCTATCTGTATATCAATGGAAATATCTACACAGCTATCTCTATAAACATGGAAATAACTACACCGCAATCTGTATAAACATGGAAATATCTACACTGCCATCTCTATGAACATGGAAATATCTACACCGCCATTTGTATGAACATGGAAATATCTACACCGCCATCTCTATGAACATGTAAATATCTACACAGCCATTTGTTTGAACATGGAAATATCTACACCGCCATCTGTATGAACATGGAAATATCTACACCCCCATCTGTATGAACATGGATATATGTGCACTGGCATCTGGATGAACATGGAAATATCTACACCGCTATCTGCATGAACATGGAAATATCTACACAGCTATCTGAATATACATGGAAATATCTACACAGATTTCTCTATAAATATGGAAATAACTACCGCGCTATCTCTATAAACTTTGAAATATCTACACCGCCATCTGTATGAACATGGAAATATCTAAACCGCCATCTGTACAAACATGGACATATCTACACCGCCATCTGCATTAAGATGGAAATATCTACACCGCTATCTGTATAAACATGGAAATATCTGCCCAACTATCTGTATAAACCTGGAAATATCCGCACCGCTATCTGTATAAACATGGAAATACCTACACTTCTATTAGCAAAAACATGGAAATATCCACACCGCTATCTGTGTAAACATGGAAATGTCTACACCGCTATCTGTGTAAACATGGAAATATCTACACCACCATCTGTGTAAACATGAAAATATCTACACCGCCATCCCCATAAACATGGAAATATCTACACCGCCATCTGTATGAACATGGAAATATCTACACCGCCATCTCTATAAACGTGGAAATATCTACACCGCTATCTTTATGAACTTGGAAATATCTACAATGCTCTCTGAATAAAATTGAAATTATCTACACCACTATCTCTATAAACATGGAAATATCTACACTGCTATCTCTATAAACATGGAAATAACTACACTGCTATCAGTATAAACATGGAAATATATACACCGCAATCTCTATGAACATGGAAATATCTACACCGCCAATTGTATGAACATGGAAATATCTACACTGCCATCACTATGAACATGTAAATATCTACACAGCCATTTGTATGAACATGGAAATATCTACACCGCCATCTGTATGAACATGGAAATATCTTCACCGCCATCTTTATGAACATGGATATATGTGCACCGGCATCTGGATGAACATGGAAATATCTACACAGCTATCTGAATATACATGGAAATATCTACACGGATTTCTCTATAAATATGGAAATAACTACAGCGTTATCTCTATAAACTTCGAAGTATCTTCACCGCCATCTGTATGAACATGGAAATATCTACACCGCCATCTGTACGAACATGGACATATCTACACCGCCATCTGTATTAAGATGGAAATATCTACACCGCTATCTGTATAAACATGGAAATATCTGCCCAACTGTCTGTATAAACATGGAAATATCCGCACCACTCTCTGTATAAACTTGGAAATATCTACACTGCTATCTGCAAAAACATGGAAATATCCACACCGCTATCTGTGTAAACATGGAAATGTCTACACCGCTATCTGTGTAAACATGGAAATATCTACACCGCTATCTGTAGGAACATGGAAATATCTAAACAGCTATCTGTATATCAATGGAAATATCTACACTGCTATCTGTAGGAACATGCAAATATCTAAACAGCTATCTGTATATCAATGGAAATATCTACACTGCTATCTCTATAAACATGGAAATAACTACACTGCTATCTGTATAAACATGGAAATATCTACACCGCCATTTGTATGAACGTGGAAATATCTACACCGCCATCTCTATGAACATGGAAATATCTACATCGCCATTTGTATGAGCATGGAAATATCTACACCACCATCTGTATGAACATGGAAATATCTTCACCGCCATCTGTATGAACATGGATATATGTGCACCGGCATCTGGATGAACATGGAAATATCTACACCGCTATCTGCTTGAACATGGAAATATCTACACAGCTATCTGAATATACATGGAAATATCTACACAGATTTCTCTATAAATATGGAATTAACTACAGCGCTATCTCTATAAACTTCGAAATATCTACAATGCCATCTGTATGAACATGGAAATATCTACACCGCCATCTGTACAAACATGGACATATCTACACCGCCATCTGTATTAAGATGGAAATATCAACACCGCTATCTGTATAAACATGGAAATATCTCCCCAACTATCTGTATAAACATGGAAATATCCGCACCGCTATCTGTATAAACATGGAAATATCTACACTTCTGTCTGCAAAAACATGGAAATATCCACACCGCAATCTGTGTAAACTTGGAAATGTCTACACCGCTATCTGTATTAACATGGAAATATCTACACCGCCATCTGTACAAACATGGACATATCTACACCGCCATCTGTATTAAGATGGAAATATCAACACCGCTATCTGTATAAACATGGAAATATCTCCCCAACTATCTGTATAAACATGGAAATATCCGCACCGCTATCTGTATAAACATGGAAATATCTACACTTCTGTCTGCAAAAACATGGAAATATCCACACCGCAATCTGTGTAAACTTGGAAATGTCTACACCGCTATCTGTATGAACATGGAAATATCTACACCGCCATCTGTATGAACATGGAAATATCTACAGCGCCATCTGTATGAAAATGTAAATATCTACACCGTCGTCTGTATGAACATGGAAATATCTACACCGCTATCTGTATGAACATGGAAATATCTACACCGCTATCTGTATGAACATTGAAATATGTACACCGCTATCTGTATGAACATGGAAATATCTAGAAGGCTAACTGTACAAACATGCAAATATCTAAACAGCTATCTGTATATCAATGGAAATATCTACACTGCTATCTCTATAAACATGGAAATGACTACACCGCTATCTGTATGAACTTGGAAATATCTACACCGCCCTCTGTATGAACATGGAAATATCTACACCGCCATCTGTATGAACATGTAAATATCTACACCGCCATCTTATGAACATGGAAACATCTACACTGCTAACTGTATGAACATGGAAATACCTACACCGCTATCTGTATGAACATGGAAATGTCTACACCGCTATCTGTATGAACATGGAAATATCTACACTGCCATCTGTGTAAGCATGAAAATATCTACACCGCCATCCCTATAAACATGGAAATATCTACACCGCCATCTGTATGAACATGGAAATATCTACACCGCCATCTCTATAAACGTGGAAATATCTACACCGCTATCTGTATGAACTTGGAAATATCTACACTGCTCTCTGTATAAAATTGAAATTATCTACACCACTCTCTCTATAAACATGGATATATCTACACTGCTATCTGTATAAACATGGAAATATCTACACCGCTATCTGCATAAACATGGAAATATCTTCACTGCTATCTGTATAAACATGGAAATATCAACAACGCAGTCTCTATAAACTTGGAAATAACTACTCCACTATCTCTGTAAACATGGAAATATCTAGACCGCCATCTCTAAAAACATAGGAATATCTACACCACCATCTGTAAAAAAATGTAAATATCTATACCGCTATCTGAATAAACATGGAAATATCTACAAAGCCATCTCTAAGAACATGGAAATATATACACCGCCATCTGTACGAACATGGAAATATCTATACCGCCAGCTGTATGAACATGTAAATATCTACACCGCCATCTGTATGAACATGGAAATATCTACACCGCTAACTGTATGAACATGGAAATATCTGCACCGCTATCTGAATGAACATGGAAATATCTACACCGCCACCTGTATGAACATGGAAATATCTACACTGCCATCCGTACGAACAAGGAAATATCTACACCGCCATGTGTATGAACATGTAAATATCTACACCGCCATCTGTATGAACATGGAAATATCTACACCGTTAACTGTATGAACATGGAAATGTCTACAACGCTATCTGTGTAAACATGGAAATATCTACACCGCCATCTGTGTAAGCATGAAAATATCTACACCGCCATCCCTATAAACATGGAAATATCTACACCGCCATCTGTATGAACATGGAAATATCTACACCGCCATCTCTATAAACGTGGAAATATCTACACCGCTATCTGAATGAACTTGGAAATATCTACACTGCTCTCTGTATAAAATTGAAATTATCTACACCACTATCTCTATAAACATGGAAATATCTACACTGCTATCTGTATAAACATGGAAATATCTACACCGCTATCTGTATAAACATAGAAATATCTTCACCGCTATCTGTATAAACATGGAAATATCAACAACGCAGTCTCTATAAACTTGGAAATAACTACTCCACTATCTCTGTAAACATGGAAATATCTAGACCGCCATCTCTAAAAACATAGGAATATCTACACCATCATCTGTAAAAAAATGGAAATATCTATACCGCTATCTGCATAAACATGGAAATATCTACAAAGCCATCTCTAAGAACATGGAAATATCTACACCGCCATCTGTACGAACATGGAAATATCTATACCGCCAGCTGTATGAACATGTAAATATCTACACCGCCATCTGTATGAACATGGAAATATCTACACCGCTAACTGTATGAACATGGAAATATCTGCACCGCTATCTGTATGAACATGGAAATATCTACAACGCCATCTGTACGAACATGGAAATATCTACACCGCTATCTGTATGAACAGGCAAATATCTACACAGCTATCTGTATATCAATGGAAATATCTACACCGCCATCTCTATATCAATGGAAATTTCTACACTGCTATCTCTATAAACATGGAAATAACTACACCGCTTTCTGTATAAACATGGAAATATCTACTCCGCCATCTCTATGAACATGGAAATATCTTTACCGCCATTTGTATGAACATGGAAATATCTACACCGCTATATGCATGAACATGGAAATATCTACACAGCTATCTGAATATACATGGAAATATCTACACAGATTTCTCTATAAATATGGAAATAACTACTGCGCTATCTCTATAAACTTCGAAATATCTACACCGCCATCTGTATGAACATGGAAATATCTACACCGCCATCTGTACAAACATGGACATATCTACACCGCCATCTGTATTAAGATGGAAATATCTACACCGCTATCTGTATAAACATGGAAATATCTGCCCAACTATCTGTATAAACATGGAAATATCCGCACCGCTATCTGTATAAACATGGAAATATCTACACTTCTATCTGCAAAAACATGGAAATATCCACGCCGCTATCTGTGTAAACATGGAAATGTCTACACCGGTATCTGTGTAAACATGGAAATATCTACACCGCCATCTGTTTAAACATGAAAATATCTACACCGCCATCCCCATAAACATGGAAATATCTACACCGCCATCTGTATGAACATGGAAATATCTACACCGCTATCTCTATAAACGTGGAAATATCTACACCGCTATCTTTATGAACTTGGAAATATCTACACTGCTCTCTGTATAAAATTGAAATTATCTACACCACTATCTCTATAAACATGGAAATATCTTCACCGCTATCTGTATAAACATGGAAATATCTACACCGCCACCTGTATGAACATGGAAATATCTACACTGCCATCCGTACGAACATGGAAATATCTACACCGCTATCTGAACATGGAAATATCTACACGGCTATCTGTATGAACATGGAAATACCCACACCGCTATCTGTATGAACATGCAAATATCTACACTGCAATCTGTATATCAATGGAAATATCTACACTGCTATCTCTATAAACATGGAAATAACTACGCTGCTATCTGTATAAACATGGAAATATCTACACCGCCATCTCTATGAACATGGAAATATCTACACCGCTATTTGTATGAACATGGAAATATCTACACCGCCATCTCTATGAACAGGGAAATATCTACACCGCCATTTGTATGAACATGGAAATATCTACACCGCTATCTGTATGAACATGGAAATATCTTCATCGCCATCTGTATGAACATGGATATATGTACACCGGCATCTGGATGTCCATGGAAATATCTACACCGCTATCTGCATGAACATGGATATCTACACAGCTATCTGAATATACATGGAAATATCTACACAGATTTCTCAATAAGTGTGGAAATATCTACAGAGCTATCTCTATAAACTTCGAAATATCTACACCGCCATCTGTATGAACATGGAAATATCTACACCGCCATCTGTAGGAACATGGACATATCTACACCGCCATCTGTATTAAGATGGAAATATCTACACCGCTATCTTTATAAACATGGGAATATCTGCCCAACTATCTGTATAAACATGGAAATATCCGCATCGCTATCTGTATAAACATGGAAATATCTACACTGCTATCTGCATAAGCATGGAAATATCCACACCGCCATCTGTGTAAACATGGAAATGCCTACACCGCTATCTGTGTAAACATGGAAATATCTACACCGCCATCTGTGTAAGCATGAAAATATCTACACCGCCATCCCTATAAACATGGAAATATCTACACTGCCATCTGTATGAACATGGAAATATCTACACCGTTATCTGTTTGAACATGGAAATATCTCCACCGCTATATGTATGAACATGGAAATATCTACACAGCCTTCTGTATATCAATGGAAATACCTACACTGCTATCTCTATAAACATGGAAATAACTACACTGCTATCTGTATAAACAGGGAAATATCTACACCGCCACCTGTATGAACATGGAAATATCTACACTTCCATCCGTATGAACATGGAAATATCTACCACGCCATCTGTATGAACATGTAAATATCTACACCGCCATCTGTATGAACATGGAAATATCTACACCGCTAACTGAACATGGAAATATCTACACCGCTATTGGTATGAACATGGAAATATCTACACCGCTATCTGTATGAACATGGAAATATCTACACCGCCATCTGTATGAACATGGAAATATCTACACCGCCATCCGAATGAACATGTAAATATCTACACCGCCATCTCTAAATCAATGGAAATTTCTACACTGCTATCTCTATAAACATGGAAATAACTTCACCGCTATCTGTATAAACATGGAAATATCTACACCGCCATCTCTATGAACATGGAAATATCAACACCGCCATCTGTACGAACATGAAAATATCTATACCGCCAGCTGTATGAACATGTAAATATCTACACCGCTATCTGTGTGAACGTGGAAATATCTACACTACTAACTGTATGAACATGGAAATATATACACCGCTATCTGTATGAACATGGAAATATCTACACCGTTATCTGTATGAACATGGAAATATCTACACCGCTATCGGTATGAACATGGAAATATCTGCACCGCTATCTGTATGAACATGCAAATATCTACACAGCTATCTGTATATCAATGGAAATATCTACACAGCTATCTCTATAAACATGGAAATAACTACACCGCAATCTGTATAAACATGGAAATATCTACACTGCCATCTCTATGAACATGGAAATATCTACACCGCCATTTGTATGAACATGGAAATATCTACACCGCCATCTCTATGAACATGTATATATCTACACAGCCATTTGTTTGAACATGGAAATATCTACACTGCCATCTGTATGAACATGGAAATATCTACACCCCCATCTGTATGAACATGGATATATGTGCACTGGCATCTGTATGAACATGGAAATATCTACACCGCTATCTGCATGAACATGGAAATATCTACACAGCTATCTGAATATACATGGAAATATCTACACAGATTTCTCTATAAATACGGAAATAACTACAGCGCTATCTCTATAAACTTTGAAATATCTACACCGCCATCTGTATGAACATGGAAATATCTAAACCGCCATCTGTACAAACATGGACATATCTACACCGCCATCTGCATTAAGATGGAAATATCTACACCGCTATCTGTATAAACATGGAAATATCTGCCCAACTATCTGTATAAACCTGGAAATATCCGCACCGCTATCTGTATAAACATGGAAATACCTACACTTCTATTAGCAAAAACATGGAAATATCCACACCGCTATCTGTGTAAACATGGAAATGTCTACACCGCTATCTGTGTAAACATGGAAATATCTACACCACCATCTGTGTAAACATGAAAATATCTACACCGCCATCCCCATGAACATGGAAATATCTACACCACCATCTGTATGAACATGGAAATATCTACACCGCCATCTCTATAAACGTGGAAATATCTACACCACTATCTTTATGAACTTGGAAATATCTACACTGCTCTCTGAATAAAATTGAAATTATCTACACCACTATCTCTATAAACATGGAAATATCTACACTGCTATCTGTATAAACATGGAAATATCTACACCGCTATCTGCATGAACATGGAAATATCTTCACCGCTATCTGTATAAACATGGAAATATCCACACCGCTATCTGTATGAACATGCAAATATCTACACAGCTATCTGTATATCAATGGAAATATCTACACTGCTATCTCTATAAACATGGAAATAACTACGCTGCTATCTGTATAAACATGGAAATATCTACACCGCCATCTCTATGAACATGGAAATATCTACACCGCTATTTGTATGAACATGGAAATATCTACACCGCCATCTCTAGGAACAGGGAAATATCTACACCGCCATTTGTATGAACATGGAAATAACTACACCGCCATCTGTTGGAAAATGGAAATATCTTCATCGCCATCTGTATGAACATGGATATATGTACACCGGCATCTGGATGAACATGGAAATATCTACACCGCTATCTGCATGAACATGGATATATCTACACAGATATCTGAATATACATGGAAATATCTACACAGATTTCTGTATAAATATGGAAATATCTACAGCGCTATCTCTAAAAACTTCGAAATATCTACACTGCCATCTGTATGAACACGGAAATATCTACACCGCCATCTGTACAAACATGGACATATCTACACCGGCATCTGTATTAAGATGGAAATATCTACACCGCCGTCTGTATAAACATGGAAATATCTGCCCAACTATCTGTATAAACATGGAAATATCCGCACCACTATCTGTATAAACATGGAAATATCTACACTGCTATCTCCAAAAACATGGAAATATCCACACCGCTATCTGTGTAAACATGGAAATGTCTACACCGCTATCTGTGTAAACATGGAAATATCTACCCCGTCATCTGTGTAAACATGAAAATACCTACACCGCCATCCCCATAAACATGGAAATATCTACACCGCCATCTGTATGAACATGGAAATATCTACACCGCCATCTCTATAAACGTGGAAATATCTACACCGCTATCTGAATGAACTTGGAAATATCTACACTGCTCTCTGTATAAAATTGAAATTATCTACACCACTATCTCTATAAACATGGAAATATCTACCCTGCTATCTGTATAAACATGGAAATATCTACACCGCTATCTGCATGAACATGGAAATATCTACACAGCTATCTGAATATACATGGAAATATCTACACAGATTTCTCTATAAGTATGGAAATATCTACAGCGCTATCTCTATAAACTTCGAAAAATCTACACCGCCATCTGTATGAACATGGAAATATCTACACCGCTAACTGTATGAACATGGAAATATCTACACCGCTATTGGTATCAACATGGAAATATCTACACCGCTATCTGTATGAACATGGAAATATCTACACCGCTATCTGTATGAACATGGAAATATCTACACCGCCCTCTGTATGAACATGGAAATATCTACACCGCCATCTGTATGAACATGTAAATATCTACACCGCCATCTTATGAACATGGAAATATCTACACCGCTAACTGTATGAACATGGAAATATCTACACGGCTATCTGAATGAACATGGAAATATCTACACCGCTATCTGTATGAACATGGAAATATCTACACCGCTTTCTGTATGAACATGGAAATATCTACACCGCTATCTGTATGAACATGGAAATATCTAGAGCGCTATCTGTATGAACATGCAAATATCTAAAGAGCTATCTGTATATCAATGGAAATATCTACACTGCTATCTCTATAAACATGGTAATAACTACACTGCTATCTGTATAAACATGGAAATATCTACACCGCCATCTCTATGAACATGGAAATATCTACACCGCCATTTGTATGAACATGGAAATATCTACACCGCCATCCCTATGAACATGGAAATATCTACATCGCCATTTGTAAGAACATGGAAATATCTACACCACCATCTGTATGAACATGGAAATATCTTCACCGCCATCTGTATGAACATGGATATATGTGCACAGGCATCTGGATGAACATGGAAATATCTACACCGCTATCTGCATGAACATGGAAATATCTACACAGCTCTCTGAATATACATGGAAATATCTACACAGATTTCTCTATAAATATGGAAATAACTACAGCGCTATCTCTATAAACTTCGAAATATCTACACCGCCATCTGTATGAACATGGAAATATCTACACCGCCATCTGTACAAACATGGACATATCTACACCGCCATCTGTATTAAGATGGAAATATCAACACCGCTATCTGTATAAACTTGGAAATATCTGCCCAACTATCTGTATAAACATGGAAATATCCGCACCGCTATCTGTATAAACATGGAAATATCTACACTTCTGTCTGCAAAAACATGGAAATATCCACACCGCAATCTGTGTAAACTTGGAAATGTCTACACCGCTATCTGTATGAACATGGAAATATCTACACCGCCATCTGTATGAACATGGAAATATCTACACCGCCATCTGTATGAAAATGTAAATATCTACACCGTCGTCTGTATGAACATGGAAATATCTACACCGCTATCTGTATGAACATGGAAATATCTACACCGCTATCTGTATGAACATTGAAATATGTACACCGCTATCTGTATGAACATGGAAATATCTAGACGGCTAACTGTACAAACATGCAAACATCTAAACAGCTAACTGTATATCAATGGAAATATCTACACTGCTATCTCTATAAACATGGAAATAACTACACCGCTATCTGTATGAACTTGGAAATATCTACACCGCCCTCTGTATGAACATGGAAATATCTACACCACCATCTGTATGACCATGTAAATATCTACACCGCCATCTTATGAACATGGAAACATCTACACTGCTAACTGTATGAACATGGAAATATCTACACCGCTATCTGTATGAACATGGAAATATCTACACCGCTATCTGTATGAACATGGAAATATCTACACCGCTATCTGTATGAACATAGAAATATCTAGAGCGCTATCTGTATGAACTTGCAAATATCTAAACAGCTATCTGTATATCAATGGAAATATATACACTGCTATCTCTATAAACATGGAAATAACTACACTGCTATCTGTATAAACATGGAAATATCTACACCGCCATCTCTATGAACATGGAAATATCTACACCGCCATTTGTATGAACATGGAAATATCTTCACCGCCATCCCTATGAAGATGGAATTATCTACATCGCCATTTGTATGAACATGGAAATATCTACACCACCATCTGTATGAACATGGAAATATCTTCACCGCCATCTGTATGAACATGGATATATGTGCACCGGCATCTGGATGAACATGGAAATATCTACACCGCTATCTGCATGAACATGGAAATATCTACACGGCTATCTGAATATACATGGAAATATCTACACAGATTTCTCTATAAATATGGAATTAACTACAGCGCTATCTCTATAAACTTCGAAATATCTACGATGCCATCTGTATGAACATGGAAATATCTACACCGCCATCTGTACAAACATGGACATATCTACACCGCCATCTGTATTAAGATGGAAATATCAACACCGCTATCTGTATAAACATGGAAATATCTCCCCAACTATCAGTATAAACATGGAAATATCCGCACCGCTATCTGTATAAACATGGAAATATCTACACTTCTGTCTGCAAAAACATGGAAATATCCACACCGCTATCTCTGTAAACATGGAAATGTCTACACCGCTATCTGTATGAACATGGAAATATCTTCACCGCCATCTGTATGAACATGGAAATATCTTCACCGCCATCTGTATGAAAATGTAAATATCTACACCGTCATCTGTATGATCATGGAAATATCTACACCACTATCTGTATGAACATGGAAATATCTACACCGCTATCTGTATGACCATGGAAATATCTACACCGCTATCTGTATGAACATGGAAATATCTAGACGTCTAACTGTATGAACATGCAAACATGTAAACAACTATCTGTATATCAATGGAAATATCTACACTGCTATCTCTATAAACATGGAAATAACTACACTGCTATCTGAATAAACATGGAAATATCTACACCGCCATCTCTATGAACATGGAAATATCTACACCGCCATCTGTATGAACATGGAAATATCTACACCGCTAACTGAACATGGAAATATCTACACCGCTATTGGTATGAACATGGAAATATCTACACCGCTATTTGTATGAACATGGAAATATCTACACCGCCATCTCTATGAACATGGAAATATCTACACCGCTATTTGTATGAACATGGAATTATCTACACCACCATCTGTATAAACATGTTAATATCTATACCGCTATCTGCATAAACATGGAAATATCTAAACCGCAATCTGTATGAAGATGGAAATATCTACACCGCCATCTCTATATCAATGGAAATTTTTACACTGCTATCTCTATAAACATGGAAATAACTACACCGCTATCTGTATAAACATGGAAATATCTGCACCGTCATCTCTATGAACATAGAAATATCTACACCGCAATCTGTACGAACATGAAAATATCTATACCGCCAACGGTATGAACATGTAAATATCTACACCGCCATCTGTATGAACATGGAAATAACTACACTACTAACTGCATGAACATGGAAATATCTACACCGCTATCTGTATGAACATGGAAATATCTACACCGTTATCTGTATGAACATGGAAATATCTACACCGCTATCTGTATGAACATGGAAATATCTACACCGCTATCTATACGAACATGGAAATATCTACACAGCTATCTGTATGAACATGCAAATATCTACACAGCTATCTGTATATCAATGGAAATATCTACACAGCTATCTCTATAAACATGGAAATAACTACACTGCTATCTGAATAAACATGGAAATATCTACAGCGCCACCTGTATGAACATGGAAATATCTACACTGCCATCCGTACGAACATGGAAATATCTACACCGCCATGTGTATGAACATGTAAATATCTACACCGCCATCTGTATGAACATGGAAATAACTACACCGCTAATTGTATGAACATGGAAATACCTGTACCGCTATCTGTATGAGCATGGAAATATCTACACCGCTATCTGTATGAACATGGAAATATCTACACCGCTATCTGTATGAACATGGAAATATCTACACCGCTATCTGTATGAACATGGAAATATCGACACCGCTATCTGTATGAGCACGGAAATATCTACACCGACATCTGAATGAACATGTAAATATCTACACCGCCATCTCTATATCAATGGAAATTTCTACACTGCTATCTCTATAAACCTGGAAATAACTACACCGCTATCTGTATAAACATGGAAATATCTACTCCGCAATCTCTATGAACATGGAAATATCTACACAGCCATTTGTATGAACATGGAAATATCTACACCGCCATCTCTATGAACATGTAAATATCTACACAGCCATTTGTATGAACATGGAAATATCTACACCGCCATCTGTATGAACATGGAAATATCTTCACCGCCATCTGTATGAACATGGATATATGTGCACCGGCATCTTTTTGAACATGGAAATATCTACACCGCTATCTGCATGAACATGGAAATATCTACACAGCTATCTGAATATACATGGAAATATCTACACAGATTTCTCTATAAATATGGAAATAACTACTGCGCTATCTCTATAAACTTCGAAATATCTACACCGCCATCTGTATGAAAATGGAAATATCTACACCGCCATCTGTACAAACATGGACATATCTACACCGCCATCTGTATTAAGATGGAAATATCTACACCGCTACCTGTATAAACATGGAAATATCTGCCCAACTATCTGTATATACATGGAAATATCCGCACCGCTATCTGTATAAACATGGAAATATCTACACTTCTATCTGCAAAAACATGGAAATATCCACACCGCTATCTGTGTAAACATGGAAATGTCTACACCGATATCTCTGTAAACATGGAAATATCTACACCGCCATCTGTTTAAACATGAAAATATCTACACCGCCATCCCCATAAACATGGAAATATCTACACCGCCATCTGTATGAACATGGAAATATCTACACCGCTATCTCTATAAACGTGGAAATAACTACACCGCTATCTTTATGAACTTGGAAATATCTACACTGCTCTCTGTAAAAAATTGAAATTATCTACACCACTATCTCTATAAACATGGAAATATCTTCACCGCTATCTGTATAAACATGGAAATATCTACACCGCCACCTGTATGAACATGGAAATATCTACACTGCCATCCGTACGAACATGGAAATATCTACACCGCCATCTGTATGAACATGTAAATATCTACACCGCCATCTGTATGAACATGGAAATATCTACACCGCTAACTATATGAACTTGGAAATATCTACGCCGCTATCTGTATGAAAATTGAAATATCTACACTGCTATCTGTATGAACATGGAAATATCTACACCGCTATCTGTATGAACATGGAAATATCTACACCGCTATCTGTATGAACATGGAAATATCCACACTGCTATCTGTATGAACATGCAAATATCTACACTGCAATCTGTATATCAATGGAAATATCTACACTGCTATCTCTATAAACATGGAAATAACTACGCTGCTATCTGTATAAACATGGAAATATCTACACCGCCATCTCTATGAACATGGAAATATCTACACCGCTATTTGTATGAACATGGAAATATCTACACCGCCATCTCTATGAACAGGGAAATATCTACAAAGCCATTTGTATGAACATGGAAATATCTACACCGCCATCTGTATGAACATGGAAATATCTTCATCGCCATCTGTATGAACATGGATATATGTACACCGGCATCTGGATGTCCATGGAAATATCTACACCGCTATCTGCATGAACATGGATATCTACACAGCTATCTGAATATACATGGAAATATCTACACAGATTTCTCAATAAGTGTGGAAATATCTACAGCGCTATCTCTATAAACTTCTAAATATCTACACCGCCATCTGTATGAACATGGAAATATCTACACCGCCATCTGTACGAACATGGACATATCTACACCGCCATCTGTATTAAGATGGAAATATCTACACCGCTATCTTTATAAACATGGAAATATCTGCCCAACTATCTGTATAAACATGGAAATATCCGCATCGCTATCTGTATAAACATGGAAATATCTACACTGCTATCTGCATAAACATGGAAATATCCACACCGCCATCTGTGTAAACATGGAAATGCCTACACCGCTATCTGTGTAAACATGGAAATATCTACACCGCCATCTGTGTAAGCATGAAAATATCTACACCGCCATCCCTATAAACATGGAAATATCTACACCGCCATCTGCATGAACATGGGAATATCTACACCGTTATCTGTTTGAACATGGAAATATCTCCACCGCTATATGTATGAACATGGAAATATCTACACAGCCTTCTGTATATCAATGGAAATATCTACACTGCTATCTCTATAAACATGGAAATAACTACACTGCTATCTGTATAAACAGGGAATATCTACACCGCCACCTGTATGAACATGGAAATATCTACACTTCCATCCGTATGAACATGGAAATATCTACCACGCCATCTGTATGAACATGTAAATATCTACACCGCCATCTGTATGAACATGGATATATCTACACCGCTAACTGAACATGGAAATATCTACACCACTATTGGTATGAACATGGAAATATCTACACCGCTATCTGTATGAACATAGAAATATCTACACCGCCATCTGTATGAACATGGAAATATCTACACCGCCATCTGAATGAACATGTAAATATCTACACCGCCATCTCTAAATCAATGGAAATTTCTACACTGCTATCTCTATAAACATGGAAATAACTTCACCGCTATCTGTATAAACATGGAAATATCTACACCACCATCTCTATGAACATGGAAATATCAACACCGCCATCTGTATGAACATGGATATATCTTCATCGCCATCTGTATGAACAAGGATATATGTGCACCGGCATCTGGATGAACATGGAAATATATACACCGCTATCTGCATGAACATGGATATCTACACAGCTATCTGAATATAAATGGAAATATCTACAGAGATTTCTCTATAAGTGTGGAAATATCTACAGCGCTATCTCTATAAACTTCGAAATATCTACACCGCCATCTGTATGAACATGGAAATATCTACACCGCCATCTGTACGAACATGGACATATCTACACCGTCATCTGTATTAAGATGGAAATATCTACACCGCTATCTGTATAAACATGGAAATATCTGCCCAACTATCTGTATAAACATGGAAATATCCGCACCGCTATCTGTATAAACATGGAAATATCTACACTGCTATCTGCATAAACATGGAAATACCCACACCGCCATCTGTGTAAACATGGAAATGTCTACACCGCTATCTGTGTAAACATGGAAATATCTACACCGCCATCTGTGTAAGCATGAAAATATCTACACCGCCATCCCTAAAAACATGGAAATATCTACACCGCCATCTGTAGGAACATGGAAATATCTACACCGCTATCTGTATGAACATGGAAATATCTACACCGATATCTGTATGAACATGGAAATATCTACACCGCTATCTGTATGAACATGGAAATATCTAAACCGCTATCTGTATGAACATGGAAATATCTACACCGCTATCTGTATGAACATGCAAATATCTACACAGCTATCTGTATATCAATGGAAATATCTACAAAGCTATCTCTATAAACATGGAAATAACTACACTGCTATCTGTATAAACATGGAAATATCTACACCGCCACCTGTATGAACATGGAAATATCTACGCTGCCATCTGTACGAACATGGAAATATCTACACCGCCATGTGTATGAACATGTAAATATCTACACCGCCATCTGTATGAACATGGAAATATCTACACCGCTAACTGTATGACCATGGAAATATCTACACCGCTATCTGTATGAACATGGAAATATCTACACCGTTATCTGTATGAACATGCAAATATCTACACAGCTATGTGTATATCACTGGAAATATCTACACTGCTATCTCTTTAAACATGGAAATAACTACACTGCTATCTGTATAAACATGGAAATATATACACCGCAATCACTATGAACATGGAAATATCTACACCGCCATCTGTATGAACATGGAAATATCTTCACCGCCATCTGTATGAACATGGATATATGTGCACCGGCATCTGGATGAACATGGAAATATCTACACGGCTATCTGCATGAACATGGAAATATCTACACAGCTATCTGAATATACATGGAAATATCTAAACAGATTTCTCTATAAATATGGAAATAACTACAGCGCTATCTCTATAAACTTCGAAATATCTACACCGCCATCTGTATGAACATGGAAATATCTACACCGCCATCTGTACCATCATGGACATATCTACAACGCCATCTGTATTAAGATGGAAATATCTACACTGCTATCTCTATAAACATGGAAATATCTGACCAACTATCTGTATAAACATGGAAATATCCGCACCGCTATCTGTATAAACATGGAAATATCTACACTGCTATCTGCAAAAACATGGAAATATCCACACCATTATCTGTGTAAACATGGACATGTCTACACCGCCATCTGTGTAAACATGGAAATATCTACACCGCCAGCAGTGTAAACATGAAAATTTCTACTCCGCCATCCGTATAAACATGGAAATATCTACACCGCCATCTGTATGAACATGGAAATATCTACACCGCCATCTCTATAGACGTGGAAATATCTACACCGCTATCTGTATGAACATGGAAATATCTACACTGCTCTCTGTATAAAATTGAAATTACCTACACCACTATCTCTATAAACATGGAAATATCTACACTGCTATCTGTATAAACATGGAAATGTCTACACCGCTATCTGTATAAACATGGAAATACCTTCACGGCTATCTGTATAAACATGGAAATATCTACAACGCTGTCTCTATTAACATGGAAATATCTACACTGCTATCTGCATAAACATGGAAATATCCACACCGCTATCTGTGTAAACATGGAAATGTCTACACCGCTATCTGTGTAAACATGGAAATATCTACACCGACATCTGTGTAAACATGAAAATATCTACACCGCCATCCCAATAAACATGGAAATATCTACACCGTCCTCTGTATGAACATGGAAATATCTACACCGCCATCTCTATAAACGTGGAAATATCTACACCGATATCTGTATGAACTTGGAAATAACTACACTGCTCTCTGTATAAAATTGAAATTATCTACACCACTATCTCTATAAACATGGAAATATCTACACTGCTATCTGTATAAACATGGAAATATCTATACCGCTATCTGCATAAACATGGAAATATCTTCACCGCTATCTGTATAAAGATGGAAATATCTACAACGCTGTCTCTATAACTTGGAAATAACTACACCACTATCTCTGTAAACATGGAAATATCTACACCACCATCTGTATAAACATGGAAATATCTATACCGCTATCTGCATAAACATGGAAATATCTACACCGCCATCTCTATGAACATGGAAATATCTACACCGCCATCGGTACGAACATGGAAATATCTATACCGCCATCTGTATGAACATGTAAATATCTACACCGCCAACTGTATGAACATGGAAATATCTACACCGCTAACTGTATGAACATGGACATATCTGCACGGCTATCTGTATGAATATGGAAATATCTACACCGTTATCTGTATGAACATGGAAATATCTACACCGCTATCTGTATGAACATGGAAATATCTACACCGCTTTCAGTATGAACATGCAAATACCTACACAGCTATGTGTATATCAATGGAAATATCTACACTGCTATCTCTATAAACATGGAAATAACTACACTGCTATCTGTATAAACATGGAAATATCTACACCGCCATCTGTATGAACATGTAAATATCTACACCGCCATCTGTATGAACATGGAAATATCTAAACCGCTAACTGTAGGAACATGGAAATATCTACACCGCTATCTGTACGAACATGGAAATATCTACACCGCTATCTGTATGAACATGCAAATATCTACACAGCTATCTGTATATCAATGGAAATATCTACACAGCTATCTCTATTAACATGGAAATAACTACACTGCTATCTGTATAAACATGGAAATATCTATACCGCCACCTGTATGAACATGGAAATATCTACACTGCCATCCGTTCAAACATGGAAATATCTACACCGCCATCTGTATGAACATGTAAATATCTTCACCGCCATCTGTATGAACATGGAAATATCTACACCGCTAAATGTATGAACATGGAAATGTCTACACCGCTATTGGTATGAACATGGAAATATCTACACCGCTATCTGTATGAACATGGAAATACATACAACGCTATCTGTATGAACATGGAAATATCTACACCGCTATCTGTATGAACATGGAAATATCTACACCGCTATCTGTATGAACATGGAAATATCTACACCGCTATCTGTATGAACTTGCAAATATCTACACAGCTATCTGTATATCAATGGAAATATCCACACTGGTATCTCTATAAACATGGAAATATCTACACTGCTATCTGTATAAACATGGAAATATCTACACCAACATCTCTATGAACATGGAAATATCTACACCGCCAATTGTATGAACATGGAAATATCTACACCGCCATCTCTATGAACATGGAAATATCTACACCGCCATTTGTATGAACATGGAAATACCTACACCGCCATCAGTATGAACATGGAAATATCTTCACCGCCATCTGTATGAACATGGATATATGTTCACCGGCATCTGGATGAACATGGAAATATCTACACCGCCATCTGTACGAACATGGACATATTTACACCGACATCTGTATTAAGCTGGAAATATCTACACCGCTATCTTTATAAACATGGAAATATCTGCACCACTATCTGCATAAACATGGAAATATCCGCACCGCTATCTGTATAAACATGGAAATATCTACACCGCTATCTGCATAAACTTGGAAATATCCACACCGCTATCTGTGTAAACATGGAAATGTCCTCACCGCTATCTGTGTAAACATGGAAATATCTACACTGCCATCTGTGTAAACATGAAAATATCTACACCGCCATCTCTATAAACATGGAAATATCTACACCGTCATCTGTATGAACACGGAAATATCTACTATGCCATCTCTATAAACGAGGAAATATCTACACCGCTATCTGTATGAACTTGGAATTATCTACACTGCTATCTGTATAAAATTGGAATTATCTACACCACTATGTCTATAAACACGGAAGTATCTACACTGCTATCTGTATAAACATGGACTACCTACACCGCTATCTGTATAAACATGGAAATATCCTCACCGCTATCTGTATAAACATGGAAATATCTACAACGCTGTCTCTATAAACTTGGAAATAACTACACCACTATCTCTATAAACAAGGAAATATCTAGACCGCCATCTCTATAAACATGGAAATATCTACACCACCATCTGTATAAACATGGAAATATCCATACCGCTATCTGCATAAAAATGTAAATATCTACACCGCCATCTCTATGAACATGTAAATATCTACACCGCCATCTGTATGAACATGGAAATATCTACACCGCTATCTGTATGAACATGGAAATATCTATACCGCTATGTCTATGAACATGCAAATATCTACACAGCTATCTGTATATCAATGGAAATATCTACACTGCTATCTCTATAAACATGGAAATAACTACACTGCTGCGTGTATAAACATGGAAATATCTACACTGCCATCTCTATGAACACGGAAATATCTACACCACCATTTGTAGGAACATGGAAATATCTACACCGCCATCTCTATGAACATGGAAATATCTACACCGCCTTGTGTATGAACATGGAAATATCTACACAGCCATCTGGATGAACATGGAAATATCTACACCGCTATCTGCATGAACATGGAAATATCTACACAGCTATCTGCATATACATGGAAATATCTACAAAGATTTCTCTATAAATATGGAAATAACTACAGTGCTATCTCTATAAACTTAGAAATATCTACACCGCCATCTCTAAGAACATGGAAATATCTACACGGCCATCTGTACGAACATGGAAATATCTACACCGCCATCTGTATGAACATGTAAATATCTACACGGCCATCTCTATGGACATGGAAATATCTAAACCGCTAACTGTATGACCATGGAAATATCTACATCGCTATCTGTATGAACATGGAAATATCTACACCGCTATCTGTATGAACATGGAAATATCTACACCGCTATCTGTATGAACATGGAAAAATCTACACCGCTATCTGTACGAACATGGAAATATCTACACCGCTATCTGTATGAACATGCAAATATCTACACAGCTATCTGTATATCAACGGAAATATCTACACTGCTATCTCTATAAACATGGAAATAACTACACTGCTATCTGTATAAACATGGAAATATCTACACCGCCATCTCTATGAACATGGAAATATCTATACCGCCATTTGTATGAACATGGAAATATCTACACCGCCATCTCTATGAACATGGAAATATCTACACCGCCATGTGTATGAACATGGAAATATCTACACCGCCATCTGTATGAACATGGAAGTATCTTCACCGCCATCTGTATGAACATGGATATATCTACACCGGCATCTGGAAGAACATGGAAATATCTACACCGCTATCTGCATGAACATGGAAATATCTACATAGCTATCTGCATATACATGGAAATATCTACACAGATTTCTCTATAAATATGGAAATAACTACAGCGCTATCTCTATAAACTTCGAAATATCTACACCGCCATCTGTATGAACATGGAAATATCTACACCGCCATCTGTACGAACATGGACATATCTACACCGCCATCTGTATTAAGATGGAAATATCTACACCGCTATCTGTTTAAACATGGAAATATCTGCCCAAATATCTGCATAAACATGAAATATCCGCACCGCTATCTGTATAAACATGGAAATATCTACACCGCTATCTGCATAAACATGGAAATATCCACACCGCTATCTGTGTAAACATGGAAATGTCTGCACCGCTATCTTTGTAAACATGGAAATATCTCCACCGCCATCTCTGTAAACGTGAAAATATCTACAACGCCATATCTAAAAACATGGAAATATCTACACCGCCATCTGTATGAACATGGAAATATCTACACCGCCATCTCTATAAACGTGGAAATATCTACACCGCTATCTGTATGAACTTGGAAATATCTACGCTGCTATCTGTATAAATTTGAAATTATCTACACCACTATCTCTATAAACATGGAAATATCTGCACTGCTGTCTGTATAAACATGGAAATATCTACACCGCTATCTGTATAAACATGGAAATATCTTCACCGCTATCTTTATAAACATGTAAATATCTACAACGCTGTCTCTATAAACTTGGAAATAACTACACAACTATCTCTATAAACATGGAAATATCTAGACCGCCATCTCTATAAACATGGAAATATCTACACCACCATCTGTATAAACATGGAAATACCTATACCGCTATCTGCAGAAACATGGAAATATCTACACCGCCATCTCTATGAACATGGAAATATCTACACCGCCTTCTGTACGAACATGGAAATATCTACACCGCCATCTGTATGAACATGTAAATATCTACACCGCCATGTGTATGAACATGGAAATAGCTACACCGCTAACTGTATGAACATGGAAATATCTACAAGGCTATCTGTATGAACATGGAAATATCTACACCGCTATCTGTATGAACATGGAAATATCTACACCGCTATCTGTATGAGGATGGAAATATCTACACCGCTATCTGTATGAACATGCAAATATCTACACAGCTATCTGTATATCAATGGAAATATCTACACTGCTATCTCTATAAACATGGAAATAACTACACTGCTATCTGTACAAACTATGAAATATCTACACCGCCATCTCTATGAACATGGAAATATCTACAACGCCATTTGTATGAACATGGAAATATCTACACCGCCATCTCTATGAACATGGAAATATCTACACCGCCATCTGTATGAACATGGATATATCTACACCGGCATCTGGATGAAGATGGAAATATCTGCACCGCTATCTGTATGAACATGGAAATATCTACACAGCTATCTCTATAAACATGGAAATAACTACACTGCTATCTGTACAAACAATGAAATATCTACACCGCCATCTCTATGAACATGGAAATATCTAGAACGCCATTTGTATGAACATGGAAATATGTACACCGCCATCTCTATGAACATGGAAATATCTTCACCGCCATCTGTATGAACATGGATATATCTACACCGGCATCTGGATGAAGATGGAAATATCTGCACCGCTATCTGTATGAACATGGAAATATCTACACCGCCATCTGTATGAAGATGGAAATATCTACACGGCCATCTGTACGTACATGGACATATCTACACCGCCATCTGTATTAAAATGGAAATATCTACAGCGCTATCTGTATAAACATGGAAATATCTACACCGCTATCTGCATAAACATGGAAATATCCACACCGCTATCTGTGTAAACATGGAAATGTCTGCACCGCTATCTGTGTAAACATGGAAATATCTCCACCGCCATCTGTGTAAACGTGAAAATATCTACACCGCCATCTCTAAAAACATGGAAATATCTACACCGCTATCTGTATGAACATGGAAATATCTACACCGCCATCTCTATAAACGTGGAAATATCTACACCGCCATCTCTATAAACGTGGAAATATCTACACCGCTATCTGTATGAACTTGGAAATATCTACACTGCTATCTGTATAAAATTGAAATTATCTACACCACTATCTCTATAAACATGGAAATATCTACACTGCTATCTGTAGAAACATGGAAATAACTACACAGCTATCTGTAAAAACGTGGGAATATCTACACCGCCACCTGTATGAACATGGAAATATCTACACTGCCATCCGTACGAACATGGAAATATCTACACCGCCATCTGTATGAACATGTAAATATCTACACCGCCATCTATATGAACATGGAAATATCTACACCGCCATCTGTATGAACATGGAAATATCTACACCGCTAACAGTATGAACATGGAAATATCTACACCGCTATCAGTATGAACATGGAAATATCTACACCGCTATCTGTATGAACATGCAAATATCTACACAGATATCTGAATATCAATGGAAATATCTACACTGCTATCTCTATAAACATGGAAATAACTACACTGCTATGTGTATACACATGGAAATATCTACACTGCCATCTCTATGAACACGGAAATATCTACACGGCCATTTGTATGAACATGGAAATATCTACACCGCCATGTGTATGAACATGGAAATATCTACACCACCATCTGTATGAACATGGAAATATCTTCACCGCAATCTGTATGAACATGGATATATCTACACCGGCATCTGGATGAAGATGGAAATATCTACACCGCTATCTGCATGAACATGGAAATATCTTCACACCTATCTGCATATACATGGAAATATCTACACAGATTTCTCTATAAATATGGAAATAACTACAGCGCTAACTCTATAAACTTCGAAATATCTACACCGCCATCTGTATGAACATGCAAATATCTACACAGCTATCTGTATATCAATGGAAATAGCTACACTGCTAAATCTATAAACATGGAAATAACTACACTGCTATCTGTATAAACATGGAAATATCTACACCGCCACCTGTATGAACATGGAAATATGTACACTGCCATCTGTGCGAACATGAAATATCTACACCGCCATCTGTATGAACATGAAAATATCTACACCGCCATTTGTATGAACATGGAAATATCTACACCGCCATCTCTATGAACATGGAACTATCTACACCGCCATTTGTATGAACATGGAAAGATCTACACCACCATCTGTATGAACATGGAAATATATACACCACCATCTGTATGAACATGGAAATATCTTCACCGCCATCTGTATGAACATGGATATATGTACACTAGCATCTGGATGAACATGGAAATATCTACACTGCTATCTGCACGAACATGGAAATATATACACAGCTATCTTAATATACATGGAAATATCTACACAGATTTCTCCATAAATATGGAAATAACTACAGCGCTATCTCTATAAACATCGAAATATCTACACCGCCATCTGTATTAACATGGAAATACCTACACCGCCATCTGTACAAACATGGACATATCTACACCGCCATCTGTATTAAGATGGAAATATCTACACCGCTATCTGCATAAACATGGAAATATCTGCCCAACTATCTGTATAAACATGGAAATATCCGCACCGCTACCTGAATAAACATGGAAATATCCGCACCGCTATCTGTATAAACATGGAAATATCTACACTGCTATCTGCATAAATATGGAAATATCCACACCGCTATCTGTGTAAACATGGAAATGTCTACACCGCTATCTGTGTAAATATGGAAATATCTACACTGCCATCTCTGTAAACATGAAAATATCTACACCGCCATCCCTATAAACATGGAAATATCTACACCGTCCTCTGTATGAACATGGAAATATCTACACCGCCATTTGTATGAACATGGAAATATCTACACCGCCATCTCTATGAACATGGAAATATCTACAGCGCCATTTGTATGAACATGGAAATATCTACACCGCCATCTCTATGAACATGGAAATATCTACAGCGCCATGTGTATGAACATGGAAATATCTACACCGCCATCTGTATGAACATGGAAATCTCTTCACCGCCATCTGTATGAACATGGATATATCTACACCGGCATCTGGATGAACATGGAAATATCTACACCGCTATCTACATGAACATGGAAATATCTACATAGCTATCTGCATATACATGGAAATATCTACACAGATTTCTCTATAAATATGGAAATAACTACAGCGCTATCTCTATAAACTTCGAAATATCTACACCGCCATCTGTATGAACATGGAAATATCTACACCGCCATCTGTACGAACATGGACATATCTACACCGCCATCTGTATTAAGATGGAAATATCTACACCGCTATCTGTTTAAACATGGAAATATCTGCCCAAATATCTGTATAAACATGAAATATCCGCACCGCTATCTGTATAAACATGGAAATATCTACACCGCTATCTGCATAAACATGGAAATATCCACACCGCTATCTGTGTAAACATGGAAATGTCTGCACCGCTATCTTTGTAAACATGGAAATATCTCCACCGCCATCTCTGTAAACGTGAAAATATCTACAACGCCATATCTAAAAACATGGAAATATCTACACCGCCATCTGTATGAACATGGAAATATCTACACTGCCATGTCTATAAACGTGGAAATATCTACACCGCTATCTGTATGAACTTGGAAATATCTACGCTGCTATCTGTATAAAATTGAAATTATCTACACCACTATCTCTATAAACATGGAAATATCTGCACTGCTGTCTGTATAAACATGGAAATATCTACACCGCTATCTGTATAAACATGGAAATATCTTCACAGCTATCTTTATAAACATGTAAATATCTACAACGCTGTCTCTATAAACTTGGAAATAACTACACCACTATCTCCATAAACATGGAAATATCTAGACCGCCGTCTCTATAAACATGGAAATATCTACACCACCATCTGCATAAACATGGAAATACCTATACCGCTATGTGCATAAACATGGAAATATGTACACCGCCATCTCTATGAACATGGAAATATCTACACCGCCATTTGTATCAACACGGAAATATCTACACCGCCATCTGTATGAACATGGAAATATCTACACCGCCATTTGTATGAACATGGAAATATCTACACTGCCATCTGTATGAACATGGAAATATCTCCACCGTCATCTGTACGAACATGGATATATCTACACAGCCATCTGTATTAAGATGGAAATATCTACACCGCTATCTGTATAAGCATGGAAATATCTGCCCAACTATCTGTAGAAACATGGAAATATCCGCACCGGTATCTGTATAAACATGGAAATATCTACACCGCTATCTGCATAAACATGGAAATATCCACACCGCTATCTGTGTAAACATGGAAATGTCTACACCGCTATCTGTGTAAACATGGAAATACCTCCACCGCCATCTGTGTAAACGTGAAAATATCTACACCGCCATCTCTAAAAACATGGAAATATCTACACCGCTATCTGTATGAACATGGAAATATCTACACCGCCATCTCTATAAACGTGGAAATATCTACACCGCTATCTGTATGAACTTGGAAATATCTACACAGCTATCTGTATAAAATTTAAATTATCTACACCACTATGTCTATAAACATGGAAATATCTACACTGCTATCTGTATAAACATGGAAATATCTACACCGCTCTCTGTATAAACATGGAAATATCTTCACCGCTATCTGTATAAACATGGAAATATCTACAATGCTGTCTCTATAAACTTGGAAATAACTACACCACTATCTCTATAAACATGGAAATATCTAGACCGCCATCTCTATAAACATGGAAATATCTACAACACCATCTGTATAAACATGGAAATATCTATACCGCTATCTGCATAAACATGGAAATATATACACCGCCATCTCTATGAACATGGAAATATCTACACCGCCATCTGTACGAACATGGAAATATCTACACCGCCATCTGCATGAACATGTAAATATCTACAGCGCCCTCTGTATGAACATGGAAATATCTACACCGCGAACTGTATGAACATGGAAATATCTACACAGCTATCTGTATGAACATGGAAATATCTACACCGTTATCTGTATGAACATGGAAATATCTACACCTCCATCTGTATGAACATGGAAATATCTACACCGCTATCTGTACGAACATGGAAATATCTACACCGCTATCAGTATGAACATGCAAATATCTACACAGCTATATGTATACCAATGGAAATATCTACAATGCTATCTCTATAAACTTGGAAATAACTACACTGCTATCTGTATAAACATGGAAATACCTACACCGTCACCTGTACGAACATGGAAATATCTACACCGCCATCTGTATGAACATATAAATATCCACACAGCTATCTGTATAAAAATCGAAATATCTACACTGCTATCTCTATAAACATGGAAATAACTACACTGCTGTGTGTATAAACATGGAAATATCTACACTGCCATCTCTATGAACACGGAAATATCTACACCACCATTTGTAGGAACATGGAAATATCTACACCGCCATCTCTATGAACATGGAAATATCTACACCGCCTTGTGTATGAACATGGAAATATCTACACAGCCATCTGGATGAACATGGAAATATCTACACCGCTATCTGCATGAACATGGAAATATCTACACAGCTATCTGCATATACATGGAAATATCTACAAAGATTTCTCTATAAATATGGAAATAACTACAGTGCTATCTCTATAAACTTAGAAATATCTACACCGCCATCTCTAAGAACATGGAAATATCTACACGGCCATCTGTACGAACATGGAAATATCTACACCGCCATCTGTATGAACATGTAAATATCTACACGGCCATCTCTATGGACATGGAAATATCTAAACCGCTAACTGTATGACCATGGAAATATCTACATCGCTATCTGTATGAACATGGAAATATCTACACCGCTATCTGTATGAACATGGAAATATCTACACCGCTATCTGTATGAACATGGAAAAATCTACACCGCTATCTGTACGAACATGGAAATATCTACACCGCTATCTGTATGAACATGCAAATATCTACACAGCTATCTGTATATCAACGGAAATATCTACACTGCTATCTCTATAAACATGGAAATAACTACACTGCTATCTGTATAAACATGGAAATATCTACACCGCCATCTCTATGAACATGGAAATATCTACACCGCCATTTGTATGAACATGGAAATATCTACACCGCCATCTCTATGAACATGGAAATATCTACACCGCCATGTGTATGAACATGGAAATATCTACACCGCCATCTGTATGAACATGGAAGTATCTTCACCGCCATCTGTATGAACATGGATATATCTACACCGGCATCTGGATGAACATGGAAATATCTACACCGCTATCTGCATGAACATGGAAATATCTACATAGCTATCTGCATATACATGGAAATATCTACACAGATTTCTCTATAAATATGGAAATAACTACAGCGCTATCTCTATAAACTTCGAAATATCTACACCGCCATCTGTATGAACATGGAAATATCTACACCGCCATCTGTACAAACATGGACATATCTACACCGCCATCTGTATTAAGATGGAAATATCTACACCGCTATCTGTTTAAACATGGAAATATCTGCCCAAATATCTGCATAAACATGAAATATCCGCACCGCTATCTGTATAAACATGGAAATATCTACACCGCTATCTGCATAAACATGGAAATATCCACACCGCTATCTGAGTAAACATGGAAATGTCTGCACCGCTATCTTTGTAAACATGGAAATATCTCCACCGCCATCTCTGTAAACGTGAAAATATCTACAACGCCATATCTAAAAACATGGAAATATCTACACCGCCATCTGTATGAACATGGAAATATCTACACCGCCATCTCTATAAACGTGGAAATATCTACACCGCTATCTGTATGAACTTGGAAATATCTACGCTGCTATCTGTATAAAATTGAAATTATCTACACCACTATCTCTATAAACATGGAAATATCTGCACTGCTGTCTGTATAAACATGGAAATATCTACACCGCTATCTGTATAAACATGGAAATATCTTCACCGCTATCTTTATAAACATGTAAATATCTACAACGCTGTCTCTATAAACTTGGAAATAACTACACAACTATCTTTATAAACATGGAAATATCTAGACCGCCATCTCTATAAACATGGAAATATCTACACCACCATCTGTATAAACATGGAAATACCTATACCGCTATCTGCATAAACATGGAAATATGTACACCGCCATCTCTATGAACATGGAAATATCTACACCGCCTTCTGTACGAACATGGAAATATCTACACCGCCATCTGTATGAACATGTAAATATCTACACCGCCATGTGTATGAACATGGAAATAGCTACACCGCTAACTGTATGAACATGGAAATATCTACAAGGCTATCTGTATGAACATGGAAATATCTACACCGCTATCTGTATGAACATGGAAATATCTACACCGCTATCTGTACGAACATGGAAATATCTACAACGCTATCTGTATGAACATGCAAATATCTACACAGCTATCTGTATATCAACGGAAATATCTACACTGCTATCTCTATAAACATGGAAATAACTACACTGCTATCTGTATAAACATGGAAATATCTACACCGCCACCTGTATGAACATGGAAATATCTACACTGCCATCCGTGCGAACATTTAAATATCTACACCGCTATCTGTATGAACATGGAAATATCTGCACCGCTATCTGTATGAACATGGAAATATCTACACCGCTATCTGTATGAGGATGGAAATATCTACACCGCTATCTGTATGAACATGCAAATATCTGCACAGCTATCTGTATATCAATGGAAATATCTACACTGCTATCTCTATAAACATGGAAATAACTACACTGCTATCTGTACAAACTATGAAATATCTACACCGCCATCTCTATGAACATGGAAATATCTACAACGCCATTTGTATGAACATGGAAATATCTACACCGCCATCTCTATGAACATGGAAATATCTACACCGCCATCTGTATGAACATGGATATATCTACACCGGCATCTGGATGAAGATGGAAATATCTGCACCGCTATCTGTATGACCATGGAAATATCTACACAGCTATCTCTATAAACATGGAAATAACTACACTGCTATCTGTACAAACAATGAAATATCTACACCGCCATCTCTATGAACATGGAAATATCTACAACGCCATTTGTATGAACATGGAAATATCTACACCGCCATCTCTATGAACATGGAAATATCTTCACCGCCATCTGTATGAACATGGATATATCTACACCGGCATCTGGATGAAGATGGAAATATCTGCACCGCTATCTGTATGAACATGGAAATATCTACACAGCTATCTGCATATACATGGAAATATCTACAGAGATTTCTCTATAAATATGGAAATAACTACCGCGCTATCTCCATAAACTTCGAAATATCTACACCGCCATCTGTATGAAGATGGAAATATCTACACGGCCATCTGTACGTACATGGACATATCTACACCGCAATCTGTATTAAAATGGAAATATCTACAGCGCTATCTGTATAAACATGGAAATATCTACACCGCTATCTGCATAAACATGGAAATATCCACACCGCTATCTGTGTAAACATGGAAATGTCTGCACCGCTATCTGTGTAAACATGGAAATATCTCCACCGCCATCTGTGTAAACGTGAAAATATCTACACCGCCATCTCTAAAAACATGGAAATACCTACACCGCTATCTGTATGAACATGGAAATATCTACACCGCCATCTCTATAAACGTGGAAATATCTACACCGCCATCTCTATAAACGTGGAAATATCTACACCGCTATCTGTATGAACTTGGAAATATCTACACTGCTATCTGTATAAAATTGAAATTATCTACACCACTATCTCTATAAACATGGAAATATCTACACTGCTATCTGTAGAAACATGGAAATAACTACACAGCTATCTGTAAAAACGTGGGAATATCTACACCGCCACCTGTATGAACATGGAAATATCTACACTGCCATCCGTACGAACATGGAAATATCTACACCGCCATCTGTATGAACATGTAAATATCTACACCGCCATCTATATGAACATGGAAATATCTACACCGCCATCTGTATGAACATGGAAATATCTACACCGCTAACAGTATGAACATGGAAATATCTACACCGCTATCAGTATGAACATGGAAATATCTACACCGCTATCTGTATGAACATGCAAATATATACACAGATATCTGAATATCAATGGAAATATCTACACTGCTATCTCTATAAACATGGAAATAACTACACTGCTATGTGTATACACATGGAAATATCTACACTGCCATCTCTATGAACACGGAAATATCTACACCGCCATTTGTATGAACATGGAAATATCTACACCGCCATGTGTATGAACATGGAAATATCTACACCGCCATGTGTATGAACATGGATATATCTACACCGGCATCTGGATGAAGATGGAAATATCTACACCGCTATCTGCATGAACATGGAAATATCTTCACACCTATCTGCATATACATGGAAATATCTACACAGATTTCTCTATAAATATGGAAATAACTACAGCGCTAACTCTATAAACTTCGAAATATCTACACCGCCATCTGTATGAACATGCAAATATCTACACAGCTATCTGTATATCAATGGAAATAGCTACACTGCTAAATCTATAAACATGGAAATAACTACACTGCTATCTGTATAAACATGGAAATATCTACACCGCCACCTGTATGAACATGGAAATATGTACACTGCCATCTGTGCGAACATGAAATATCTACACCGCCATCTGTATGAACATGAAAATATCTACACCGCCATTTGTATGAACATGGAAATATCTACACCGCCATCTCTATGAACATGGAACTATCTACACCGCCATTTGTATGAACATGGAAAGATCTACACCACCATCTGTATGAACATGGAAATATATACACCACCATCTGTATGAACATGGAAATATCTTCACCGCCATCTGTATGAACATTGATATATGTACACTAGCATCTGGATGAACATGGAAATATCTACACTGCTATCTGCACGAACATGGAAATATATACACAGCTATCTTAATATACATGGAAATATCTACACAGATTTCTCCATAAATATGGAAATAACTACAGCGCTATCTCTATAAACATCGAAATATCTACACCGCCATCTGTATTAACATGGAAATACCTACACCGCCATCTGTACAAACATGGACATATCTACACCGCCATCTGTATTAAGATGGAAATATCTACACCGCTATCTGCATAAACATGGAAATATCTGCCCAACTATCTGTATAAACATGGAAATATCCGCACCGCTACCTGAATAAACATGGAAATACCCGCACCGCTATCTGTATAAACATGGAAATATCTACACTGCTATCTGCATAAACATGGAAATATCCACACCGCTATCTGTGTAAACATGGAAATGTCTACACCGCTATCTGTGTAAATATGGAAATATCTACACTGCCATCTCTGTAAACATGAAAATATCTACACCGCCATCCCTATAAACATGGAAATATCTACACCGTCCTCTGTATGAACATGGAAATATCTACACCGCCATTTGTATGAACATGGAAATATCTACACCGCCATCTCTATGAACATGGAAATATCTACAGCGCCATTTGTATGAACATGGAAATATCTACACCGCCATCTCTATGAACATGGAAATATCTACAGCGCCATGTGTATGAACATGGAAATATCTACACCGCCATCTGTATGAACATGGAAATCTCTTCACCGCCATCTGTATGAACATGGATATATCTACACCGGCATCTGGATGAACATGGAAATATCTACACCGCTATCTACATGAACATGGAAATATCTACATAGCTATCTGCATATACATGGAAATATCTACACAGATTTCTCTATAAATATGGAAATAACTACAGCGCTATCTCTATAAACTTCGAAATATCTACACCGCCATCTGTATGAACATGGAAATATCTACACCGCCATCTGTACGAACATGGACATATCTACACCGCCATCTGTATTAAGATGGAAATATCTACACCGCTATCTGTTTAAACATGGAAATATCTGCCCAAATATCTGTATAAACATGAAATATCCGCACCGCTATCTGTATAAACATGGAAATATCTACACCGCTATCTGCATAAACATGGAAATATCCACACCGCTATCTGTGTAAACATGGAAATGTCTGCACCGCTATCTTTGTAAACATGGAAATATCTCCACCGCCATCTCTGTAAACGTGAAAATATCTACAACGCCATATCTAAAAACATGGAAATATCTACACCGCCATCTGTATGAACATGGAAATATCTACACTGCCATGTCTATAAACGTGGAAATATCTACACCGCTATCTGTATGAACTTGGAAATATCTACGCTGCTATCTGTATAAAATTGAAATTATCTACACCACTATCTCTATAAACATGGAAATATCTGCACTGCTGTCTGTATAAACATGGAAATATCTACACCGCTATCTGTATAAACATGGAAATATCTTCACAGCTATCTTTATAAACATGTAAATATCTACAACGCTGTCTCTATAAACTTGGAAATAACTACACCACTATCTCTATAAACATGGAAATATCTAGACCGCCGTCTCTATAAACATGGAAATATCTACACTACCATCTGTATAAACATGGAAATACCTATACCGCTATCTGCATAAACATGGAAATATGTACACCGCCATCTCTATGAACATGGAAATATCTACACCGCCATTTGTATCAACACGGAAATATCTACACCGCCATCTGTATGAACATGGAAATATCTACACCGCCATTTGTATGAACATGGAAATATCTACACCGCCATCTGTATGAACATGGAAATATCTCCACCGTCATCTGTACGAACATGGATATATCTACACAGCCATCTGTATTAAGATGGAAATATCTACAGCGCTATCTGTATAAGCATGGAAATATCTGCCCAACTATCTGTAGAAACATGGAAATATCCGCACCGGTATCTGTATAAACATGGAAATATCTACACCGCTATCTGCATAAACATGGAAATATCCACACCGCTATCTGTGTAAACATGGAAATGTCTACACCGCTATCTGTGTAAACATGGAAATATCTCCACTGCCATCTGTGTAAACGTGAAAATATCTACACCGCCATCTCTAAAAACATGGAAATATCTACACCGCTATCTGTATGAACATGGAAATATCTACACCGCCATCTCTATAAACGTGGAAATATCTACACCACTATCTGTATGAACTTGGAAATATCTACACAGCTATCTGTATAAAATTGAAATTATCTACACCACTATGTCTATAAACATGGAAATATCTACACTGCTATCTGTATAAACATGGAAATATCTACACCGCTCTCTGTATAAACATGGAAATATCTTCACCGCTATCTGTATAAACATGGAAATATCTACAATGCTGTCTCTATAAACTTGGAAATATCTACACCACTATCTCTATAAACATGGAAATATCTAGACCGCCATCTCTATAAACATGGAAATATCTACAACATCATCTGTATAAACATGGAAATATCTATACCGCTATCTGCATAAACATGGAAATATATACATCGCCATCTCTATGAACATGGAAATATCTACACCGCCATCTGTACGAACATGGAAATATCTACACCGCCATCTGCATGAACATGTAAATATCTACAGCGCCCTCTGTATGAACATGGAAATATCTACACCGCTAACTGTATGAACATGGAAATATCTACACAGCTATCTGTATGAACATGGAAATATCTACACCGTTATCTGTATGAACATGGAAATATCTACACCTCTATCTGTATGAACATGGAAATATCTACACCGCTATCTCTACGAACATGGAAATATCTACACCGCTATCAGTATGAACATGCAAATATCTACACAGCTATATGTATACCAATGGAAATATCTACAATGCTATCTCTATAAACTTGGAAATAACTACACTGCTATCTGTATAAACATGGAAATACCTACACCGTCACCTGTACGAACATGGAAATATCTACACCGCCATCTGTATGAACATATAAATATCCACACAGCTATCTGTATATCAATCGAAATATCTACACTGCTATCTCTATAAACATGGAAATAACTACACTGCTAAGTGTATAAACATGGAAATATCTACACTGCCATCTCTATGAACACGGAAATATCTACACCACCATTTGTAGGAACATGGAAATATCTACACCGCCATCTCTATGAACATGGAAATATATACACCGCCTTGTGTATGAACATGGAAATATCTACACAGCCATCTGGATGAACATGGAAATATCTACACCGCTATCTGCATGAACATGGAAATATCTACACAGCTATCTGCATATACATGGAAATATCTACAAAGATTTCTCTATAAATATGGAAATAACTACAGTGCTATCTCTATAAACTTAGAAATATCTACACCGCCATCTCTAAGAACATGGAAATATCTACACGGCCATCTGTACGAACATGGAAATATCTACACCGCCATCTGTATGAACATGTAAATATCTACACGGCCATCTCTATGGACATGGAAATATCTAAACCGCTAACTGTATGACCATGGAAATATCTACATCGCTATCTGTATGAACATGGAAATATCTACACCGCTATCTGTATGAACATGGAAATATCTACACGGCTATCTGTATGAACATGGAAATATCTACACCGCTATCTGTACGAACATGGAAATATCTACACCGCTATCTGTATGAACATGCAAATATCTACACAGCTATCTGTATATCAACGGAAATATCTACACTGCTATCTCTATAAACATGGAAATAACTACAATGCTCTCTGTATAAACATGGAAATATCTACACCGCCATCTCTATGAACATGGAAATATCTACACCGCCATTTGTATGAACATGGAAATATCTACACCGCCATCTCTATGAACATGGAAATATCTACAGCGCCATGTGTATGAACATGGAAATATCTACACCGCCATCTGTATGAACATGGAAATATCTTCACCGCCATCTGTATGAACATGGATATATCTACACCGGCATCTGGATGAACATGGAAATATCTACACCGCTATCTGCATGAACATGGAAATATCTACATAGCTATCTGCATATACATGGAAATATCTACACAGATTTCTCTATAAATATGGAAATAACTACAGCGCTATCTCTATAAACTTCGAAATATCTACACCGCCATCTGTATGAACATGGAAATATCTACACCGCCATCTGTACGAACATGGACATATCTACACCGCCATCTGTATTAAGATGGAAATATCTACACCGCTATCTGTTTAAACATGGAAATATCTGCCCAAATATCTGTATAAACATGAAATATCCGCACCGCTATCTGTATAAACATGGAAATATCTACACCGCTATCTGCATAAACATGGAAATATCCACACCGCTATCTGTGTAAACATGGAAATGTCTGCACCGCTATCTTTGTAAACATGGAAATATCTCCACCGCCATCTCTGTAAACGTGAAAATATCTACAACGCCATATCTAAAAACATGGAAATATCTACACCGCCATCTGTATGAACATGGAAATATCTACACTGCCATGTCTATAAACGTGGAAATATCTTCACCGCTATCTGTATGAACTTGGAAATATCTATGCTGCTATCTGTATAAAATTGAAATTATCTACACCACTATCTCTATAAACATGGAAATATCTGCACTGCTGTCTGTATAAACATGGAAATATCTACACCGCTATCTGTATAAACATGGAAATATCTTCACCGCTATCTTTATAAACATGTAAATCTCTACAACGCTGTCTCTATAAACTTGGAAATAACTACACCACTATCTCTATAAACATGGAAATATCTAGACCGCCGTCTCTATAAACATGGAAATATCTACACCACCATCTGCATAAACATGGAAATACCTATACCGCTATCTGCATAAACATGGAAATATGTACACCGCCATCTCTATGAACATGGAAATATCTACACCGCCATTTGTATCAACACGGAAATATCTACACCGCCATCTGTATGAACATGGAAATAACTACACCGCCATTTGTATGAACATGGAAATATCTACACTGCCATCTGTATGAACATGGAAATATCTCCACCGTCATCTGTACGAACATGGATATATCTACACAGCCATCTGTATTAAGATGGAAATATCTACACCGCTATCTGTATAAGCATGGAAATATCTGCCCAACTATCTGTAGAAACATGGAAATATCCGCACCGGTATCTGTATAAACATGGAAATATCTACACCGCTATCTGCATAAACATGGAAATATCCACACCGCTATCTGTGTAAACATGGAAATGTCTACACTGCTATCTGTGTAAACATGGAAATACCTCCACCGCCATCTGTGTAAACGTGAAAATATCTACACCGCCATCTCTAAAAACATGGAAATATCTACACCGCTATCTGCATGAACATGGAAATATCTACACCGCCATCTCTATAAACGTGGAAATATCTACACCGCTATCTGTATGAACTTGGAAATATCTACACAGTTATCTGTATAAAATTTAAATTATCTACACCACTATGTCTATAAACATGGAAATATCTACACTGCTATCTGTATAAACATGGAAATATCTTCACCGCTATCTGTATAAACATGGAAATATCTACAATGCTGTCTCTATAAACTTGGAAATAACTACACCACTATCTCTATAAACATGGAAATATCTAGACCGCCATCTCTATAAACCTGGAAATATCTACAACACCATCTGTATAAACATGGAAATATCTATACCGCTATCTGCATAAACATGGAAATATATACACCGCCATCTCTATGAACATGGAAATATCTACACCGCCATCTGTACGAACATGGAAATATCTACACCGCCATCTGCATGAACATGTAAATATCTACAGCGCCCTCTGTATGAACATGGAAATATCTACACCGCTAACTGTATGAACATGGAAATATCTACACAGCTATCTGTATGAACATGGAAATATCTACACCGTTATCTGTATGAACATGGAAATATCTACACCTCCATCTGTATGAACATGGAAATATCTACACCGCTATCTGTACGAACATGGAAATATCTACACCGCTATCAGTATGAACATGCAAATATCTACACAGCTATATGTATACCAGTGGAAATATCTACAATGCTATCTCTATAAACTTGGAAATAACTACACTGCTATCTGTATAAACATGGAAATACCTACACCGTCACCTGTACGAACATGGAAATATCTACACCGCCATCTGTATGAACATATAAATATCCACACAGCTATCTGTATATCAATCGAAATATCTACACTGCTATCTCTATAAACATGGAAATAACTACACTGCTGTGTGTATAAACATGGAAATATCTACACTGCCATCTCTATGAACACGGAAATATCTACACCACCATTTGTAGGAACATGGAAATATCTACACCGCCATCTCTATGAACATGGAAATATCTACACCGCCTTGTGTATGAACATGGAAATATCTACACAGCCATCTGGATGAACATGGAAATATCTACACCGCTATCTGCATGAACATGGAAATATCTACACAGCTATCTGCATATACATGGAAATATCTACAAAGATTTCTCTATAAATATGGAAATAACTACAGTGCTATCTCTATAAACTTAGAAATATCTACACCGCCATCTCTAAGAACATGGAAATATCTACACGGCCATCTGTACGAACATGGAAATATCTACACCGCCATCTGTATGAACATGTAAATATCTACACGGCCATCTCTATGGACATGGAAATATCTAAACCGCTAACTGTATGACCATGGAAATATCTACATCGCTATCTGTATGAACATGGAAATATCTACACCGCTATCTGTATGAACATGGAAATATCTACACCGCTATCTGTATGAACATGGAAATATCTACACCGCTATCTGTACGAACATGGAAATATCTACACCGCTATCTGTATGAACATGCAAATATCTACACAGCTATCTGTATATCAACGGAAATATCTACACTGCTATCTCTATAAACATGGAAATAACTACACTGCTATCTGTATAAACATGGAAATATCTACACCGCCATCTCTATGAACATGGAAATATCTACACCGCCATTTGTATGAACATGGAAATATCTACACCGCCATCTCTATGAACATGGAAATATCTACACCGCCATGTGTATGAACATGGAAATATCTACACCGCCATCTGTATGAACATGGAAGTATCTTCACCGCCATCTGTATGAACATGGATATATCTACACCGGCATCTGGATGAACATGGAAATATCTACACCGCTATCTGCATGAACATGGAAATATCTACAAAGCTATCTGCATATACATGGAAATATCTACACAGATTTCTCTATAAATATGGAAATAACTACAGCGCAATCTCTATAAACTTCGAAATATCTTCACCGCCATCTGTATGAACATGGAAATATCTACACCGCCATCTGTACGAACATGGACATATCTACACCGCCATCTGTATTAAGATGGAAATATCTACACCGCTATCTGTTTAAACATGGAAATATCTGCCCAAATATCTGTATAAACATGAAATATCTGCACCGCTATCTGTATAAACATGGAAATATCTACACCGCTATCTGCATAAACATGGAAATATCCACACCGCTATCTGTGTAAACATGGAAATGTCTGCACCGCTATCTTTGTAAACATGGAAATATCTCCACCGCCATCTCTGTAAACGTGAAAATATCTACAACGCCATATCTAAAAACATGGAAATATCTACACCGCCATCTGTATGAACATGGAAATATCTACACTGCCATGTCTATAAACGTGGAAATATCTACACCGCTATCTGTATGAACTTGGAAATATCTATGCTGCTATCTGTATAAAATTGAAATTATCTACACCACTATCTCTATAAACATGGAAATATCTGCACTGCTGTCTGTATAAACATGGAAATATCTACACCGCTATCTGTATAAACATGGAAATATCTTCACCGCTATCTTTATAAACATGTAAATCTCTACAACGCTGTCTCTATAAACTTGGAAATAACTACACCACTATCTCTATAAACATGGAAATATCTAGACCGCCGTCTCTATAAACATGGAAATATCTACACCACCATCTGCATAAACATGGAAATACCTATACCGCTATCTGCATAATCATGGAAATATGTACACCGCCATCTCTATGAACATGGAAATATCTACACCGCCATTTGTATCAACACGGAAATATCTACACCGCCATCTGTATGAACATGGAAATAACTACACCGCCATTTGTATGAACATGGAAATATCTACACTGCCATCTGTATGAACATGGAAATATCTCCACCGTCATCTGTACGAACATGGATATATCTACACAGCCATCTGTATTAAGATGGAAATATCTACACCGCTATCTGTATAAGCATGGAAATATCTGCCCAACTATCTGTAGAAACATGGAAATATCCGCACCGGTATCTGTATAAACATGGAAATATCTACACCGCTATCTGCATAAACATGGAAATATCCACACCGCTATCTGTGTAAACATGGAAATGTCTACACCGCTATCTGTGTAAACATGGAAATACCTCCACCGCCATCTGTGTAAACGTGAAAATATCTACACCGCCATCTCTAAAAACATGGAAATATCTACACCGCTATCTGCATGAACATGGAAATATCTACACCGCCATCTCTATAAACGTGGAAATATCTACACCGCTATCTGTATGAACTTGGAAATATCTACACAGCTATCTGTATAAAATTTAAATTATCTACACCACTATGTCTATAAACATGGAAATATCTACACTGCTATCTGTATAAACATGGAAATATCTACACCGCTATCTGTATAAACATGGAAATATCTTCACCGCTATCTGTATAAACATGGAAATATCTACAATGCTGTCTCTATAAACTTGGAAATAACTACACCACTATCTCTATAAACATGGAAATATCTAGACCGCCATCTCTATAAACCTGGAAATATCTACAACACCATCTGTATAAACATGGAAATATCTATACCGCTATCTGCATAAACATGGAAATATATACACCGCCATCTCTATGAACATGGAAATATCTACACCGCCATCTGTACGAACATGGAAATATCTACACCGCCATCTGCATGAACATGTAAATATCTACAGCGCCCTCTGTATGAACATGGAAATATCTACACCGCTAACTGTATGAACATGGAAATATCTACACAGCTATCTGTATGAACATGGAAATATCTACACCGTTATCTGTATGAACATGGAAATATCTACACCTCCATCTGTATGAACATGGAAATATCTACACCGCTATCTGTACGAACATGGAAATATCTACACCGCTATCAGTATGAACATGCAAATATCTACACAGCTATATGTATACCAATGGAAATATCTACAATGCTATCTCTATAAACTTGGAAATAACTACACTGCTATCTGTATAAACATGGAAATACCTACACCGTCACCTGTACGAACATGGAAATATCTACACCGCCATCTGTATGAACATATAAATATCCACACAGCTATCTGTATATCAATCGAAATATCTACACTGCTATCTCTATAAACATGGAAATAACTACACTGCTGTGTGTATAAACATGGAAATATCTACACTGCCATCTCTATGAACACGGAAATATCTACACCACCATTTGTAGGAACATGGAAATATCTACACCGCCATCTCTATGAACATGGAAATATCTACACCGCCTTGTGTATGAATATGGAAATATCTACACAGCCATCTGGATGAACATGGAAATATCTACACCGCTATCTGCATGAACATGGAAATATCTACACAGCTATCTGCATATACATGGAAATATCTACAAAGATTTCTCTATAAATATGGAAATAACTACAGTGCTATCTCTATAAACTTAGAAATATCTACACCGCCATCTCTAAGAACATGGAAATATCTACACGGCCATCTGTACGAACACGGAAATATCTACACCGCCATCTGTATGAACATGTAAATATCTACACGGCCATCTCTATGGACATGGAAATATCTAAACCGCTAACTGTATGACCATGGAAATATCTACATCGCTATCTGTATGAACATGGAAATATCTACACCGCTATCTGTATGAACATGGAAATATCTACACCGCTATCTGTATGAACATGGAAATATCTACACCGCTATCTGTACGAACATGGAAATATCTACACCGCTATCTGTATGAACATGCAAATATCTACACAGCTATCTGTATATCAACGGAAATATCTACACTGCTATCTCTATAAACATGGAAATAACTACACTGCTATCTGTATAAACATGGAAATATCTACACCGCCATCTCTATGAACATGGAAATATCTACACCGCCATTTGTATGAACATGGAAATATCTACACCGCCATCTCTATGAACATGGAAATATCTACACCGCCATGTGTATGAACATGGAAATATCTACACCGCCATCTGTATGAACATGGAAGTATCTTCACCGCCATCTGTATGAACATGGATATATCTACACCGGCATCTGGATGAACATGGAAATATCTACACCGCTATCTGCATGAACATGGAAATATCTACATAGCTATCTGCATATACATGGAAATATCTACACAGATTTCTCTATAAATATGGAAATAACCACAGCGCTATCTCTATAAACTTCGAAATATCTACACCGCCATCTGTATGAACATGGAAATATCTACACCGCCATCTGTACGAACATGGACATATCTACACCGCCATCTGTATTAAGATGGAAATATCTACACCGCTATCTGTTTAAACATGGAAATATCTGCCCAAATATCTGCATAAACATGAAATATCCGCACCGCTATCTGTATAAACATGGAAATATCTACACCGCTATCTGCATAAACATGGAAATATCCACACCGCTATCTGTGTAAACATGGAAATGTCTGCACCGCTATCTTTGTAAAGATGGAAATATCTCCACCGCCATCTCTGTAAACGTGAAAATATCTACAACGCCATATCTAAAAACATGGAAATATCTACACCGCCATCTGTATGAACATGGAAATATCTACACCGCCATGTCTATAAACGTGGAAATATCTACACCGCTATCTGTATGAGCTTGGAAATATCTACGCTGCTATCTGTATAAAATTGAAATTATCTACACCACTATCTCTATAAACATGGAAATATCTGCACTGCTGTCTGTATAAACATGGAAATATCTACACCGCTATCTGTATAAACATGGAAATATCTTCACCGCTATCTTTATAAACATGTAAATATCTACAACGCTGTCTCTATAAACTTGGAAATAACTACACAACTATCTCTATAAACATGGAAATATCTAGACCGACATCTCTATAAACATGGAAATATCTACACCACCATCTGTATAAACATGGAAATACCTATACCGCTATCTGCAGAAACATGGAAATATCTACACCGCCATCTCTATGAACATGGAAATATCTACACCGCCTTCTGTACGAACATGGAAATATCTACACCGCCATCTGTATGAACATGTAAATATCTACACCGCCATGTGTATGAACATGGAAATAGCTACACCGCTAACTGTATGAACATGGAAATATCTACAAGGCTATCTGTATGAACATGGAAATATCTACACCGCTATTTGTATGAACATGGAAATATCTACACCGCTATCTGTACGAACATGGAAATATCTACAACGCTATCTGTATGAAGATGCAAATATCTACACAGCTATCTGTATATCAACGGAAATATCTACACTGCTATCTCTATAAACATGGAAATAACTACACGGCTATCTGTATAAACATGGAAATATCTACACCGCCACCTGTATGAACATGGAAATATCTACACTGCCATCCGTGCGAACATTTAAATATCTACACCGCTATCTGTATGAACATGGAAATATCTGCACCGCTATCTGTATGAACATGGAAATATCTACACCGCTATCTGTATGAGGATGGAAATATCTACACCGCTATCTGTATGAACATGCAAATATCTACACAGCTATCTGTATAACAATGGAAATATCTACACTGCTATCTCTATAAACATGGAAATAACTACACTGCTATCTGTACAAACTATGAAATACCTACACCGCCATCTCTATGAACATGGAAATATCTACAACGCCATTTGTATGAACATGGAAATATCTACACCGCCATCTCTATGAACATGGAAATATCTACACCGCCATCTGTATGAACATGGATATATCTACACCGGCATCTGGATGAAGATGGAAATATCTGCACCGCTATCTGTATGAACATGGAAATATCTACACAGCTATCTCTATAAACATGGAAATAACTACACTGCTATCTGTACAAACAATGAAATATCTACACCGCCATCTCTATGAACATGGAAATATCTACAATGCCATTTGTATGAACATGGAAATATTTACACCGCCATCTCTATGAACATGGAAATATCTTCACCGCCATCTGTATGAACATGGATATATCTACACCGGCATCTGGATGAAGATGGAAATATCTGCACCGCTATCTGTATGAACATGGAAATATCTACACAGCTATCTGCATATACATGGAAATATCTACAGAGATTTCTCTATAAATATGGAAATAACTACCGCGCTATCTCCATAAACTTCGAAATATCTACACCGCCATCTGTATGAAGATGGAAATATCTACACGGCCATCTGTACGTCCATGGACATATCTACACCGCCATCTGTATTAAAATGGAAATATCTACAGCGCTATCTGTATAAACATGGAAATATCTACACCGCTATCTGCATAAACATGGAAATATCCACACCGCTATCTGTGTAAACATGGAAATGTCTGCACCGCTATCTGTGTAAACATGGAAATATCTCCACCGCCATCTGTGTAAACGTGAAAATATCTACACCGCCATCTCTAAAAACATGGAAATATCTACACCGCTATCTGTATGAACAATGAAATATCTACACCGCCATCTCTATAAACGTGGAAATATCTACACCGCCATCTCTATAAACGTGGAAATATCTACACCGCTATCTGTATGAACTTGGAAATATCTACACTGCTATCTGTATAAAATTGAAATTATCTACACCACTATCTCTATAAACATGGAAATATCTACACTGCTATCTGTAGAAACATGGAAATAACTACACAGCTATCTGTAAAAACGTGGGAATATCTACACCGCCACCTGTATGAACATGGAAATATCTACACTGCCATCCGTACGAACATGGAAATATCTACACCGCCATCTGTATGAACATGTAAATATCTACACCGCCATCTATATGAACATGGAAATATCTACACCGCCATCTGTATGAACATGGAAATATCTACACCGCTAACAGTATGAACATGGAAATATCTACACCGTTAACTGTATGAACATGGAAATATCTTCACCGCAATCTGTATGAACATGGATATATCTACACCGGCATCTGGATGAAGATGGAAATATCTACACCGCTATCTGCATGAACATGGAAATATCTTCACACCTATCTGCATATACATGGAAATATCTACACAGATTTCTCTATAAATATGGAAATAACTACAGCGCTATCTCTATAAACTTCGAAATATCTACACCGCCATCTGGATGAACATGCAAATACCTACACAGCTATCTGTATATCAATGGAAATAGCTACACTGCTAAATCTATAAACATGGAAATAACTACACTGCTATCTGTATAAACATGGAAATATCTACACCGCCACCTGTATGAACATGGAAATATGTACACTGCCATCTGTGCGAACATGAAATATCTACACCGCCATCTGTATGAACATGAAAATATCTACACCGCCATTTGTATGAACATGGAAATATCTACACCGCCATCTCTATGAACATGGAACTATCTACACCGCCATTTGTATGAACATGGAAAGATCTACACCACCATCTGTATGAACATGGAAATATATACACCACCATCTGTATGAACATGGAAATATCTTCACCGCCATCTGTATGAACATGGATATATGTACACTAGCATCTGGATGAACATGGAAATATCTACACTGCTATCTGCACGAACATGGAAATATATACACAGCTATCTTAATATACATGGAAATATCTACACAGATTTCTCCATAAATATGGAAATAACTACAGCGCTATCTCTATAAACATCGAAATATCTACACCGCCATCTGTATGAACATGGAAATACCTACACCGCAATCTGTACAAACATGGACATATCTACACCGCCATCTGTATTAAGATGGAAATATCTACACCGCTATCTGCATAAACATGGAAATATCTGCCCAACTATCTGTATAAACATGGAAATATCCGCACCGCTACCTGAATAAACATGGAAATATCCGCACCGCTATCTGTATAAACATGGAAATATCTACACTGCTATCTGCATAAACATGGAAATATCCACACCGCTATCTGTGTAAACATGGAAATGTCTACACCGCTATCTGTGTAAATATGGAAATATCTACACTGCCATCTCTGTAAACATGAAAATATCTACACCGCCATCCCTATAAACATGGAAATATCTACACCGTCCTCTGTATGAACATGGAAATATCTACAGCGCCATGTGTATGAACATGGAAATATCTACACCGCCATCTGTATGAACATGGAAATCTCTTCACCACCATCTGTATGAACATGGATATATCTACACCGGCATCTGGATGAACATGGAAATATCTACACCGCTATCTACATGAACATGGAAATATCTACATAGCTATCTGCATATACATGGAAATATCTACCCAGATTTCTCTATAAATATGGAAATAACTACAGCGCTATCTCTATAAACTTCGAAATATCTACACCGCCATCTGTATGAACATGGAAATATCTACACCGCCATCTGTACGAACATGGACATATCTACACCGCCATCTGTATTAAGATGGAAATATCTACACCGCTATCTGTTTAAACATGGAAATATCTGCCCAAATATCTGTATAAACATGAAATATCCGCACCGCTATCTGTATAAACATGGAAATATCTACACCGCTATCTGCATAAACATGGAAATATCCACACCGCTATCTGTGTAAACATGGAAATGTCTGCACCGCTATCTTTGTAAACATGGAAATATCTCCACCGCCATCTCTGTAAACGTGAAAATATCTACAACGCCATATCTAAAAACATGGAAATATCTACACCGCCATCTGTATGAACATGGAAATATCTACACTGCCATGTCTATAAACGTGGAAATATCTACACCGCTATCTGTATGAACTTGGAAATATCTACGCTGCTATCTGTATAAAATTGAAATTATCTACACCACTATCTCTATAAACATGGAAATATCTGCACTGATGTCTGTATAAACATGGAAATATCTACACCGCTATCTGTATAAACATGGAAATATCTTCACAGCTATCTTTATAAACATGTAAATATCTACAACGCTGTCTCTATAAACTTGGAAATAACTACACCACTATCTCTATAAACATGGAAATATCTAGACCGCCGTCTCTATAAACATGGAAATATCTACACTACCATCTGTATAAACATGGAAATACCTATACCGCTATCTGCATAAACATGGAAATATGTACACCGCCATCTCTATGAACATGGAAATATCTACACCGCCATTTGTATCAACAAGGAAATATCTACACCGCCATCTGTATGAACATGGAAATATCTACACCGCCATGTGTATGAACATGGAAATATCTACACCGCCATCTGTATGAACATGGAAATATCTCCACCGTCATCTGTACGAACATGGATATATCTACACAGCCATCTGTATTAAGATGGAAATATCTACACCGCTATCTGTATAAGCATGGAAATATCTGCCCAACTATCTGTAGAAACATGGAAATATCCGCACCGGTATCTGTATAAACATGGAAATATCTACACCGCTATCTGCATAAACATGGAAATATCCACACCGCTATCTGTGTAAACATGGAAATGTCTACACCGCTATCTGTGTAAACATGGAAATATCTCCACCGCCATCTGTGTAAACGTGAAAATATCTACACCGCCATCTCTAAAAACATGGAAATATCTACACCGCTATCTGTATGAACATGGAAATATCTACACCGCCATCTCTATAAACGTGGAAATATCTACACCACTATCTGTATGAACTTGGAAATATCTACACAGCTATCTGTATAAAATTGAAATTATCTACACCACTATGTCTATAAACATGGAAATATCTACACTGCTATCTGTATAAACATGGAAATATCTACACCGCTCTCTGTATAAACATGGAAATATCTTCACCGCTATCTGTATAAACATGGAAATATCTACAATGCTGTCTCTATAAACTTGGAAATAACTACACCACTATCTCTATAAACATGGAAATATCTAGACCGCCATCTCTATAAACATGGAAATATCTACAACATCATCTGTATAAACATGGAAATATCTATACCGCTATCTGCATAAACATGGAAATATATACATCGCCATCTCTATGAACATGGAAATATCTACACCGCCATCTGTACGAACATGGAAATATCTACACCGCCATCTGCATGAACATGTAAATATCTACAGCGCCCTCTGTATGAACATGGAAATATCTACACCGCTAACTGTATGAACATGGAAATATCTACACAGCTATCTGTATGAACATGGAAATATCTACACCGTTATCTGTATGAACATGGAAATATCTACACCTCTATCTGTATGAACATGGAAATATCTACACCGCTATCTCTACGAACATGGAAATATCTACACCGCTATCAGTATGAACATGCAAATATCTACACAGCTATATGTATACCAATGGAAATATCTACAATGCTATCTCTATAAACTTGGAAATAACTACACTGCTATCTGTATAAACATGGAAATACCTACACCGTCACCTGTACGAACATGGAAATATCTACACCGCCATCTGTATGAACATATAAATATCCACACAGCTATCTGTATATCAATCGAAATATCTACACTGCTATCTCTATAAACATGGAAATAACTACACTGCTATGTGTATAAACATGGAAATATCTACACTGCCATCTCTATGAACACGGAAATATCTACACCACCATTTGTAGGAACATGGAAATATCTACACCGCCATCTCTATGAACATGGAAATATCTACACCGCCTTGTGTATGAACATGGAAATATCTACACAGCCATCTGGATGAACATGGAAATATCTACACCGCTATCTGCATGAACATGGAAATATCTACACTGCTATCTGCATATACATGGAAATATCTACAAAGATTTCTCTATAAATATGGAAATAACTACAGTGCTATCTCTATAAACTTAGAAATATCTACACCGCCATCTCTAAGAACATGGAAATATCTACACGGCCATCTGTATGAACATGGAAATATCTACACCGCCATCTGTATGAACATGTAAATATCTACACGGCCATCTCTATGGACATGGAAATATCTAAACCGCTAACTGTATGACCATGGAAATATCTACATCGCTATCTGTATGAACATGGAAATATCTACACCGCCATTTGTATGAACATGGAAATATCTACACCGCCATCTGTATGAACATGGAAATATCTACACCGCCATCTCTATAAACGTGGAAATATCTACATCGCTATCTGTATGAACTTGGAAATATCTACACTGCTCTCGGTATAAAATTGAAATTATCTACACCACTATCTCTATAAACATGGAAATATCTACACTGCTATCTGTAAACATGGAAATATCTACACCGCTATCTGTATAAACATGGAAATATCTTCACCGTTTTCTGTATGAACATGGAAATATCTACACCGTTATCTGTATGAACATGGAAATATCTACACAGCTATCTGTATATCAATGGAAATACCTACACTGCTATCTGTACGAACATGGAAATATCTACACCGCTATCTGTATGAACATGCAAATATCTACACAGCTATCTGTATATCAATGTCAATATCTACACTGCTATCTCTATAAACATGGAAATAACTACACTGCTATCTGTACAAACATGGAAATATCTACACCGCCATCTGTATGAACATGGAGATATCAACACTGCCATCTGTACGAACATGTAAATATCTACACCGCCATCTGTATGAACATGTAAATATCTACACCGCCATCTGTATGAACATGGAAATATCTACACCGATAACTGTATGAACATGGAAATATCTACTCCGCTATCTGTATGAACATGGAAATATCTACACCGCAATCTGTATGAACATTGAAATATCTAAACCGCTATCTGTATGAACATAGAAATATCTACACCGCTATCTGTATGAACATGGAAATATCTACACCGCCATCTGTATGACCATGGAAATATCTTCACCGCCATCTGTATGAGCATGGATATATCTACACTGGCATCTGGATGAACATGGAAATACCTACACCGCTATCTGCATGAACATGGAAATATCTACACAGCTATCTGTATGAACATGCAAATATCTACACACCTATCTGTATATCAATGGAAATATCTACACCGCTATCTCTATAAACATGGAAATAACTACACTGCTATCTGTATAAACATGGAAATATCCACACCACCATCTCTATGAACATGGAAATATCTACACCGCCATTTGTTTGAACATGGAAATATCTACACCGCCATCTCTATGAACATGGAAATATCTACACCGCCATTTGTATGAACATGGAAATATCTACACCGCCATCTGTACGAACATGGAAATATCTACACCGCCATCTGTATGAACATGGAAATATCTACACCGTTATCTGTATGAACATGGAAATATCTACTCCGCTAACTGTATGAACATGGAAATATCTACACCGCTATGTGTATGAACATGGAAATATCTACACCGTTATCTGTATGAACATGGAAATATCTACACCGCTATCTGTATGAACATGGAAATATCTACACCGCTATCTGTATGAACATGCAAATATCTACACAGCTATTTGTATATCAATGGAAACATCTACACTGCTATCTCTATAAACATGGAAATAACTACACTGCTATCTGAATAAACATGGAAATATCTACACCGCCACCTGTATGAAGATGGAAATGTCTGCACTGCCATCCGTACGAACATGGAAATATCTACACCGCCATCTGTATGAACATGGAAATATCTACACCGCTATCTGTATGAATATGCATATATCTACAGAGCTATCTGTATATCAATGGAAATATCTACAATGCTATCTCTATAAACATTGAAATAACTACACTGCTATCTGTATAAACATGGAAATATCTACACCGCCATCTCTATGAACATGGAAATATCTACACCGCCATTTGTATGAACATGGAAATATCTACATCGCCATCTCTATGAACATGGAAATATCTACACCGCCATTTGTATGAACATGGAAATATTTTCTCCGCCATCTGTATGAACATGGATATATCTTCACCGCCTTCTGTATGAACATGGATATATCTACACCGGCATCTGGATGAACATGGAAATATCTACACCACTATCTGCTTGAACATGGAAATATCTACAGAGCTATCTGCATATACTTGGAAATATCTTCACAGATTTCTCTATAAAAATGGAAATAACTACAGCGCTATCTCTGTAAACTTCAAACTATCTACACCGCCATCTGTATGAACATGGAAATATCTACACCGCCATCTGTACGAACATAGACATATCTACACCGCCATCTGTATTAAGATGGAAATATCTACACCGCTATCTGTATAAACATGGAAATATCTGCCCATCTGTATAAACATGGAAATATCCGCACCGCTATCTGTATAAACATGGAAATATCTACACTGCTATCTGCATAAACATGGAAATATCCACTCCGCTATCTGTGGAAACATGGAAATGTCTACACCGCTATCTGTGTAAACATGGAAATATCTACACCGCCATCTGTGCAAACATGAAAATATCTACACCGCCATGTCAATAAACATGGAAATACCTACACTGCCATCTGTATGAACATGGAAATATCTACACCGCAATCTCTATAAACGTGGAAATATCTACACCACTATCTGTATGAACTTGGAAATATCTACACGGCTATCTGTATAAAATTGGAATTATCTACACCACTCTCTCTATAAACATGGAAATATCTACACCGATATCTGTATAAACATGGAAATATCTACACCGCTATCTGTATAAACATGAAAATATCTTCACCGCTATCTGTATAAACATGGAAATATCTACAACGCTGTCTCTATAAACTTGGAAATAACTACATCACTATCTCTATAAACATGGAAATATCTAGACCGCCATCTCTATAAACATGGAAATAACTACACCACCATCTGTATAAACATGGAAATATCTATACCGCTATCTGCATAAACATGGAAATATGTACACCGCCATCTCTATGAACATGGAAATATCTACACAGCCATCTGTACGAACATGGAAATATCTACACCGCCATCTGTATGAACATGTAAATATCTACACCGCCATCTGTATGAACATGGAAATATCTACTCCACTAACTGTATGAACATGGAAATATCTACACCGCTATCTGTATGGAAATATCTACACCGCTATCTGTATGAACATGGAAATATCTACACCGTTATCTGTATGAACATGGAAATACCTACACCGGTATCTGTATGAACATGGAAATATCTACACCTCCATTTGTATGAACATGGAAATATCTACACCGCCATCTCTATGAACATGGAAATATCTACACTGCTATCTGTATAAAATTGAAATTATCTACACCACTATCTCTATAAACATGGAACTATCGAAACTGCTGTCTGTATAAACATGGAAATATCTACATCGCTATCTGTATAAACATGGAAATATCTTCACCGCTATCTTTATAAACATGGAAATATCTACAACGCTGTCTCTATAAACTTGGAAATAACTACAACACTATCTCTATAAACATGGAAATATCTAGACCGCCGTCTCTATAAACATGGAAATATCTACACCACCATCTGTATAAACATGGAAATACCTATACCGCTATCTGCATAAACATGGAAATATGTACACCACCATCTCTATGAACATGGAAATATCTACACCGCCATTTGTATCAACACGGAAATATCTACACCGCCATCTGTATGAACATGGAAATATCTACACCTCCATTTGTTTGAACATGGAAATATCTACACCGCCATCTGTATGAACATGGAAATATCTTCACCGCCATCTGTACGAACATGGATATATCTACACCGCCATCTGTATTAAGATGGAAATATCTACACCGCTATCTGTATAAGCATGGAAATATCTGCCCAACTATCTGTAGAAACATGGAAATATCCGCACCGCTATCTGTATAAACATGGAAATATCTACACCGCTATCTGCATAAACATGGAAATATCCACACCGCTATCTGTGTAAACATGGAAATGTCTACACCGCTATCTGTGTAAACATGGAAATATCTCCACCGCCATCTGTGTAAACGTGAAAATATCTACACCGCCATCTCTAAAAACATGGAAATATCTACACCGCTATCTGTATGAACATGGAAATATGTACACCGCCATCTCTATAAACGTGGAAATATCTACACAGCTATCTGTATAAAATTGAAATTATCTACACCACTATGTCTATAAACATGGAAATATCTACACTGCTATCTGTATAAACATGGAAATATCTACACCGCTCTCTGTATAAACATGGAAATATCTTCACCGCTATCTGTATAAACATGGAAATATCTACAATGCTGTCTCTATAAACTTGGAAATAACTACACCACTATCTCTATAAACATGGAAATATCTAGACCGCCATCTCTATAAACATGGAAATACCTACACCACCATCTGAATAAACATGGAAATATCTATACCACTATCTGCATAAACATGGAAATATATACACCGCCGTCTCTATGAACATTCAAATATCTACACCGCCATCTGTACGAACATGGAAATATCTACACCGCCATCTGCATGAACATGTAAATATCTACAGCGCCCTCTGTATGAACATGGAAATATCTACACCGCTAACTGTATGAACATGGAAATATCTACACAGCTATCTGAATGAACATGGAAATATCTACACCGTTATCTGTATGAACATGGAAATATCTACACCGCTATCTGTATGAACATGGAAATATCTACACCGCTATCTGTATGAACATGGAAATATCTACACCGCTATCCGTACGAACATGGAAATATCTACACCGCTATCAGTATGAACATGCAAATATCTACACAGCTATATGTATACCAATGGAAATATCTACAATGCTATCTCTATAAACTTGGAAATAACTACACTGCTATCTGTATAAACATGGAAATACCTACACCGTCACCTGTACAAACATGGAAATATCTACACCGCCATCTGTATGAACATATAAATATCCACACAGCTATCTGTATATCATTCGAAATATCTACACTGCTATCTCTATAAACATGGAAATAACTACACTGCTATGTGTATAAACATGGAAATATCTACACTGCCATCTCTATGAACACGGAAATATCTACACCACCATTTGTATGAACATGGAAATATCTTCACCGCCATCTCTATGAACATGGAAATATCTACACCGCCTTGTGTATGAACATGGAAATATCTACACAGCCATCTGGATGAACATGGAAATATCTACATCGCTATCTGCATGAACATGGAAATATCTACACAGCTATCTGCATATACATGGAAATATCTACACAGATTTCTCTATAAATATGGAAATAACTACAGTGCTATCTCTGTAAACTTCGAAATATCTACACCGCCATCTCTAAGAATATGGAAATATCTACACGGCCATCTGTACAAACATGGAAATAGCTACACCACCATCTGTATGAACATGTAAATATCTACACGGCCATCTCTATCGACATGGAAATATCTAAACCGCTAACTGTATGACCATGGAAATATCTACATCGCTAACTGTATAAACATGGAAATATCTACACCGCTATCTGTATGAACATGGAAATATCTACACCGCTATCTGTATGAACATGGAAATATCTACACCGCTATCTGTACGAACATGGAAATATCTACACCGCTATCTGTATGAACATGCAAATATCTACACAGCTATCTGTATATCAACGGAAATATCTACACTGCTATCTCTATAAACATGGAAATAACTACACTGCTATCTGTATAAACATGGAAATATCTACACCGCCATCTCTATGAACATGGAAATATCTACACCGCGATTTGTGAACATGGAAATATCTACACCGCCATCTCTATGAACATGGAAATATCTACAGCGCCATGTGTATGAACATGGAAATATCTACACCGCCATCTGTATGAACATGGAAATCTCTTCACCGCCATCTGTATGAACATGGATATATCTACACCGGCATCTGGATGAACATGGAAATATCTACACCGCTATCTGCATGAACATGGAAATATCTACATAGCTATCTGCATATACATGGAAATATCTACACAGATTTCTCTATAAATATGGAAATAACTACAGCGCAATCTCTATAAACTTCGAAATATCTTCACCGCCATCTGTATGAACATGGAAATATCTACACCGCCATCTGTACGAACATGGACATATCTACACCGCCATCTGTATTAAGATGGAAATATCTACACCGCTATCTGTTTAAACATGGAAATATCTGCCCAAATATCTGTATAAACATGAAATATCCGCACCGCTATCTGTATAAACATGGAAATATCTACACCGCTATCTGCATAAACATGGAAATATCCACACCGCTATCTGTGTAAACATGGAAATGTCTGCACCGCTATCTTTGTAAACATGGAAATATCTCCACCGCCATCTCTGTAAACGTGAAAATATCTACAACGCCATATCTAAAAACATGGAAATATCTACACCGCCATCTGTATGAACATGGAAATATCTACACTGCCATGTCTATAAACGTGGAAATATCTACACCGCTATCTGTATGAACTTGGAAATATCTATGCTGCTATCTGTATAAAATTGAAATTATCTACACCACTATCTCTATAAACATGGAAATATCTGCACTGCTGTCTGTATAAACATGGAAATATCTACACCGCTATCTGTATAAACATGGAAATATCTTCACCGCTATCTTTATAAACATGTAAATCTCTACAACGCTGTCTCTATAAACTTGGAAATAACTACACCACTATCTCTATAAACATGGAAATATCTAGACCGCCGTCTCTATAAACATGGAAATATCTACACCACCATCTGCATAAACATGGAAATACCTATACCGCTATCTGCATAAACATGGAAATATGTACACCGCCATCTCTATGAACATGGAAATATCTACACCGCCATTTGTATCAACACGGAAATATCTACACCGCCATCTGTATGAACATGGAAATAACTACACCGCCATTTGTATGAACATGGAAATATCTACACTGCCATCTGTATGAACATGGAAATATCTCCACCGTCATCTGTACGAACATGGATATATCTACACAGCCATCTGTATTAAGATGGAAATATCTACACCGCTATCTGTATAAGCATGGAAATATCTGCCCAACTATCTGTAGAAACATGGAAATATCCGCACTGGTATCTGTATAAACATGGAAATATCTACACCGCTATCTGCATAAACATGGAAATATCCACACCGCTATCTGTGTAAACATGGAAATGTCTACACCGCTATCTGTGTAAACATGGAAATACCTCCACCGCCATCTGTGTAAACGTGAAAATATCTACACCGCCATCTCTAAAAACATGGAAATATCTACACCGCTATCTGCATGAACATGGAAATATCTACACCGCCATCTCTATAAACGTGGAAATATCTACACCGCTATCTGTATGAACTTGGAAATATCTACACAGCTATCTGTATAAAATTTAAATTATCTACACCACTATGTCTATAAACATGGAAATATCTACACTGCTATCTGTATAAACATGGAAATATCTACACCACTATCTGTATAAACATGGAAATATCTTCACCGCTATCTGTATAAACATGGAAATATCTACAATGCTGTCTCTATAAACTTGGAAATAACTACACCACTATCTCTATAAACATGGAAATATCTAGACCGCCATCTCTATAAACCTGGAAATATCTACAACACCATCTGTATAAACATGGAAATATCTATACCGCTATCTGCATAAACATGGAAATATATACACCGCCATCTCTATGAACATGGAAATATCTACACCGCCATCTGTACGAACATGGAAATATCTACACCGCCATCTGCATGAACATGTAAATATCTACAGCGCCCTCTGTATGAACATGGAAATATCTACACCGCAAACTGTATGAGCATGCAAATATCTACACAGCTATATGTATACCAATGGAAATATCTACATTGCTATCTCTATAAACATGGAAATAACCACACTTCTATCTGTATAAGCATGGAAATATCTACACCGCCACCTGTACGAACATGGAAATATCTACACCGCCATCTGTATGAACATGGAAATATCTACACCGCCATCTCTATAAAGGTGGAAATATCTACACCGCTATCTGTATGAACTTGGAAATATCTACACTGCTATCTGTATAAAATTGAAATTATCTACACCACTATCTCTATAAACATGGAAATATCTGCACTGCTGTCTGTATAAACATGCAAATATCTTCACCGCTATATTTATAAACATGGAAATATCTACAACGCTGTCTCTATAAACTTGGAAATAACTTCACCACTATCTCTATAAACATGGAAATATCTAGACCGCCATCTCTATAAACATGGAAATATCTACACCACCATCTGTATAAACATGGAAATACCTATACCGCTATCTGCATAAACATGGAAATATGTACACGGCCATCTCTATGAACATGGATATATCTACACTGCCATTTGTATGAACACGGAAATATCTACACCGCCATCTGTATGAACATGGAAATATCTACACTGCCATTTGTATGAACATGGAAATATCTACACCGCCATCTGTATGAACTTGGAAATATCTTCACCGCCATCTGTATGAACATGCATATATCTACACCGACATCTGGATGAACATGGAAATATCTACAACGCCATCTGCAAAACATGGAAATATCTACACCGCTAAATGTATGAACATGGAAATACCTACACCGCTATCTGTGTGAACATGGAAATATCTACACCGCTATCTGTATTAACATGGAAATATCTACACCGTTATCTGTATGAACATGGAAATATCTACACAGCTATCTATATATCAATGGAAATATCTACACTGCTATCTCTATAAACATGGAAATATCTACACAGCTATCTGTAAAAACATGGGAATATCTACACCGCCACCTGTATGAACATGGAAATATCTACATTGCCATCCGTACAAACATTGAAATATGTACACCGCCATCTGTATGAACATGTAAATATCTACACCGCCATCTGTATGAACATGGAAATATCTACACCGCCATCTGTATGAACATGGAAATATCTACACCGCTAACTGTATGAACATGGAAATATCTACACCGCTATCAGTATTAACATTGAAATATCTACACCGCTATCTGCATGAACATGCAAATATCTACACAGCTATCTGTATATAAATTGAAATATCTACACTGCTGTCAGTATAAACATGGAAATAACTACACTGCTATCTGTATAAACATGGAAATATCTACACCGCCATCTCTATGAACATGGAAATATCTACACCGCCATTTGTATGAACATGGAAATATCTTCACCGCCATCTGTATGAACACGGATATATCTACACTGGCATCTGGATGAACGGGGAAATATCTACACCGCTATCTGCATGAACATGGAAATATCTACACAGCTATCTGCATATACATGGAAATATCTACACAGATTTCTCTATAAATATGGAAATAAGTACAGCGCTATCTGTATAAACTTCGAAATATCTGCACCGCCATTTGTATGAACATGGAAATATCTACACCACCATCTGTACGAACATAGACATATCTACACCGCCATCTGTATTAAGATGGAAATATCTACACTGCTATCTGTATAAACATGGAAATCTCTGCCCAACTATCTGTATAAACATGGAAATATCCGCACCGCTATCTGTATAAACATGGAAATATCTACAACGATATCTGCATAAACGTGGAAATATCCACACCGCTATCTGTGTAAACATGGAAATGTCTACACCGCTATCTGTGTAAACATGGAAATATCTACACCGCCATCTGTGTAAACATGAAAATATCTACACCGCCATCTCTAAAAACATGGAAATATCTACACCGCCATCTGTATGAACATGGAAATATCTACACCACCATCTCTATAAACGTGGAAATATCTACACCGCTATCTGTATGAACTTGGAAATATCTACACTGCTATCTGTATAAAATTGAAATTATCTACAGAACTATTTCTATAAACATGGAAATATCTACACTGCTATCTGTATAAATATGGAAATATCTACAACGCTGTCTCTATAAACTTGGAAATAACTACACCACTATCTCTATAAACATGGAAATATCTAGACCGCCATCTCTATAAACATGGAAATATCTACACCGCTATCTGTATGAACATGGAAATATCTACACCGCTTTCTGTAAAACATGGAAATACCTACACTGCTGTCTGTATGAACATGGAAATATCTACACCGCTATCTGTATGAACATGGAAATATCTACACCGTTATCTGTATGAACATGCAAATATCTACACAGCTATCTGTATATCAATGGAAATATCTACACTGCTATCTCTATAAACATGGAAATAACTACACCGCTATCTGTATAAATATGGAAATATCTACACCGCCATCTCTATGAACATGGAAATATCTATACCGCCATTTGTATGAACATGGAAATATCTACACCGCCATCTCTATTAATATGGAAACATCTACACCGCCATTTGTATGAACATGGAAATATCTACACCACCATCTGTATTAACATGGAAATATCTTCACCGCCATCTGTATGAACATGGAAATATGTACACCGGCATCTGGATGAACATGGAAATATCTACACCGTTATCTGCATGAACATGGAAATATCTACACAGCTATCTGAATATACTTGGAAATATCTACAGAGATTTCTCTATAAATATGGAAATAACTACAGCGCTATCTCTATAAACTTCGAAATATCTACACCGCCATCTGTTTGAACATGGAAATATCTACACCGCCATCTGTACAAACATGGACATATCTACACCGCCATCTGTATTAAGATGGAAATATCTACACCGCTATCTGTATAAACATGGAAATATCTGTTCAACTATCTGTATAAACATGGAAATATCCGCACCGCTATCTGTATAAACATGGAAATATCTACACTGCTATCTGCATAAACATGGAAATATCCACACCGCTATCTGTGTAAACATGGAAATATCTACACTGCCATCTGTGTAAACATGAAAATATCTACACTGCCATCCCTATAAACATCGAAATATCTACACCGCCATCTGTGTGAACTTGGAAATATCTACACTGCTCTCTGTATAAAATTGGAATTATCTACACCACTATCTCTATAAACATGGAAATATCTACACTGCTATCTGTATAAACATGGAAATATCTGCACCGCTATCTGTATAAACATGGAAATATCTTCACCGCTATCTGTATAAACATGGAAATATCTACAACGCTGTCTCTATAAACTTGGAAATAACTACACACCTATCTCTGAAAACATGGAAATATCTAGACCGCCATCTCTATAAACATGCAAATATCTACACCGCCATCAGTATAAACATGGAAATATCTATACCGCTATCTGCATAAACGTGGAAATATCTACACCGCCATCTCTATGAACATGGAAATATCTACACCGCCATCTGTACGAACATGGAAATATCTATACCGCCATCTGTATGAACATGAAAATATCTACACCGCCATCTGTATGAACATGGAAATATCTACACCGCTAACTGTATGAACATGGAAATATCTACACCGCTGTCTGTATGAACATGGAAATATCTACACCGTTATCTGTATGAACATGGAAATATCTACACCGCTATCTGAATGAACATGGAAATATCTACAACGCTATCTGTACGAACATGGAAATATCTACACCGCTATCTGTATGAACATGCAAATATCTACACAGCTATCTGTATATCAATGGAAATATCTACACAACTATCTCTATTAACATGGAAATAACTACACTGCTATCTGTATAAACATGGAAATATCTACCCTGCCACCTGTATGAACATGGAAATATCTACACTGCCATCCGTACGAACATGGAAATATCTACACCGCCATCTGTATGAACATATGAATATCTTCACCGCCATCTGTATGAACATGGAAATATGTACACCGCTAAATGTATGAACATGGAAATGTCTACACCGCTATTGGTATGAACATGGAAATATCTACGCCGCTATCTGTATGAACATGGAAATATCTAGACCGCTATCTGTATGAACATGGAAATATCTACACCGCTATCTGTATGAACATGGAAATATCTACACCGCCATCTATATGAACATGTAAATATCTACACCGCCATCTGTATAAACATGGAAATATCTATACCGCTAACTGTATGAACAAGGAAATATCCACACCGTTATCTGTATGAACATGGAAATATCTGCACCGCTATCTGTATGAACATGGAAATATCTACACCGCTATCTTTATGAACATGGAAATATCTACACCGCTATCTCTATAAACATGCAAATATCTACACAGCTATCTGTATATCAATGGAAATATCTACACTGCTATCTCTATAAACATGGAAATAACTACACTGCTATCTGTATAAACATGGAAATATCTACGCCGCCATCTCTATGAACATGGAAATATCTACACCGCCATTTGTATGAACATGGAAATATCTACACCGCAATCTCTATGAACATGGAACTATCTACACCGCCATTTGTATGAACATGGAAAGATCTACACCACCATCTGTATGAACATGGAAATATATACACCACCATCTGTATGAACATGGAAATATCTTCACCGCCATCTGTATGAACATGGATATATGTTCACTAGCATCTGGATGAACATGGAAATATCTACACTGCTATCTGCATGAACATGGAAATATCTACACAGCTATCTGAATATACATGGAAATATCTACACAGATTTCTCTATAAATATGGAAATAACTACAGCGCTATCTCTATAAACTTCGAAATATCTACACCGCCATCTGTATGAACATGCAAATATCTACACAGCTATCTGTATATCAATGGAAATAGCTACACTGCTAAATCTATAAACATGGAAATAACTACACTGCTATCTGTATAAACATGGAAATATCTACACCGCCACCTGTATGAACATGGAAATATGTACACTGCCATCTGTGCGAACATGAAATATCTACACCGCCATCTGTATGAACATGTAAATATCTACACCGCCATTTGTATGAACATGGAAATATCTACACCGCCATCTCTATGAACATGGAACTATCTACACCGCCATTTGTATGAACATGGAAAGATCTACACCACCATCTGTATGAACATGGAAATATATACACCACCATCTGTATGAACATGGAAATATCTTCACCGCCATCTGTATGAACATGGATATATGTACACTAGCATCTGGATGAACATGGAAATATCTACACTGCTATCTGCATGAACATGGAAATATATACACAGCTATCTTAATATACATGGAAATATCTACACAGATTTCTCCATAAATATGGAAATAACTACAGCGCTATCTCTATAAACTTCGAAATATCTACACCGCCATCTGTATGAACATGGAAATATCTACACCGCCATCTGTACAAACATGGACATATCTACACCACCATCTGTATTAAGATGGAAATATCTACACCGCTATCTGTATAAACATGGAAATATCTGCCCAACTATCTGTATAAACATGGAAATATCCGCACCGCTATCTGAATAAACATGGAAATATCCGCACAGCTATCTGTATAAACATGGAAATATCTATACCGCTATCTGTATGAACATGGAAATATCTTCACCGCTATCTGTACGAACATGTAAATATCTATACCGCCATCTGTATGGACATGGAAATATCTACACCTCCATCTGTATGAACATGGAAATATCTAAACCGCTAACTGTATGAACATGGAAATATCTACAACGCTATCTGTACGAACATGGAAATATCTATACCGCCATCTGTATGGACATGGAAATATCTACACCGCCATCTGTATGAGCATGGAAATATCTACAACGCTAACTGTATGAACATGGAAATATCTACACCGCTATCTGTACGAACATGGAAATATCTACACCGCTATCTGTATGAACATGCAAATATCTACACAGCTATCTGTATATCAATGGAAATATCCACACAGCTATCTCTATTAACGTGGAAATAAATACACTGCTACCAGTATAAACATGGAAATATCTACACCGCCTCCTGTATGAACATGGAAATATCTACACTGCCATCCGTACAAACATGGAAATATCTACACTGCCATCTGTACAAACATGGAAATAACTTCACCGCCATCTGTATGAACATGGAAATATCTACACCGCTAAATGTATGAACATGGAAATGTCTACACCGCTATTGGTATGAACATGGAAATATCTACACCGCTATTTGTATGAACATGGATATATCTACACCGCTATCTGTATGAACATGGAAATATCTACACCGCTATCTGTATGAACATGGAAATATCTACACCGCCATCTGTATGAACATACAAATATCTACACCGCCATCTGTATGAACATGGAAATATCAACACCGCTAACTGTATGAACATGGAATTATCTACACCGCTATCTGTATGGGCATGGAAATATCTACAGCGCTATCTGTATGAACATGGAAGTATCTACCCCGGTATCTGTAAGAACATGGAAATATCTACACCGCTCTCTGTATGAACATGGAAATATCTACACCGCTATCTCTATGAACATGCAAATATCTACACAGCTATCTGTATATCAATGGAAATATCAACACTGCTATCTCAATAATCATGGAAATAACTACACTGCTATCTCTATAAATATGGAAATATCTACACCGCCATCTCTAGGAACATGGAAATATCTACACCACCATTTGTATGAACATGGAAATATCTACACCACCATCTCTATGAACATGGAAATATCTACACTGCCATTTGTATGAACATGGAAATATCTACACCACCATCTGTATGAACATGGAAATATCTTCACCGCCATCTGTATGAACATGGATATATGTACACCGGCATCTGGATGAACATGGAAAAATCTACATCGCTATCTGCATGAACATGGAAATATCTACACAGCTATCTGAATATACATGGAAATATCTACACAGATTTCTCTATAAATATGGAAATATCTACAGCGCTATCTCTATAAACTTCGAAATATCTACACCACCATCTGTATGAACATGGAAATATCTACACCGCCATCTGTACAAACATGGACATATCTACACCGCCATCTGTATTAAGATGGAAATATCTACACCGCTATCTGTATAAACATGGAAATATCCGCACCGCTATCTGAATAAACATGGAAATATCCACACCGCTATATGTATAAACATGGAAATATCTACACTGCTATCTGCATAAACATGGAAATATCCACACCGCTATCTGTGTAAACATGGAAATGTCTACACCGCTATCTGTGTAAACATGGAAATATCTACACCGCCATCGGTGTAAACATGAAAATATCTACACAGCCATCCCTATAAACATGGAAATATCTACACCGTCCTCTGTATGAACATGGAAATATCTACACCGCCATCTCTATAAACGTGGAAATATCTACACCGCTATCTTTATGAACTTGGAAATATCTACACTGCTCTCTGTATAAAATTGAAATTATCTACACCACTATCTCCATAAACATCAAAATATCTACACTGCTATCTGTAAAAACATGGAAATATCTATACCGCTATCTGTATAAACATGGAAATATCTTCACCGCTATCTGTATAAACAAGGAAATATCTACAACGCTGTCTCTATAAACTTGGAAATAACTACACCACTATCTCTGTAAACATGGAAATATCTGGACTGCCATCTCTATAAACATGGAAATATCTACACCACCATCTGTATAAACATGGAAATATCTAAACCGCCATCTGCATAAACATGGAAATATCTACACTGCCATCTCTATGAACATGGAAATACCTACACCGCCATCTGTACGAACATGGAAATATCTATACCGCCATCTGTATGAACATGTAAATATCTACACCGCCATCTGTATGAACATGGAAATATCTACACCGCTAACTGTATGAACATGGAAATATCTACACCGCTATCTGTACGAACATGGAAATATCTATACCGCCGTCTGTATGGACATGGAAATATCTACACCGTTATCTGTAAGAACATGGAAATATCTACACCGCTATCTGTATGAACATGGAAATATCTACACCGCTATCTCTACGAACATGGAAATATCTACACCGCTATCTGTGTGACCATGCAAATATCTACACAGCTATCTGTATATCAATGGATATATCTACACAACTATCTCTATTAACATGGAAATAACTACACTGCTATCTGTATAAACATGGAAATATCTACACCGCCACCTGTATGAACATGGAAATATATACACTGCCATCCATACGAACATGGAAATATCTACACCGCCATCTGTAGGAACATATGAATATCTTCACCGCCATCTGTATGAACATGGAAATATCTACACCGCTAAATGTTTGAACATGGAAATGTCTACACCGCTATTGGTATGAACATGGAAATATCTATGGCGCTATCTGTATGAAGGTGGAAATATCTACACCGCTATCTGTATGAACATGGAAATATCTACACCGCTATCTGTATGAACATGGAAATATCTACACCGCCATCTCTATGAACATGGATATACCTACACCGCCATTTGTATGAACATGGAAATATCTACACCGCCATCTGCATGAACATGGAAATATCTACACAGCCATCTCTATAAATGTGGAAATATCTACACCGCTATCTGTATGAACTTGGAAATATCTACACTGCTCTCTGTATAAAATTGAAATTATCTACAACACTATCTCCATAAACATCAAAATATCTACACTGCTATCTGTAAAAACATGGAAATATCTACACCGCTATCTGTATAAACATGGAAATATCTTCACCGCTATCTGTATAAACAAGGAAATATCTACAACGCTGTCTCTATAAACTTGGAAATAACTACACCACTATCTCTGTAAACATGGAAATATCTAGACTGCCATCTCTATAAACATGGAAATATCTACACCACCATCTGTATAAACATGGAAATATCTAAACCGCCATCTGCATAAACATGGAAATATCTACACCGCCATCTCTATGAACATGGAAATACCTACACCGCCATCTGTACGAACATGGAAATATCTATACCGCCATCTGTATGAACATGTAAATATCTACACCGCCATCTGTATGAACATGGAAATATCTACACCGCTAACTGTATGAACATGGAAATATCTACACCGCTATCTGTACGAACATGGAAATATCTATACCGCCGTCTGTATGGACATGGAAATATCTACACCGTTATCTGTAAGAACATGGAAATATCTACACCGCTATCTGTATGAACATGGAAATATCTACACCGCTATCTGTACGAACATGGAAATATCTACACCGCTATCTGTGTGACCATGCAAATATCTACACAGCTATCTGTATATGAATGGATATATCTACACAACTATCTCTATTAACATGGAAATAACTACACTGCTATCTGTATAAACATGGAAATATCTACACCGCCACCTGTATGAACATGGAAATATATACACTGCCATCCATACGAACATGGAAATATCTACACCGCCATCTGTAGGAACATATGAATATCTTCACCGCCATCTGTATGAACATGGAAATATCTACACCGCTAAATGTTTGAACATGGAAATGTCTACACCGCTATTGGTATGAACATGGAAATATCTATGGCGCTATCTGTATGAACGTGGAAATATCTACACCGCTATCTGTATGAACATGGAAATATCTACACCGCTATCTGTATGAACATGGAAATATCTACACCGCCATCTCTATGAACATGGATATACCTACACCGCCATTTGTATGAACATGGAAATATCTACACCGCCATCTGCATGAACATGGAAATATCTACACAGCCATCTCTATAAACGTGGAAATATCTACACCGCTATCTGTATGAACTTGGAAATATCTACACTGCTCTCGGTATAAATTGAAATTATCTACACCACTATCTCTATAAACATGGAAATATCTACACTGCTATCTGTATAAACATGGAAATATCTACACAGCTATCTGTATAAACATGGAAATATCTTCACCGCTATCTGTATAAACATGGAAATATCTACAACGCTGTCTCTATAAACTTGGAAATAACTACACCACTATCTCTGTAAAAATAGAAATATCTAGACCGCCATCTCTATAAACATGGAAATATCTACACCACCATCTCTATAAACAATGAAATATCTATACCGCTATCTACATAAACATGGAAATATCTACACCGCCATCTGTATGAACATGGAAATATCTACACCTCCATCTGTACGAACATGGAAATATCTACACCGCCATCTGTATGAACATGTAAATATCTACACCGCCATCTGTATGAACATGGAAATATCTACACCGCTAACTGTATGAACATGGAAATATCTACACCGCTATCTGTATAAACATGGAAATATCTGCCCAACTATCTGTATAAACATGGAAATATCCGCACCGCTATCACTAAAAACATGGAAATATCTACACCGCTATCTGCATAAACATGGAAATATCCATACCGCTATCTGTGTAAACATGGAAAAGTCTAAACCTCTGTCTGTGTAAACCTGGAAATATCGACACCGCCATCTGTGTAAACATGGAAATGTCTACACTGCCATCTCTATAAACATGGAAATATCTACACCGCCATCTGTATGAACATGGAAATATCTACACTGCCATCTCTATAAACGTGGAAATATCTACACCGCTATCTGTATGAACTTGGAAATATCTACACTGCTTCCTGTATAAAATTGAAATTATCTACACCACTATCTCTATAAACATGGAAATATCTACACTGTTATCTGTATAAACATGAAAATATCTACACCGCTATCTGTATAAACATGGAGATAACTTCACCGCTATCTGTATAAACATGGAAATATCTACAACGCTGTCTCTATAAACTTGGAAATAACTACACCGCTATCTCTATAAACATGGTAATATCTAGACCGCCATCTCTATAAACATGGAAATATCTACACCACCATCTGTATAAACATGGAAATATCTATACCGCTATCTTCATAAACATGGAAATATCTACACCGCCATCTCTAAGAACATGGATATATCTACACGGTCATCTGAACGAACATGGAAATATCTACACCGCCATCTGTATGAACATGTAAATATCTACACGGCCATCTCTATGGACATGGAAATATCTAAACCGCTAACTGTATGAACATGGAAATATCTTCACCGCTATCTGTATGAACATGGAAATATGTACACCGATATCTGTATGAACATGGAAATATCTACACCGCTATCTGTACGAAGATGGAAATATCAACACCGCTATCAGTAGGAACATGCAAATATCTACACAGCTATATGTATACCAATGGAAATATCTAAAATGCTATCTCTATAAACTTGGAAATAACTACACTGCTATCTGTATAAACATGGAAATACCTACACCGTCACCTGTACGAACATGGAAATATCTACACCGCCATCTGTATGAACATATAAATATCTACACAGCTATCTGTATATCAATCGAAATATCTACACTGCTATCTCTATAAACATGGAAATATCTACACTGCTATGTGTATAAACATGGAAATATCTACACTGCCATCTCTATGAACACGGAAATATCTACACCACCATTTGTATGAACATGGAAATATCTACACCGCCATCTCTATGAACATGGAAATATCTACACCGCCATGTGTATGAACATGGAAATATCTACACAGCCATCTGGATGAACATGGAAATATCTACATAGATTTCTCTATAAATATGGAAATAACTACAGTGCTATCTCTATAAACTTCGAAATATCTACACCGCCATCTCTAAGAACATGGAAATATCTACACAGCCATCTGTACGAACATGGAAATATCTACACCGCCATCTGTATGAACATGTAAATATCTACACAGCCATCTCTATGGACATGGAAATATCTAAACCGCTAACTGTATGACCATGGAAATATCTACATCGCTATTTGTATGAACATGGAAATATCTACACCGCTATCTGTATAAACATGGAAATATCTACACCGCTATCTGTTTGAACATGGAAATATCTACACCGCTATCTGTACGAACATGGAAATATCTACACCGCTATCTGTATGAACATGCAAATATCTACACAGCTATCTGTATATCAACGGAAATATCTACACCGCTATCTCTATAAACATGGAAATAACTACACTGCTATCTGTATTAAAATGGAAATATCTACACCGCCATTTCTATGAACATGGAAATATCTACACCGCCATTTGTATGAACATGGAAATATCTACACCGCCATCTGTATGAACATGGAAATATCTACACCGCCATCTGTACGAACATGGACATATCTACACCGCCATCTGTATTAAGATGGAAATATCTACACCGCTATCTGCATAAACATGGAAATATCCACACCGCTATCTGTGTAAACATGGAAATGTCTGCACCGCTATCTTTGTAAACATGGAAATATCTCCACCGCCATCTCTGTAAACGTGAAAATATCTACACCGCCATCTCTAAAAACATGGAAATATCTGCACCGCCATCTGTATGAACATGGAAATATCTACACCGCCATCTCTATAAACGTGGAAATATCTACACCGCTATCTGTATGAACTTGAAAATATCTACGCTGCTATCTGTAAAAAATTGAAATTATCCACACCAATATCTCTATAAACATGGAAATATCTACACTGATGTCTGTATAAACATGGAAATATCTACACCGCTATCTGTATAAACATGGAAATATCTTCACCGCTATCTTTATAAACATGTAAATATCTACAACGCTGTCTCTATAAACTTGGAAATAACTACACCACTATCTCTATAAACATGCAAATATCTAGACCGCCATCTCTGTAAACATGGAAATATCTACACCACCATCTGTATAAACATGGAAATACCTATACCGCTATCTGCAGAAACATGGAAATATCTACACCGCCATCTCTATGAACATGGAAATATCTACACCGCCTTCTGTACGAACATGGAAATATCTACCCCGCCATCTGTATGAACATGTAAATATCTACACCGCCATCTGTATGAACATGGAAATAGCTACACCGCTAACTGTATGAACATGGAAATATCTACAAGGCTATCTGTATGAACATGGAAATATCTACACCGTTATCTGTATGAACATGGAAATATCTACACCGCTATCTGTATGAACATGGAAATATCTACACCGCTATGTGTACGAACATGGAAATATCTACACCGCTATCTGTATGAACATGCAAATATCTACATAGCTATCTATATATCAACGGAAATATCTGCACTGCTATCTCTATAAACATGGAAATAACTACATTGCTATGTGTATAAACATGGAAATATCTACACTGCCACCAGTATGAACATGGAAATATCTACACTGCCATCCGTGCGAACATTTGAATATCTACACCGCCATCTGTATGAACATGTAGATATCTACACCGCCATCTGTATGAACATGGAAATATCTACACCACTAACTGTATGAACATGGAAATATTTACACCGCTATCTGTATGAACATGGAAATATCTACACCGCTATCTGTATGAGCATGCAAATATCTGCACCGCTATCTGTATGAACATGGAAATATCTACACCGCTATATGTATGAGCATGGAAATATCTACACCGCTATCTGTATGAACATGCAAATATCTACACAGCTATCTGTATATCAATGGAAATATCTACACTGCTATCTCTATAATAATGGAAATAACTACACGGCTATCTGTACAAACAATGAAGTATCTACACCGCCATCTCTATGAACATGGAAATATCTACACCGCCATCTCTATGAACATGGAAATATCTACACCGCCATCTCTATGAACATGGAAATATCTCCACCGCCATGTGTATGAACATGGAAATATCTACACCGCCATCTGTATGAACATGGAAATATCTTCACCGCCATCTGTATGAACATGGATATATCTACACCGGCATCTGGATGAACATGGAAATATCTGCACCGCTATCTGCATGAACATGGAAATATCTACACAGCTATCTGCATATACATGGAAATATCTACAGAGATTTCTCTATAAATATGGAAATAACTAACGCGCTATCTCTATAAACTACGAAATATCTACACCGCCATCTGTATGAACATGGAAATATCTACACCGCCATCTGTACGAACATAGACATATCTACACCGCCATCTGTATTAAGATGGAAATATCTACACCGCTATCTGTATAAACATGGAAATATCTACACCGCTATCTGCATAAACTTGGAAATATCCACACCGCTATCTGTGTAAACATGGAAATGTCTGCACCGCTATCTGTGTAAACATGGAAATATCTCCACCGCCATCTGTGTAAACGTGAAAATATCTACACTGCCATCTCTAAAAACATGGAAATATCTACACCGCCATCTGTATGAACATGGATATATATACACCGCCATCTATATAAACGTGGAAATATCTACACCGGTATCTGTATGAACTTGGAAATATCTACACTGCTATCTGTATAAAATTGAAATTATCTACACCACTATCTCAATAAACATGGAAATATCTACACTGCTATCTGTATAAACATGTAAATATCTACACTGCTATCTGTATAAACATGGAAATATCTTCACCGCTATCTGTATAAACATGGAAATATCTACAATGCTGTCTCTATAAACTTGGAAATAACTTCACCACTATCTCTATAAACATGGAAATATCTATACCGCTATCTGCATAAACATGGAAATATCTACACCGCCATCTCTATGAACATGGAAATATCTACACCGCCATCTGTACGAACATGGAAATATCTACACTGCCTTCTGTACGAACATGTAAATATCTACAAGGCCATCTGTATGAACATGGAAATATCTACACCGCTAACTGAATAAACATGGAAATATCTACACCACTATCTGTATGAACATGGAAATATCTACACCGTTATCTGTATGAACATGGAAATATCTACACCGCTATCTGTATGAACATGGAAATAACTACACCGCTATCTGTACGAACATGGAAATATCTACACCGCTATCTGTATGAACATGCAAATATCTACACAGCTATATGTATATCAATGGAAATATCTACATTGCTATCTCTATAAACATGGAAATAACTACACTGCTATCTGTATGAACATGGAAATATCTACATGGCCATCTGTATGAACATGTAAATATCTACACCGCCATCTGTATGAACATGGAAATATCTACACCGCTAACTGTATGAACATGGAAATATCTACACAGCTATCTGTATGAACAAGGAAATATCTACACCGCTATCTGTAAAACATGGAAATATATACACCGCTATCTGTATGAACATGGAAATATCTACACCGCTATCTGTATGAACATGGAAATATCTACACCGCTATCTGTATGAACATGCAAATATCTACACAGCTATCTGTATATCAATGGAAATATCTACACCGCTATCTCTATAAACATGGAAATATCTACATTGCTATCTGTATAAACATGGAAATATCTACACCGCCATCTCTATGAACATGGAAATATCTACACCGCCATTTGTATGAACACGGAAATATCTACACCGCCATCTCTATGAACATCGAAATATCTACACCGCCATTTGTATGAACATGGAAATATCTACACCACCATCTGTATGAACATGGAAATATCTTCACCGCCATCTGTATGAACATGGATATATTTACACCGGCATATGGAGGAACATGGAAATATCTACACCGCTATCTGCATGAACATGGAAATATCTACACAGCTATCTGCATATACATGGAAATATCTACAGAGATTTCTCTATAAATATGGAAATAACTACAGCGCTATCTCTATAAACTTCGAAATATCTACACCGCCATCTGTATGAACATGGAAATATCTACACCGCCATCTATACGAACATGGATATATCTACACCGCCATCTGTATAAAGATGGAAATATCTACACCACTATCTGTATAACCATGGAAATATCTGCCCAACTATCTGTATAAACATGGAAATATCCGCACCACTATCTGTATAAACATGGAAATATCTACACCGCTGTCTGCATAAACATGGAAATACCCACACCGCTATCTGTGTAAACATGGAAATGTCTACACCGCTATCTGTGTAAACATGGAAATATCTCCACCGCCATCTCTGTAAACGTGAAAATATCTACACCGCCATCTCTAAAAACATGGAAATATCTACACCGCTATCTGTATGAACATGGAAATATCTACACCGCCATCTCTATAAACGTGGAAACATCTACACCGTTATCTGTATGAACTTGGAAATATCTACACAGCTATCTGTATAAAATTGAAATTATCTACACCACTATCTCTATAAACATGGAAATATCTACACTGCTATCTGTATAAACATGGAAATATCTACAACGCTCTCTGTATAAACATGGAAATATCTTCACCGCTATCTGTATAAACATGGAAATATCTACAATCCTGTCTCTATAAACTTGGAAATAACTACACCACTATCTCTATAAACATGGAAATATCTAGACCGCCATCTCTATAAACATGGAAATATCTACAACACCATCTGTATAAACATGGAAATATCTATACCGCTATCTGCATAAACATGGAAATATATACACCGCCATCTCTATGAACATGGAAATATCTACAGCGCCATCTGTACGAACATGGAAATATCTACACCGCCATCTGTATGAACATGTAAATATCTACACCTCCCTCTGTATGAACATGGAAATATCTACACCGCTAACTGTATGAACATGGAGATATCTACACAGCTATCTGTATGAACATGGAAATATCTACACCGCCACCCGTATGAACATGGAAATATCTACACCGCTATCTGTATGAACATGGAAATATCTACACCGCTATCTGTACGAACATGGAAATATCTACACCGCTATCAGTATGAACATGCAAATATCTACACAGCTATATGTATACCAATGGAAATATCTACATTGCTATCTCTATAAACTTGGAAATAACTACACTGCTATCTGTATAAACATGGAAATATCTACACCGACACCTGTACGAACATGGAAATATCTACACCGCCATCTGTATGAACATATAAATATCTACACAGCTATCTGTATATCAATGGAAATATCTACACTGCTATCTCTATAAACATGGAAATAACTACACTGCTATGTGTATAAACATGGAAATATCTACACTGCCATCTCTATGAACACAGAAATATCTACACCACCATTTGTATGAACATGGAAATATCTACACCGCCATCTCTATGAACATGGAAATATCTACACTGCCATGTGTATGAACATGGAAATATCTACACAGCCATCTGGATGAACATGGAAATATCTACACCGCTATCTGCATGAACATGGAAATATCTACACAGCTATCTGCATATACATGGAAATATCTACACAGATTTCTGTATAAATATGGAAATAACTACAGTGCTATCTCTATAAACTTCGAAATATCTACACCGCCATCTGTATGAACATGGAAATAACTACACCGCCATCTGTACGGACATGGACATATCTACACCGCCATCTGTACGAACATGGAAATATCTACACCGCCTTCTGTACGAACATGTAAATATCTAAAAGGCCATCTGTATGAACATGGAAATATCTACACCGCTAACTGAATAAACATGGAAATATCTACACCACTATCTGTATGAACATGGAAATATCTACACCGTTATCTGTATGAACATGGAAATATCTACACCGCTATCTGTATGAACATGGAAATATCTACACCGCTATCTGTACGAACATGGAAATATCTACACCGCTATCTGTATGAACATGCAAATATCTACACAGCTATATGTATATCAATGGAAATATCTACATTGCTATCTCTATAAACATGGAAATAACTACACTGCTATCTGTATGAACATGGAAATATCTACATGGCCATCTGTATGAACATGTAAATATCTACACCGCCATCTGTATGAACATGGAAATATCTACACCGCTAACTGTATGAACATGGAAATATCTACACAGCTATCTGTATGAACAAGGAAATATCTACACCGCTATCTGTAAAACATGGAAATATATACACCGCTATCTGTATGAACATGGAAATATCTACACCGCTATCTGTATGAACATGGAAATATCTACACCGCTATCTGTATGAACATGCAAATATCTACACAGCTATCTGTATATCAATGGAAATATCTACACCGCTATCTCTATAAACATGGAAATATCTACATTGCTATCTGTATAAACATGGAAATATCTACACCGCCATCTCTATGAACATGGAAATATCTACACCGCCATTTGTATGAACACGGAAATATCTACACCGCCATCTCTATGAACATCGAAATATCTACACCGCCATTTGTATGAACATGGAAATATCTACACCACCATCTGTATGAACATGGAAATATCTTCACCGCCATCTGTATGAACATGGATATATTTACACCGGCATATGGAGGAACATGGAAATATCTACACCGCTATCTGCATGAACATGGAAATATCTACACAGCTATCTGCATATACATGGAAATATCTACAGAGATTTCTCTATAAATATGGAAATAACTACAGCGCTATCTCTATAAACTTCGAAATATCTACACCGCCATCTGTATGAACATGGAAATATCTACACCGCCATCTATACGAACATGGATATATCTACACCGCCATCTGTATAAAGATGGAAATATCTACACCACTATCTGTATAACCATGGAAATATCTGCCCAACTATCTGTATAAACATGGAAATATCCGCACCGCTATCTGTATAAACATGGAAATATCTACACCGCTGTCTGCATAAACATGGAAATACCCACACCGCTATCTGTGTAAACATGGAAATGTCTACACCGCTATCTGTGTAAACATGGAAATATCTCCACCGCCATCTCTGTAAACGTGAAAATATCTACACCGCCATCTCTAAAAACATGGAAATATCTACACCGCTATCTGTATGAACATGGAAATATCTACACCGCCATCTCTATAAACGTGGAAACATCTACACCGTTATCTGTATGAACTTGGAAATATCTACACAGCTATCTGTATAAAATTGAAATTATCTACACCACTATCTCTATAAACATGGAAATATCTACACTGCTATCTGTATAAACATGGAAATATCTACACCGCTCTCTGTATAAACATGGAAATATCTTCACCGCTATCTGTATAAACATGGAAATATCTACAATCCTGTCTCTATAAACTTGGAAATAACTACACCACTATCTCTATAAACATGGAAATATCTAGACCGCCATCTCTATAAACATGGAAATATCTACAACACCATCTGTATAAACATGGAAATATCTATACCGCTATCTGCATAAACATGGAAATATATACACCGCCATCTCTATGAACATGGAAATATCTACAGCGCCATCTGTACGAACATGGAAATATCTACACCGCCATCTGTATGAACATGTAAATATCTACACCTCCCTCTGTATGAACATGGAAATATCTACACCGCTAACTGTATGAACATGGAGATATCTACACAGCTATCTGTATGAACATGGAAATATCTACACCGCCACCCGTATGAACATGGAAATATCTACACCGCTATCTGTATGAACATGGAAATATCTACACCGCTATCTGTACGAACATGGAAATATCTACACCGCTATCAGTATGAACATGCAAATATCTACACAGCTATATGTATACCAATGGAAATATCTACATTGCTATCTCTATAAACTTGGAAATAACTACACTGCTATCTGTATAAACATGGAAATATCTACACCGACACCTGTACGAACATGGAAATATCTACACCGCCATCTGTATGAACATATAAATATCTACACAGCTATCTGTATATCAATCGAAATATCTACACTGCTATCTCTATAAACATGGAAATAACTACACTGCTATGTGTATAAACATGGAAATATCTACACTGCCATCTCTATGAACACAGAAATATCTACACCACCATTTGTATGAACATGGAAATATCTACACCGCCATCTCTATGAACATGGAAATATCTACACTGCCATGTGTATGAACATGGAAATATCTACACAGCCATCTGGATGAACATGGAAATATCTACACCGCTATCTGCATGAACATGGAAATATCTACACAGCTATCTGCATATACATGGAAATATCTACACAGATTTCTGTATAAATATGGAAATAACTACAGTGCTATCTCTATAAACTTCGAAATATCTACACCGCCATCTGTATGAACATGGAAATAACTACACCGCCATCTGTACGGACATGGACATATCTACACCGCCATCTGTATTAAGATATAAATATCTACACCGCTATCTGTGTAAACATGGAAATATCTGCCCAACTATCTGTATAAAAATGGAAATATCCGCACCGCTATCACTAAAAACATGGAAATATCTACACCGCTATCTGCATAAACATGGAAATATCCATACCGCTATCTGTGTAAACATGGAAATGTCTACACCTCTGTCTGTGTAAACCTGGAAATATCTACACCGCCATCTGTGTAAACATGGAAATATCTACACTGCCATCTCTATAAACATGGAAATATCTACACCGCCATCTGTATGAACATGGAAATATCTACACTGCCATCTCTATAAACGTGGAAATATCTACACCTCTATCTGTATGAACTTGGAAATATCTACACTGCTTCCTGTATAAAATTGAAATTATCTACACAACTATCTCTATAAACATGGAAATATCTACACTGTTATCTGTATAAACATGAAAATATCTACACCGCTATCTGTATAAACATGGAGATAACTTCACCGCTATCTGTATAAACATGGAAATATCTACAACGCTGTCTCTATAAACTTGGAAATAACTACACCGCTATCTCTATAAACATGGTAATATCTAGACCGCCATCTCTATAAACATGGAAATATCTACACCACCATCTGTATAAACATGGAAATGTCTATACCGCTATCTGCATAAACATGGAAATATCTACACCGCCATCTCTAAGAACATGGATATATCTACACGGCCATCTGTACGAACATGGAAATATCTACACTACCATCTGTATGAACATGTAAATATCTACACGGCCATCTCTATGGACATGGAAATATCTAAACCGCTATCTGTATGACCCTGGAAATATCTACACCGCTATCTGTATGAACATGGAAATATGTACACCGATATCTGTATGAAAATGGAAATATCTACACCGCTATCTGTATGAACATGGAAATATCTACACCGCTATCTGTAAGAAGATGGAAATATCAACACCGCTATCAGTATGAAAATGCAAATATCTACACAGCTATGTGTATATCAATGGAAATATCTACACTTCTATCTCTATAAACATGGAAATAACTACACTGCTATCTGTATAAACATGGAAATATCTACACCGCCATCTCTATGAACATGGAAATATCTACACCTCCATTTGTATGTACATGGAAATATCTACACCGCTATCTCTATGAACATGGAAATATCTACACTGCTATCTGTATAAAATTGAAATTATCTACACCACTCTCTCTATAAACATGGAAATATCTACACTGCTGTCTGTATAAACATGGAAATACCTATACCGCTATCTGCATAAACATGGAAATATGTACACCGCCATCTCTATGAACATGGAAATATCTACACTGCCATTTGTATCAGCACGGAAATATCTACACCGCCATCTGTATGAACATGGAAATATCTACACCGCCATTTGTATGAACATGGAAATATCTACACCGCCATCTCTATGAACATGGAAATATCTACACTGCCATGTGTATGAACATGGAAATATCTACACCGCCATCTGTATGAACATGGAAATATCTTCACCGCCATCTGTATGAACATGGATATATCTACACCGGCATCTGGATGAACATGGAAATATCTACACCGCTATCTGCATGAACATGGAAATATCTACATAGCTATCTGCATATACATGGAAATATCTACACAGATTTCTCTATAAATATGGAAATAACTACAGCGCTATCTCTATAAACTTCGAAATATCTACACCGCCATCTGTATGAACATGGAAATATCTACACCGCCATCTGTACGAACATGGACATATCTACACCGCCATCTGTATTAAGATGGAAATATCTACACCGCTATCTGTTTAAACATGGAAATATCTGCCCATATATCTGTATAAACATGGAAATATCCGCACCGCTATCTGTATAAACATGGAAATATCTACACCGCTATCTGCATAAACATGGAAATATCCACACCGCTATCTTTGTAAACATGGAAATATCTCCACCGCCATCTCTGTAAACGTGAAAATATCTACACCGCCATATCTAAAAACATGGAAATATCTACACCGCCATCTGTATGAACACGGAAATATCTACACCGCCATCTCTATAAACGTGGAAATATCTACACCGCTATCTGTATGAACTTGGAAATATCTACGCTGCTATCTGTATAAAATTGAAATTATCTACACCACTATCTCTATAAACATGGAAATATCTGCACTGCCATCTCTATAAACGTGGAAATATCTACACCGCTATCTGTACGAACATGGAAATATCTACACCGCTATCTGTATGAACATGCAAACATCTACACAGCTATCTGTATATCAACAGAAATATCTACACTGCTATCTGTATAAACATGGAAATAACTACACTGCTATCTGTATAAACATGGAAATATCTACACCGCCACCTGTATGAACATGGAAATATCTACACTGCCATCCGTGCGAACATTTAAATATCTACACCGCTATCTGTATGAACATGGAAATATCTGCACCGCTATCTGTATGAACATGGAAATATCTACACTGCTATCTGTATGAGGATGGAAATATCTACACCGCTATCTGTATGAACATGCAAATATCTACACAGCTATCTGTATATCAATGGAAATATCTACACTGCTATCTCTATAAACATGGAAATAACTACACTGCTATCTGTACAAACAATGAAATATCTACACCGCCATCACTATGAACATGGAAATATCTACAACGCCATTTGTATGAACATGGAAATATCTACACCGCCATCTCTATGAATATGGAAATATCTACACCGCCATCTGTATGAACACGGAAATATCTTCACCGCCATCTGTATGAACATGGATATATCTACACAGGCATCTGGATGAAGATGGAAATATCTACACCGCCACCTGTATGAACATGGAAATATCTACACTGCCATCCATACGAACCTGGAAATATCTACACTGCCATCTGTATGAACATGTAAATATCTACACCGCCATCTGTATCAACATGGAAATATCTACACCGCCATCTGTATGAACATGGAAATATCTACACCGCTAACTGTATGAACATGGAAATATCTACACCGCTATCAGTATGAACATGGAAATATCTACACCGCTATCTGTATGAACATGCAAATATCTACACAGATATCTGAATATCAATGGAAATATCTACACTGCTATCTCTATAAACATGGAAATAACTACACTGCTATGTGTATACACATGGAAATATCTACACTGCCATCTCTATGAACACGGAAATATCTACACCGCCATTTGTATGAACATGGAAATATCTACACCGCCATCTCTATGAACATGTAAATATCTACACCGTCATGTGTATGAACATGGAAATATCTACACCGCCATCTGTATGAACATGGAAATATCTTCACCGCAATCTGTATGAACATGGATATATCTACACCGCCATCTGTATGAACATGTAAATATCTACACCGCCATCTGTATGAACATGGAAATATCTACACCGCTAACTGTATGAACATGGAAATATCTACACCGCTATCTGTACGAACATGGAAATATCTATACCGCCGTCTGTATGGACATGGAAATATCTACACCGTTATCTGTAAGAACATGGAAATATCTACACCGCTATCTGTATGAACATGGAAATATCTACACCGCTATCTGTACGAACATGGAAATATCTACACCGCTATCTGTGTGACCATGCAAATATCTACACAGCTATCTGTATATCAATGGAAATGTATACACTGCTATCTCTATAAACATGGAAATAACTACACTGCTATCTGTATAAACATGGAAATATCTACACCGCCACCTGTATGAACATGGAAATATTTACACTGCCATCCATACGAACATGGAAATATCTACACCGCCATCCGTATGAACATGTAAATATCTACACCGCCATCTGTATGAACATGGAAATATCTACACCGCTAACTGTAGGAACATGGAAATGACTACACCGCTATTGGTATGAACATGGAAATATCTACACCGCTATCTGTTTGAACATGGAAATATCTACACCGCTATCTGTATGAACATGGAAATCTCTACACCGCCATCTGTATGAACATGGAAATATCTACACCGCCATCTGTATGAACATGTAAATATCTACACCGCCATCTGTATGAACATGGAAATATCTACACCGCTATCTGTATGAACATGGAAATATCTACACCGCTATCTGTATGAACATGGAAATATCTACACCGCTATCTGTATGAACATGGAAATATCAACACCGCTATCTGTACGAATTTGGAAATATCTCCACCGCTATCTGTATGAACATTCAAATATCTGCACAGCTATCTGTATATCAATGGAAATATCCACACTGGTATCTCTATAAACATGGAAATAACTACACTGCTATCTGTATAAACATGGAAATATCTACACCGCCATCTCTATGAACATGGAAATATCTACACCGCCATTTGTATGAACCTGGAAATATCTACACCGCCATCTCTATGAACATGGAAATATCTACACCGCCATTTGTATGAACATGGAAATACCTAAACCGCCATCTGTATGAACATGGAAATATCTTCACCGCCATCTGTATGAACATGGATATATGTACACCGGCATCTGGATGAACATGGAAATATCTACACCGCTATCTGCATGAACATGGAAATATCTACACAGCTATCTGAATATACATGCAAATATCTACACCGATTTCTCAATAAATATGGAAATAACTACAGCGCTACCTCTATGAACTTGGAAATATCTACACCGCCATCTGTATGAACTTGGAAATATCTACACCGCCATGTGTACGAACATGGACATATCTACACCGCCATCTGTATTAAGATGGAAATATCTACACCGCTATCTGTAGAAACATGGAAATATCTGCCCAACTATCTGTATAAACATGGAAATATCCGCACCGCTATCTGAATAAACATGGAAATATCCACACCGCTATATGTATAAACATGGAAATATCTACACTGCTATCTGCATAAACCTGGAAATATCCACACCGCTATCTGTGTAAACATGGAAATGTTTACACCGCTATCCGTGTAAACATGGAAATATCTACACCGCCATCTGCGTAAACATGAAAATATCTACACCGCCATCCCTATAAACATGGAAATATCTACATCGTCCTCTGTATGAACATGGAAATATCAACACCGCCATCTCTATAAACGTGGAAATATCTACACCGCTATCTGTATGAACTTGGAAATATCTACACTGCTCTCTGTACAAAATTGAAATTATCTACACCACTATCTCTATAAACATGGAAATATCTACACTGCTATCTGTATAAACATGGAAATATCTACACCGCTATCTGTATAAACATGGAAATATCTTCACCGCTATCTGTATAAACATGGAAATATCTACAACGCTGTCTCTATAAACTTGGAAATAACTACACCACTATCTCTGTAAACATGGAAATATCAAGACCGCCATCTCTATAAACATGGAAATATCTACACCACCATCTGTATAAACATGGAAATAACTATACCGCTATCTGCATAAACATGGAAATATCTACACCGCCATCTCTATGAACATGGAAATATCTACACCGCCATCTGTACGAACAAGGAAATATCTATACCGCCATTTGTATGAACATGTAAATATCTACACCGCCATCTGTATGAACATGGAAATATCTACACCGCTAACTGTATGAACATAGAAATATCTACACCGCTATCTGTATGAACACGGAAATATCTACACCGTTATCTGTATGAACATGGAAATATCTACACCGCTATCTGTACGAACATGGAAATATCTATACCGCTATCTGTACGAACATGGAAATATCTTCACCGATATCTGTATGAACATGCAAATATCTACACAGCTATCTGTATATCAATGGAAATATCTTCACAGCTGTCTCTATAAACATGGAAATAACTACACTGCTATCTGTATAAACATGGAAATATCTACACCGCCACCTGTATGAACATGGAAATATCTACACTGCCATCCGTATGAACATGGAAATATCCACACCGCCATCTGTATGAACATGTAAATATCTACACCGCCTTCTGTATGAACATGGAAATATCTACACCGCTAACTGTATGAACATGGAAATATCTACACCGCTATTGGTATGAACATGGAAATATCCACACCGCCATCTGTAAGAACATGGAAATAACTATACCGCCATTTGTATGAACATGTAAATATCTACACCGCCATTTGTATGAACCTGGAAGTATCTACACCACTATCTGTATGAACTTGGAAATATCTACACTGCACTTTGTATAAAATTGAAATTATCTACACCACTATCTCTATAAACATGGAAATATCTTCACTGCTACCTGCACAATCATGGAAATGTCTACACCGCTATCTGTAAAAACATGGAAATATCTTCACTGCTATCTGTATAAACATGGAAATATCTACAACGCTGTCTCTATAAACTTGAAAATAACAACACCACTATCTCTGTAAACATGGAAATATCTAGAACGCCGTCTCTATATACATGGAAATATCCACACCACCATCTGTATAAACATGGAAATATCTATACCGCTATCTGTATGAACATGGAAATATCTACACCGCTATCTGTATAAACATGGAAATATCTATACCGCTATCTGTATAAACATGGAAATATCTACACCGCTATCTGTATAAACATGGAAATATCTTCACCGCTATCTGTATAAACAAGGAAATATCTACAACGCTGTCTCTATAAACTTGGAAATAACTACACCACTATCTCTGTAAACATGGAAATATCTGGACTGCCATCTCTATAAACATGGAAATATCTACACCACCATCTGTATAAACATGGAAATATCTAAACCGCCATCTGCATAAACATGGAAATATCTACACCGCCATCTCTATTAATATGGAAATACCTACACCGCCATCTGTACGAACATGGAAATATCTATACCGCCATCTGTATGAACATGTAAATATCTACACCGCCATCTGTATGAACATGGAAATATCTACACCGCTAACTGTATGAACATGGAAATATCTACACCGCTATCTGTACGAACATGGAAATATCTATACCGCCGTCTGTATGGACATGGAAATATCTACACCGTTATCTGTAAGAACATGGAAATATCTACACCGCTATCTTTATGAACATGGAAATATCAACACCGCTATCTGTATGAACATGGAAATATCTACACCGCTATCTGTATGAACATTCAAATATCTACACAGCTATCTGTATATCAATGGAAATATCCACACTGGTATCTCTATAAACATGGAAATAACTACACTGCTATCTGTATAAACATGGAAATATCTACACCGCCATCTCTATGAACATGGAAATATCTACACCGCCATTTGTATGAACCTGGAAATATCTACACCGCCATCTCTATGAACATGGAAATATCTACACCGCCATTTGTATGAACATGGAAATACCTAAACCGCCATCTGTATGAACATGGAAATATCTTCACCGCCATCTGTATGAACATGGATATATGTACACCGGCATCTGGATGAACATGGAAATATCTACACCGCTATCTGCATGAACATGGTAATATCTACACAGCTATCTGAATATACATGGAAATATCTACACCGATTTCTCAATAAATATGGAAATAACTACAGCGCTACCTCTATGAACTTGGAAATATCTACACCGCCATCTGAATGAACTTGGAAATATCTACACCGCCATCTGTACGAACATGGACATATCTACACCGCCATCTTTATGGACATGTAAATATCTACACCGCCATCTGTATGAACATGGAAATATCTACACTGCTAACTGTATGAACATGGAAATATCTACACCGCTATCTGTACGAACATGGAAATATCTACAACGCTGTCTCTATAAACTTGGAAATAACTACACCACTATCTCTGTAAACATGGAAATATCTAGACCGCCATCTCTATATACATGGAAATATCTACAACGCCATCTGTATAAACATGGAAATATCTATGCCGCTATCTGTATGAACATGGAAATATCTACACCGCCATCTGTACGAACATGGAAATATCTATACCGCCATCTGTATGAACATGTAAATATCTACACCGCCATCTGTATGAACATGGAAGTATCTACACCGCTGTCTGTATGAACATGGAAATATCTACACCGTTATCTGTATGAACATGGACATATCTACACCGCTATCTGTAGGAACATGGAAATATCTACACCGCTATCTGTACGAACATGGAAATATCTACACCGCTATCTGTATGAACATGCAAATATCTACACAGCTATCTGTATATCAATGGAAATATCTACACAGCTATCTCTATTAACATGGAAATAACTACACTGCTATCTGTATAAACATGGAAATAACTACACCGCCACCTGTATGAACATGGAAATATCTACACTGCCATCCGTACAAACATGGAAATATCTACACCGCCATCTGTATGAACATGGAAATATCTTCACCGCCATCTGTATGAACATGGAAATATCTACACCGCTAAATGTATGAACATGGAAATGTCTACACCGCTATTGGTATGAACATGGAAATATCTACGCCTCTATCTGTATGAACATGGAAATATCTACACCGCTATCTGTATGAACGTGGAAATATCTACACCGCTATCTGTATGAACATGGAAATATCTACACCGCCATCTGTATGAACATGTAAATATCTACACCGCCATCTGTATGAACATGGAAATATCTACACAGCTAACTATATGAACATGGAAATATCTACACCGCTATCTGTATGAACATGGAAATATCTCCACCGCTATCTGTATGAACATGGAAATATCTACAACGCTAACTGTATGAACATGGAAATATCTACACCGCTATCTGTATGAACATGAAAATATCTAAACCGCTATCTCTATGAACATGCAAATATCTACACAGCTATCTGTATATCAATGGAAATATCTACACTGCTATCTCTATAAACATGGTAATAACTACACTGCTATCTCTATAAATATGGAAATATCTACACCGCCATCTCTATGAACATGGAAATATCTACACCGCCATTTGTATGAACATGGAAATATCTACACCGCCATCTCTATGTACATGGAAATATCTACACCGCCATTTGTATGGACATGGAAATATCTACACCACCATCTGAATGAACATGGAAATACCTTCACCGCCATCTGTATGAACATGGATATATGTACACCGGCATCTGGATGAACATGGAAATATCTACACCGCCATCTCTATAAACGTGGAAATATCTACACCGCTATCTGTATGAACTTGGAAATATCTACACTGCTCTCTGTATAAAATTGAAATTATCTACACCACTATCTCCATAAACATCGAAATATCTACACTGCTATCTGTATAAACATGGAAATATCTACACCGCTATCTGTATAAACATGGAAATATCTTCACCGCTATCTGTATAAACAAGGAAATATCTAAAACGCTGTCTCTATAAACTTGGAAATAACTACACCACTATCTCTGTAAACATGGAAATATCTGGACTGCCATCTCTATAAACATGGAAATATCTACACCACCATCTGTATAAACATGGAAATATCTAAACCGCTATCTGCATAAACATGGAAATATCTACACCGCCATCTCTATGAACATGGAAATACCTACACCGCCATCTGTACGAACATGGAAATATCTATATCGCCATCTGTATGAACATGTAAATATCTACACCGCCATCTGTATGAACATGGAAATATCTACACCGCTAACTGTATGAACATGGAAATATCTACACCGCTATCTGTACGAACATGGAAATATCTATACCGCCGTCTGTATGGACATGGAAATATCTACACCGTTATCTGTAAGAACATGGAAATATCTACACCGCTATCTGTATGAACATGGAAATATCTACACCGCTATCTGTATGAACATGGAAATATCTACACCGCTATCTGTGTGACCATGCAAATATCTACACAGCTATCTGTATATCAATAGAAATGTATACACTGCTATCTCTATAAACATGGAAATAACTCCACTGCTATCTGTATAAACATGGAAATATCTACACCGCCACCTGTATGAACATGGAAATATTTACACTGCCATCCGTACGAACATGGAAATATCTACACCGCCATCTGTATGAACATGGAAATATCTACACCGCCATTTGCATGAACATGGAAATACCTAAACCGCCATCTGTATGAACATGGAAATATCTTCACCGCCATCTGTATGAACATGGATATATGTACACCGGCATCTGGATGAACATGGAAATATCTACACCGCTATCTGCATGAACATGGACATATCTACACAGCTATCAGAATATACATGGAAATATCTACACCGATTTCTCAATAAATATGGAAATAACTACAGCGCTATCTCTATAAACTTCAAAATATCTACACCGCCATCTGTATGAACTTGGAAATATCTACACCGCCATCTGTATGAACATGGACATATCTACACCGCCATCTGTATTAAGATGGAAATATCTACACCGCTATCTGTATAAACATGGAAATATCTGCTCAACTATCTGTATAAACATGGAAATATGCGCACCGCTATCTGAATAAACATGGAAATATCCGCACCGCTATCTGTATAAACATGGAAATATCTACACTGCTATCTGCATAAACATGGAAATATCCACACCGTAATCTGTGTAAACATGGAAATGTCTACACCGCTATCCATGTAAACATGGATATATCTACACCGCCATCTGTGTAAACATGAAAATATCTACACCGCCATCGGTATGAACATGGAAATATCTGCACCGTCCTCTGTATGAACATGGAAATATCTACACCGCCATCTCTATAAACGTGGAAATATCTACACCGCTATCTGTATGAACTTGGAAATATCTACACTGCTCTCTGTATAAAATTGAAATTATCTACACCACTATCTCTATAAACATGGAAATATCTACACTGCTATCTGTATAAACATGGAAATATCTACACCGCTATCTGTATAAACATGGAAATATCTTCACCGCTATCTGTATAAAGATGGAAATATCTACAACGCTGTCTCTATAAACTTGGAAATAACTACACCACTATCTCTGTAAACATGGAAATATCTAGACCGCCATCTCTATAAACATGGAAATATCTACACCACCATCTGTATAAACATGGAAATAACTCTACCGCTCTCTGCATAAACATGGAAATATCTACACCGCCATCTCTATGAACATGGAAATATCTACACCGCCATCTGTACGAACATGGAAATATCTATACAGCCATTTGTATGAACATGTAAATATCTACACCGCCATCTGTATGAACATGTAAATATCTACACCGCTAACTGTATGAACATGGAAATATCTACACCACTATCTGTATGAACACGGAAATATCTACACCGTTATCTGTATGAACATGGAAATATCTACACCGCTATCTGTACGAACATGGAAATATCTACACCGCTATCTGTACGAACATGGAAATATCTACACCGATATCTGTATGAACATGCAAATATCTACACAGCTATCTGTATATCAATGGAAATATCTAGACCGCCATCTCTATATACATGGAAATATCCACACCACCATCTGTATAAACATGGAAATATCTATACCGCTATCTGTATGAACATGGAAATATCTACACCGCTATCTGTACGAACATGGAAATATCTACACCACCATCTGTATGAACATGTAAATATCTACACCGCCTTCTGTATGAACATGGAAATATCTACAACGCTAACTGTATGAACTTGGAAATATCTACACCGCTATTGGTATGAACATGGAAATATCCACACCGCCATCTGTACGAACATGGAAATAACTATACCGCCATTTGTATGAACATGTAAATATCTACACCGCCATTTGTATGAACCTGGAAATATCTACACCACTATCTGTATGAACTTGGAAATATCTACACTGCACTTTGTATAAAATTGAAATTATCTACACCACTATCTCTATAAACATGGAAATATCCTCAGTGCTATCTGCATAAACATGGAAATGTCTACACTGCTATCTGTATAAACATGGAAATACCTTAACTGCTATCAGTATAAACATGGAAATATCTACAACGCTGTCTCTATAAACTTGGAAATAACTACACCACTATCTCTGTAAACATGGAAATATCTAGACCGCTATCTGTACGAACATGGAAATATCTATACCGCCATCTGTATGGACATGGAAATATCTACACCGCCATCTGTATGAACATGGAAATATCTACACCGCTATCTGTACGAACATGGAAATATCTATACCGCCATCTGTATGGACATGGAAATATCTACACCGCCATCTGTATGAACATGGAAATATCTACACCGCTAACTGTATGAACATGGAAATATCTACACCGCTATCTGTACGAACATGGAAATATCTACACCGCTATCTGTATGAACATGCAAATATCTACACAGCTATCTGTATATCAATGGAAATATCCACACAGCTATCTCTATTAACATGGAAATAAATACACTGCTACCAGTATAAACATGGAAATATCTACACCGCCTCCAGTATGAACATGGAAATATCTACACTGCCATCCGTACAAACATGGAAATATCTACACTGCCATCTGTATAAACATGGAAATAACTTCACCGCTATCTGTATGAACATGGAAATATCTACACCGCTAAATGTATGAACTTGGAAATGTCTACACCGCTATTGGTATGAACATGGAAATATCTACACCGCTATCTGTATGAACATGGATATATCTACACCGCTATCTGTATGAACATGGAAATATCTACACCGCTATCTGTATGAACATGGAAATATCTACACCGCCATCTGTATGAACATACAAATACCTACACCGCCATCTGTATGAACATGGAAATATCTACAGAGCTAACTGTATGAACATGGAATTATCTACACCGCTATCTGTATGAACATGGAAATATCTACACCGCAATCTGTATGAACATGGAAATATCTACACCGCCATCTGTATGAACATGTAAATATCTACTCCGCCATCTGTATGAACATGGAAATATCTACACCGCCATCTGTGTAAACATGAAAATATCTACACCGCCATCCCTATAAACATGGAAATATCTACACCGTCATCTGTATGAACATGGAAATATCTACACCACCATCTCTATAAACGTGGAAATATCTACACCGCTATCTGTATGAACTTGGAAATATCTACACTGCTCTCTGTATAAAATTGAAATTATCTACACCACTATCTCTATAAACATGGAAATATCTTCACTGCTATCTGTATAAACATGGAAATATTTACACCACTATCTGTATAAACATGGAAATATCTTCACTGCTATCTGTATAAACATGGAAATATCTACAACGCTGTCTCTATAAACTTGGAAATAACTACACCACTATCTCTGTAAACATGGAAATATCTAGAACGCCATTTCTATATACATGGAAATATCTACACCACCATCTGTATAAACATGGAAATATCTACACCGCTGTTTGTATGAACATGGAAATATCTACACCGTTATCTGTATGAACATGGAAATATCTACACCGCTATCTGTATGAACATGGAAATATCTACACCGCTATCTGTACGAACATGGAAATATCTACACCGCTATCTGTATGAACATGCAAATATCTACACAGCTATATGTATATCAATGGAAATATCCACACAGCTATCTCTATTAACATGGAAATAACTACACTGCTATCTGTATAAACATGGAAATAACTACACCGCCACCTATATGAACATGGAAATATCTACACAGCCATCCGTACAAACATGGAAATATCTACACCGCCATCTGTATGAACATGGAAATATCTTCACCGCCATCTGTATGAACATGGAAATATCTACACCGCTAAATGTATGAACATGGAAATATCTACACCGCCATCTGTATGAACATGTAAATATCTACACCGCCATCTGTATGAACATGGAAATATCTACACAGCTAACTGTATGAACATGGAATTATCTACACCACTATCTGTATGAACATGGAAATATCTACACCGCTATCTGTATGAACATGGAAATACCTACACCGCGATCTGTATGAACATGTAAATATCTACACCGCCATCTGTATTAACATGGAAATATCTACACCGCTAACTGTATGAACATGGAATTATCTACACCGCTATCTGTATGAACATGGAAATATCTACACCGCTATCTGTATGAACATGGAAATTTCGACACCGCTATCTGTATGAACATGGAAATATCTACACCGCTAACTGTATGAACATGGAAATGTCTACAACGCTATTGGTATGAACATGGAAATATCTACACCGCTATCTGTATCAACATGGAAATATCTACACCGCTATCTGTATGAACATGGAAATCTCTACACCGCTATCTGTATGAACATGGAAATAACTACACCGCCATCTGTATGAACATGTAAATATCTACACCGCCATCTGTATGAACATGGAAATATCTACACCGCTAAGTGTATGAACATGGAAATATCTACACCGCTATCTGTGAACATGGAAATATCTACACCGCTATCTGTATGAACATGGAAATATCTACACCGCTATCTGTATGAATATGGAAATATCTACACCGCTATCTGTATAAACATGGAAATATCTACACCGCTATCTGTATGAACATGCAAATATCTACACAGCTATCTTTATATCAATGGAAATATCTACACTGCTATCTCTATAAACATGGAAATAACTACACTGCTATCTGTATAAACTTGGAAATATCTACACCGCCATCTCTATGAACATGGAAATATCTACACCGCCATTTGTATGAACCTGGAAATATCTACACCGCCATCTCTATGAACATGGAAATATCTACACCGCCATTTGTATGAACATGGAAATACCTACACCGCTAAATATATGAACATGGAAATGTCTACACCGTTATTGGTATGAACATGGAAATATCTAAACCGCTATCTGTATGAACATGGAAATATCTACACCGCCATCTGTATGAACATGGAAATATCTACACCGCTATCTGTATGAACATGGAAATATCTACACCGCTATCTGTATGAACATGGAAATACCTACATCGCCATCTGTATGAACATGTAAATATCTACACGGCCATCTTTATGAACATGGAAATATCTAAACCGCTAACTGTATGAGCATGGAAATATGTACACCGCTATCTGTATGAACATGGAAATATCTACACCACTAATTGTATGAACATGGAAATATCTACACCGCTATCTGTATGAACATGGAAATATCTACACCGCTATCTGCATGAACATGTTAATATCTACACCGGTATATCTATGAACATGCAAATATCTACACAGCTATCTGTAAATATCTACACTACTATCTCTATAAACATGGAAATAACTACACTGCTATCTCTATAAATATGGAAATATCAACACCGCCATCTCTATGAACTTGGAAATATCTACACCGCCATTTGTATGAACATGGTAATATCTACAGCGCCATCTCTATGAACATGGAAATATCTACACCGCCATTAGTATGAACATGGAAATATCTACACCACCATCTGTATGAACATGGAAAAATCTTCACCGCCATCTATATGAACATCGATATATGTACACCGGCATCTGGATGAACATGGAAATATCTACACCGCTATCTGCATGAACATGGATCTATCTACACAGCTATCTGAATATACATGGAAATATCTACACAGATTTCTCTATAAATATGGAAATAACTACAGCGCTATCTCTATAAACTTCGAAATATCTACACAGCCATCTGTATGAACATGGAAATATCTACACCGCCATCTGTACAAACATGGACATATCTTCACCGCCATCTGTATTAAGATGGAAATATCTACACCGCTATCTGTATAAACATGGAAATATCTGCCCAAATATCTGTATAAACATGGAAATATCCGCACCGCTATCTGAATAAACATGGAAATATTCGCACCGCTATCTGTATAAACATGGAAATATCTACACTGATATCTGCATAAACATGGAAATATTCTCACCGCTATGTGTGTAAACATGGAAATGTCTACACCGCTATCTGTGTAAACATGGAAATATCTACACCGCCATGTGTGTAAACATGAAAATATCTACACCGCCATCCCAATAAACATGGAAATATCTACACCGTCCTCTGTAGGAACATGGAAATATCTGCAACGCCATCTCTATAAACGTGGAAATATCTACACCGCTATCTGTATGAACTTGGAAATACCTACACTGCTCTCTGTATTAAACTGAAATTATCTACACCACTATCTCTATAAACATGGAAATATCTACACTGCTATCTGTATAAACATGGAAATATCTACACCGCAATCTGTATAAACATGGAAATATCTTCACCGCTATCTGTATAAACATTTAAATATCTACAACGCTGTCTCTATAAACTTGGAAATAACTACGCCACTATCTCTGTAAACATGGAAATATCTAGACCGTCATCTCTATAAACATGGAAATATCTACACCACCATCTGTATAAACATGGAAATATCTACACCACCATCTGTATAAACATGGAAATATCTATACCGCTATCTGCATAAACATGGAAATATCTACACCGCCATCTCTATGAACATGGAAATATCTACACCGCCATCTGTATGAACATGGAAATATCTATACCGCCATCTGTATGAACATGTAAATATCTACACCGCCATCTGTATGAACATGTAAATATCTACACCGCTAACTGTATGAACATGGAAATATCTACACCGCTACCTGTATGAATACGGAAATATCTACACCGTTATCTGTATGAACATGGAAATATCTACACCGCTATCTGTATCAACATGGAAATATCTACACGGCTATCTGTACGAACATGGAAATATCTACACCGATATCTGTATGACCATGCAAATATCTACACAGCTGTCTGTTTATCAATGGAAATATCTACACTGCTATCTCTATAAACATGGAAATAACTACACTGCTATCTCTATAAACATGGAAATATCTACACCGCCATCTGCACGAACATGGAAATATCTATACCGCCATCTATATGAACATGTAAATATCTACACCGCCATCTGTATGAACATGGAAATATCTACACCGCTAACTGTATGAACATGGAAATGTCTACACCGCAATTGGTATGAACCTGGAAATATCTAGACAGCTATCTGTATCAACATGGAAATATCTACACCGCTATATGTATGAACATGGAAATCTCTACACCGCTATCAGAATGAACATGGAAATATCTACACCGCCATCTGTATGAACATGTAAATATCTACACCGCCATCTGTGTGAACATGGAAATATCTACACCGCTAACTGTATGAACATGGAAATATCTACACCGCTATCTGTATGAACATGGAAATATCTACACCGCTATCTGTATGAACATGGAAATATCTACACCGCTATCTGTATGAACATGGAAATACGTACACCGCTATCTGTATGAACATGGAAATATCTACACCGCTATCTGTATGAACATGTAAATATCTACACAGCTATCTGTATATCAATGGAAATATCCACACTGGTATCTCTATAAACATGGAAATAACTACACTGCTATCTGTATAAACATGGAAATATCTACACGGCCATCTCTATGAACATGGAAATATCTACACCGCCATTTGTATGAACCTGGAAATATCTACACCGCCATCTCTATGAACATGGAAATATCTACACCGCCATTTGTATGAACATGGAAATATCTACACCGCCATCTCTATGAACATGGAAATATCTACACCGCCATTTGTATGAACCTGGAAATACCTACACCACCATCTGTATGAACATGGAAATATCTACACTGCCATCTGTAAGAACTTGGAAATATTTACACCGCCATCTGTATGAACATGTAAATATCTAAACCGCCACCTGTATGAACATGGAAATATCTACACCGCTAACTGTATGAACATGGAAATACCTACACTGCTATCTGTATGAACATGGAAATATCTACACCGCTGTCTGTATGAACATGGAAATATCTACACCGTTCTCTGTATGAACATGGAAATATCTGCACCGCTATCTGTATGAACATGGAAACATCTACACTGCTATCTGTATGAACATGCAAATATCTACACAGCTATCTGTATATCAATGGAAATATCTATACTGCTATCTCTGTAAACATGGAAATAACTAAACTGCTATCTGTATAAACATGGAAATATCTACACCGCCACCTGTATGAACATGGAAATATCTACACTGCCATCCGTACGAACATGGAAATATCTACCCCGCCATCTGTATGAACATGTAAATATCTACACCGCCATCTGTATGAACATGGAAATATCTACACCGCTAACTGTATGAACATGGAAATATCTACACCGCTATCTGTATGAACATGGAAATATCTACACCGCTATCTGTATGAACATGGAAATATCTACACCGCTATCTGTATGAACATGGAAATATCGACACCGCTATCTGTATGAACATGGAAATATCTACACCGCTATCTGTAAATAAATGGAAATATCTACACTACTGTCTCTATAAACATGGAAATAACTACACTGCTATCTCTATAAATATGGAAATATCAACACCGCCATCTCTATGAACTTGGAAATATCTACTCCGCCATTTGTATGAACATGGTAATATCTACAGCGCCATCTCTATGAACATGGAAATATCTACACCGCCATTAGTATGAACATGGAAATATCTACACCACCATCTGTATGAACATGGAAATATCTTCACCGCCATCTATGTGAACATCGATATACGTTCACCGGCATCTGGATGAACATGGAAATATCTACACCGCTATCTGCATGAACATGGATCTATCTACACAGATATCTGAATATACATGGAAATATCTACACAGATTTCTCTATAAATATGGAAATAACTACAGCGCTATCTCTATAAACTTCGAAATATCTACACCGCCATCTGTATGAACATGGAAATATCTACACCGCCATCTGTACAAACATGGACATATCTTCACCGCCATCTGTATTAAGATGGAAATATCTACACCGCTATCTGTATAAACATGGAAATATCTGCCCAAATATCTGTATAAACATGGAAATATCCGCACCGCTATCTGAATAAACATGGAAATATTCGCACCGCTATCTGTATAAACATGGAAATATCTACACTGATATCTGCATAAACATGGAAATATCCACACCGCTATCTGTGTAAACATGGAAATGTCTACACCGCTATCTGTGTAAACATGGAAATATCTACACCGCCATGTGTGTAAACATGAAAATATCTACACCGCCATCCCAATAAACATGGAAATATCTACACCGTCCTCTGTATGAACATGGAAATATCTGCACCGCCATCTCTATAAACGTGGAAATATCTACACCGCTATCTGTATGAACTTGGAAATACATATACTGCTCTCTGTATTAAATTGAAATTATCTACACCACTATCTCTATAAACATGGAAATATCTACACTGCTATCTGTATAAACATGGAAATATCTACACCGCAATCTGTATAAACATGGAAATATCTTCACCGCTATCTGTATAAACATGGAAATATCTACAACGCTGTCTCTATAAACTTGGAAATAACTACGCCACTATCTCTGTAAACATGGAAATATCTAGACCGTCATCTCTATAAACATGGAAATATCTACACCACCATCTGTACAAACATGGAAATATCTATACCGCTATCTGCATAAACATGGAAATATCTACACCGCCATCTCTATGAACATGGAAATATCTACACCACCATCTGTACGAACATGGAAATATCTATACCGCCATCTGTATGAACATGTAAATATCTACACCGCCATCTGTATGAACATGTAAATATCTACACCGCTAACTGTATGAACATGGAAATATCTATACCGCTATCTGTATGAACATGGAAATATCTACACCGCTATCTGTATGAACATGGAAATATCTACAAAGCTATCTGTATGAACATGGAAATATCTACACCGTTATCTGTATGAACATGGAAATATCTACACCGCTATCTGTATGAACATGGAAATATCTATACCGCTATCTGTACGAACATGGAAATATCTACACCGCTATCTGTATGACCATGCAAATATCTACACAGCTATCTGTATATCAATGGCAATATCTACACTGCTTTCTCTATTAACATGGAAATAACTACACTGCTATCTGTATAAATATGGAAATATCTACACCGCCATCTCTATGAACATGGAAATATCTACACCGCCATCTGTATGAACATGGAAATACCTACACCGCTAAATATATGAACATGGAAATGTCTACACCGTTATTGGTATGAACATGGAAATATCTAAACCGCTATCTGTATGAACATGGAAATATCTACACCGCCATCTGTATGAACATGGAAATATCTACACCGCTATCTGTATGAACATGGAAATATCTACACCGCTATCTGTATGAACATGGAAATACCTACACCGCCATCTGTATGAACATGTAAATATCTACACGGCCATCTTTATGAACATGGAAATATCTAAACCGCTAACTGTATGAGTATGGAAATATGTACACCGCTATCTGTATGAACATGGAAATATCTACACCACTAATTGTATGAACATGGAAATATCTACACCGCTATCTGTATGAACATGGAAATATCTACACCGCTATCTGTATGAACATGGAAATATCTACACCGGTATATCTATGAACATGCAAATATCTACACAGCTATCTGTAAATATCTACACTACTATCTCTATAAACATGGAAATAACTACACTGCTATCTCTATAAATATGGAAATATCAACACCGCCATCTCTATGAACTTGGAAATAACTACACCGCCATTTGTATGAACATGGTAATATCTACAGCGCCATCTCTATGAACATGGAAATATCTACACCGCCATTAGTATGAACATGGAAATATCTACACCACCATCTGTATGAACATGGAAAAATCTTCACCGCCATCTATATGAACATCGATATATGTACACCGGCATCTGGATGAACATGGAAATATCTACACCGCTATCTGCATGAACATGGATCTATCTACACAGCTATCTGAATATACATGGAAATATCTACACAGATTTCTCTATAAATATGGAAATAACTACAGCGCTATCTCTATAAACTTTGAAATATCTACACAGCCATCTGTATGAACATGGAAATATCTACACCGCCATCTGTACAAACATGGACATATCTTCACAGCCATCTGTATTAAGATGGAAATATCTACACCGCTATCTGTATAAACATGGAAATATCTGCCCAAATATCTGTATAAACATGGAAATATCCGCACCGCTATCTGAATAAACATGGAAATATTCGCACCGCTATCTGTATAAACATGGAAATATCTACACTGATATCTGCATAAACATGGAAATATTCTCACCGCTATGTGTGTAAACATGGAAATGTCTACACCGCTATCTGTGTAAACATGGAAATATCTACACCGCCATGTGTGTAAACATGAAAATATCTACACCGCCATCCCAATAAACATGGAAATATCTACACCGTCCTCTGTAGGAACATGGAAATATCTGCAACGCCATCTCTATAAACGTGGAAATATCTACACCGCTATCTGTATGAACTTGGAAATACCTACACTGCTCTCTGTATTAAACTGAAATTATCTACACCACTATCTCTATAAACAGGGAAATACCTACACTGCTATCTGTATAAACATGGAAATATCTACACCGCAATCTGTATAAACATGGAAATATCTTCACCGCTATCTGTATAAACATTTAAATATCTACAACGCTGTCTCTATAAACTTGGAAATAACTACGCCACTATCTCTGTAAACATGGAAATATCTAGACCGTCATCTCTATAAACATGGAAATATCTACACCACCATCTGTATAAACATGGAAATATCTATACCGCTATCTGCATAAACATGGAAATATCTACACCGCCATCTCTATGAACATGGAAATATCTACACCGCCATCTGTATGAACATGGAAATATCTATACCGCCATCTGTATGAACATGTAAATATCTACACCGCCATCTGTATGAACATGTAAATATCTACACCGCTAACTGTATGAACATGGAAATATCTACACCGCTATCTGTATGAACACGGAAATATCTACACCGTTATCTGTATGAACATGGAAATATCTACACCGCTATCTGTATCAACATGGAAATATCTACACGGCTATCTGTACGAACATGGAAATATCTACACCGCTATCTGTATGACCATGCAAATATCTACACAGCTATCTGTATATCAATGGAAATATCTACACTGCTATCTCTATAAACATGGAAATAACTACACTGCTATCTGTATAAACATGGAAATATCTACACCGCCATCTGCACGAACATGGAAATATCTATACCGCCATCTGTATGAACATGTAAATATCTACACCGCCATCTGTATGAACATGGAAATATCTACACCGCTAACTGTATGAACATGGAAATGTCTACACCGCAATTGGTATGAACTTGGAAATATCTAGACAGCTATCTGTATCAACATGGAAATCTCTACACCGCTATATGTATGAACATGGAAATCTCTACACCGCTATCTGTATGAACATGGAAATATCTACACCGCCATCTGTATGAACATGTAAATATCTACACCGCCATCTGTGTGAACATGGAAATATCTACACCGCTAACTGTATGAACATGGAAATATCTACACCGCTATCTGTATGAACATGGAAATATCTACACCGCTATCTGTATGAACATGGAAATATCTACACCGCTATCTGTATGAACATGGAAATACGTACACCGCTATCTGTATGAACATGGAAATATCTACACCGCTATCTGTATGAACATGTAAATATCTACACAGCTATCTGTATATCAATGGAAATATCCACACTGGTATCTCTATAAACATGGAAATAACTACACTGCTATCTGTATAAACATGGAAATATCTACACGGCCATCTCTATGAACATGGAAATATCTACACCGCCATTTGTATGAACCTGGAAATATCTACACCGCCTTCTCTATGAACATGGAAATATCTACACCGCCATTTGTATGAACATGGAAATATCTACACCGCCATCTCTATGAACATGGAAATATCTACACCGCCATTTGTATGAACATGGAAATACCTACACCACCATCTGTATGAACATGGAAATATCTACACCGCCATCTGTAAGAACTTGGAAATATTTACACCGCCATCTGTATGAACATGTAAATATCTAAACCGCCACCTGTATGAACATGGAAATATCTACACCGCTAACTGTATGAACATGGAAATACCTACACTGCTATCTGTATGAACATGGAAATATCTACACCGCTGTCTGTATGAACATGGAAATATCTACACCGTTCTCTGTATGAACATGGAAATATCTGCACCGCTATCTGTATGAACATGGAAACATCTACACTGCTATCTGTATGAACATGCAAATATCTACACAGCTATCTGTATATCAATGGAAATATCTATACTGCTATCTCTGTAAACATGGAAATAACTAAACTGCTATCTGTATAAACATGGAACTATCTACACCGCCACCTGTATGAACATGGAAATATCTACACTGCCATCCGTACGAACATGGAAATATCTACCCCGCCATCTGTATGAATATGTAAATATCTACACCGCCATATGTATGAACATGGAAATATCTACACCGCTAACTGTATGAACATGGAAATATCTACACCGCTATCTGTATGAAAATGGAAATATCTACACAGCTATCTGAATGAACATGGAAATATCTACACAGCTATCTGTATGAACATGGAAATATCTACACCGCTCTCTGTATGAACATGGAAGTATCTACACCGCTATCTGTATGAACATGGAAATATCTACAATGCTATCTGTATATCAATGGAAATATCTACACTGCTATCTCTATAAACATGGAAATAACTACACTGCTATCTGTATCAACATGGAAATATCTACACCGCCATCACAATGAACATGGAAATATCTACACAGCTATCTGTATGAACATGGAAATATCTTCACCGCCATCTCTATGAACATGGATGTATCTACACCGGCATCTGGATGAACATGGAAATAACTACACCGCAATCTGCATGAACATGGAAATATCTACACAGCTATCTGCATATACATGGAAATATCTACACAGATTTCTGTATAAATATAGAAATAACTACAGCGCTATCTCTATAAACTTCGAAATATCTACACCGCCATCTGTATGAACATGGAAATATCTACACCACCATCTGTATAAACATGGTAATATCTATAACGCCATCTGCATAAACATGGAAATATATACACCACCATCTGTATAAACATGGAAATATCTATACCGCTAACTGTATGAACATGGAAATATCTACACCGCTATTGGTATGAACATGGAAATATCTACACCGCTATCTGTATGAACATGGAAATATCAACACCGCTATCTGCATAAACATGAAAATATCCACACCGCTATCTGTGTAAACATGGAAATGTCTACACCGCTATCTGTGTAAACATGGAAATATCTACACTGCCATCTGTTTAAACCTGAAAATATCTACACCGTCATCTCTATAAACATGGAAATATCTACACCGCCATCTGTATGAACATGGAAATATCTACACCGCTATCTGTATGAACATGGAAGTATCTACACCGCTAACTGTATGAACATGGAAATATCTACACCGCTATCTGTATGAACATGGAAATATCTACACCGTTATCTGTATGAACATGGAAATATCTACACCGCTGTCTCTATAAACTTGGAAATAACTACGCCACTATCTCTGTAAACTTGGAAATATCTAGACCGTCATCTCTATAAACGTGGAAATATCTACACTGCTATCTGTATGAACTTGGAAACATCTACTCTGCTATCTGTATAAAATTGGAATTATCTACAGCACTATCTCTATAAACATGGAAATACCTACACCGCTATCTGTATAAACATGGAAATAACTTCACCGCTATCTGTATAAACATGGAAATATCTACAATGCTGTCTCTATAAATTTGGAAATAACTACACCACTATCTCTATAAACATGGAAATATCTAGACCGCCATCTCTATAAACATGGAAATATCTACACCACTATCTGTATAAACATGGAAATATCTATACCGCTATCTGCATTATCATGGAAATATCTACAACGCCATCTCCATGAACATGGAAATATCTACACCGCCTTCTGTAAGAACTTGGAAATATTTACACCGCCATCTGTATGAACATGTAAATATCTAGACCGCCATCTGTATGAACATGGAAATATCTACACCGCTAACTGTATGAACATGGAAATACCTACACCGCTATCTGTAGGAAAATGGAAATACCTACACCGCTATCTGTATGAACATGGAAATATCTACACCGCTCTCTGTATGAACATGGAAATATCTACACCGCTTTCTGTATGAACATGGAAATGTCTACACCGCTATCTGTATGAACATGCAAATATCTACACAGCTATCTGTATATCAATGGAAATATCTTCACTGCTATCACTGTAAACATGGAAATAACTACACTGCTATCTGTATAAACATGGAAATATCTACACCGCCACCTGTATGAACATGGAAATATCTACACTGCCATCCGTACGAACATGGAAATATCTACACCGCCATCTGTATGAACATGTAAATGTCTACACCGACATCTGTATGAACATGGAAATATCTACACCGCTAAATGTGTGAACATGGAAATATCTACACCGCTATCTGTATGAAAATGGAAATATCTACACTGCTATCTGTATGAACATGGAAATATCTACACCGCTATCTGTATGAACATGGAAATATCTACACCGCTATCTGTATATCAATGGAAATATCTACAGTGCTATCTTTATAAACATGGAAATAACTACACTGCTATCTGTATCAACATGGAAATATCTACACCGCCATCTCTATGAACATGGAAATATCTACACAGCCATCTGTATGAACATGGAAATATCTTCAACGCCATCTGTATGAACATGGATGAATCTACACCGGCATCTGGATGAACATGGAAATAACTACACCGCTATCTGCATGAACATGGAAATATCTACACCGCTATCTGTAGGAACATGGAAATATCTACACCGCTATCTGTATCAACATGGAAATATCTACACCGCTATCTGTACGAACATGGAAATATCTACAAGGCTATCTGTATGAACATGGATGAAACTACACCGCCATCTGTATTAAGATGGAAATATCTACACCGCTATCTGTATAAACAAGGAAATAACTACACCGCTATCTGCATAAAAATGGAAATATCCACACCGCTATCTGTGTAAACATGGGAATGTCTACACCGCCATCCCAATAAACATGGAAATATCTACACCGTCCTCTGTATGAACATGGACATATCTGCACCGCCATCTCTATAAACGTGGAAATATCTACACCGCTATCTGTATGAACATGGAAATATGTACACCGCCATCTGTATGAACATGTAAATATCTACACCGCCCTCTGTGTGAACATGGAAATATCTACACCGCAAACTGAATGAACACGGAAATATCTACACCGCTATCTGTACGAACTTGGAAATACCTACACTGCTCTCTGTATTAAATTGAAATTATCTACACCACTATCTCTATAAACATGGAAATATCTACACTGCTATCTGTATAAACATGGAAATATCTACACCGCAATCTGTATAAACATGGAAATATCTTCACCGCTATCTGTATAAACATGGAAATATCTACAACGCTGTCTCTATAAACTTGGAAATAACTACGCCACTATCTCTGTAAACATGGAAATATCTAGACCGTCATCTCTATAAACATGGAAATATCTACACCACCATCTGTACAAACATGGAAATATCTATACCGCTATCTGCATAAACATGGAAATATCTACACCGCCATCTCTATGAACATGGAAATATCTACACCGCCATCTGAACGAACATGGAAATATCTATACCGCCATCTGTATGAACATGTAAACATCTACACCGCCATCTGTATGAACATGTAAATATCTACACCGCTAACTGTATGAACATGGAAATATCTACACCGCTATCTGTATGAACACGGAAATATCTACACCCCTATCTGTATGAACATGGAAATATCTACACAGCTATCTGTATGAACATGGAAATATCTACACCGTTATCTGTATGAACATGGAAATATCTACACCGCTATCTGTATGAACATGGAAATATCTATACCGCTATCTGTAAGAACATGGAAATATCTACACCGCTATCTGTATGACCATGCAAATATCTACACAGCTATCTGTATATCAATGGCAATATCTACACTGCTATCTCTATTAACATGGAAATAACTACACTGCTATCTGTATAAATATGGAACTATCTACACCGCCATCTCTATGAACATGGAAATATCTACACCGCCATCTGTATGAACATGGAAATATCTACACCGCTATCTGTATGAACATGGAAATATCTACACCGCTATCTGTATGAACATGGAAATACCTACACCGCCATCTGTATGAACATGTAAATATCTACACCGCCATCTTTATGAACATGGAAATATCTAAACCGCTAACTGTATGAACATGGAAATATGTACACCGCTATCTGTATGAACATGGAAATATCTACACCACTAATTGTATGAACATGGAAATATCTACACCGCTATCTGTATGAACATGGAAATATCTACACCGCTATCTGTATGAACATGGAAATATCTACACCGGTATATCTATGAACATGCAAATATCTACACAGCTATCTGTAAATATCTACACTACTATCTCTATAAACATGGAAATAACTACACTGCTATCTCTATAAATATGGAAATATCAACACCGCCATCTCTATGAACTTGGAAATATCTACACCGCCATTTGTATGAACATGGTAATATCTACAGCGCCATCTCTATGAACATGGAAATATCTACACCGCCATTAGTATGAACATGGAAATATCTACACCACCATCTGTATGAACATGGAAAAATCTTCACCGCCATCTATATGAACATCGATATATGTACACCGGCATCTGGATGAACATGGAAATATCTACACCGCTATCTGCATGAACATGGATCTATCTACACAGATATCTGAATATACATGGAAATATCTACACAGATTTCTCTATAAATATGGAAATAACTACAGCGCTATCTCTATAAACTTCGAAATATCTACACAGCCATCTGTATGAACATGGAAATATCTACACCGCCATCTGTACAAACATGGACATATCTTCACCGCCATCTGTATTAAGATGGAAATATCTACACCGCTATCTGTATAAACATGGAAATATCTGCCCAAATATCTGTATAAACATGGAAATATCCGCACCGCTATCTGAATAAACATGGAAATATTCGCACCGCTATCTGTATAAACATGGAAATATCTACACTGATATCTGCATAAACATGGAAATATTCTCACCGCTATGTGTGTAAACATGGAAATGTCTACACCGCTATCTGTGTAAACATGGAAATATCTACACCGCCATGTGTGTAAACATGAAAATATCTACACCGCCATCCCAATAAACATGGAAATATCTACACCGTCCTCTGTAGGAACATGGAAATATCTGCAACGCCATCTCTATAAACGTGGAAATATCTACACCGCTATCTGTATGAACTTGGAAATACCTACACTGCTCTCTGTATTAAATTGAAATTATCTACACCACTATCTCTATAAACATGGAAATATCTACACTGCTATCTGTATAAACATGGAAATATCTACACCGCAATCTGTATAAACATGGAAATATCTTCACCGCTATCTGTATAAACATTTAAATATCTACAACGCTGTCTCTATAAACTTGGAAATAACTACGCCACTATCTCTGTAAACATGGAAATATCTAGACCGTCATCTCTATAAACATGGAAATATCTACACCACCATCTGTATAAACATGGAAATATCTATACCGCTATCTGCATAAACATGGAAATATCTACACCGCCATCTCTATGAACATGGAAATATCTACACCGCCATCTGTACGAACATGGAAATATCTATACCGCCATCTGTATGAACATGTAAATATCTACACCGCTATCTGTATGAACATGGATATATCTACACCGCTAACTGTATGAACATGGAAATATCTACACCGTTATCAGTATGAACATGTAAATATCTACACCGCCATCTGTGTGAACATGGAAATATCTACACCGCTAACTGTATGAACATGGAAATATCTACACCGCTATCTGTATGAACATGGAAATATCTACACCGCTATCTGTATGAACATGGAAATATCTACACCGCTATCTGTATGAACATGGAAATACGTACACCGCTATCTGTATGAACATGGAAATATCTACACCACTATCTGTATGAACATGTAAATATCTACACAGCTATCTGTATATCAATGGAAATATCCACACTGGTATCTCTATAAACATGGAAATAACTACACTGCTATCTGTATAAACATGGAAATATCTACACGGCCATCTCTATGAACATGGAAATATCTACACCGCCATTTGTATGAACCTGGAAATATCTACACCGCTATCTGTATGAACATGGAAATATCTACACCGCTATCTGTATGAACATGCAAATATCTACACAGCTATCTGTATATCAATGGAAATATCTACACTGCTATCTCTATAAACATGGAAATAACTACACTGCTATCTGTATAAACAAGGAAATATCCACACCGCCATCTGCACGAACATGGAAATATCTATACCGCCATCTGTATGAACATGTAAATATCTAAACCGCCATTTGTATGAACATGGAAATACCTACACCACCATCTGTATGAACATGGAAATATCTACACCGCCATTTGTATGAACCTGGAAATATCTACACCGCCATCTCTATGAACATGGAAATATCTACACCGCCATTTGTATGAACATGGAAATACCTACACCACCATCTGTATGAACATGGAAATATCTACACCGCCATCTGTAAGTACTTGGAAATATTTACACCGCCATCTGTATGAACATGTAAATATCTAAACCGCCACCTGTATGAACATGGAAATATCTACACCGCTAACTGTATGAACATGGAAATACCTACACTGCTATCTGTATGAACATGGAAATATCTACACCGCTGTCTGTATGAACATGGAAATATCTACACCGTTCTCTGTATGAACATGGAAATATCTGCACCGCTATCTGTATTAACATGGAAACATATACACTGCTATCTGTATGAACATGCAAATATCTACACAGCTATCTGTATATCAATGGAAATATCTATACTGCTATCTCTGTAAACATGGAAATAACTAAACTGCTATCTGTATAAACATGGAAATATCTACACCGCCACCTGTATGAACATGGAAATATCTACACTGCCATCCGTACGAACATGGAAATATCTACCCCGCCATCTGTATGAACATGTAAATATCTACACCGCCATCTGTATGAACATGGAAATATCTACACCGCTAACTGTATGAACATGGAAATATCTACACCTCTATCTGTATGAAAATGGAAATATCTACACAGCTATCTGAATGAACATGGAAATATCTACACAGCTATCTGTATGAACATGGAAATATCTACACCGCTCTCTGTATGAACATGGAAGTATCTACACCGCTATCTGTATGAACATGGAAATATCTACAATGCTATCTGTATATCAATGGAAATATCTACACTGCTATCTCTATAAACATGGAAATAACTACACTGCTATCTGTATCAACATGGAAATATCTACACCGCCATCACAATGAACATGGAAATATCTACACAGCTATCTGTATGAACATGGAAATATCTTCACCGCCATCTCTATGAACATGGATGTATCTACACCGGCATCTGGATGAACATGGAAATAACTACACCGCAATCTGCATGAACATGGAAATATCTACACAGATTTCTATATAAATATAGAAATAACTACAGCGCTATCTCTATAAACTTCGAAATATCTACACCGCCATCTGTATGAACATGGAAATATCTACACCACCATCTGTATAAACATGGTAATATCTATAATGCCATCTGCATAAACATGGAAATATATACACCACCATCTGTATAAACATGGAAATATCTATACCGCTAACTGTATGAACATGGAAATATCTACACCGCTATTGGTATGAACATGGAAATATCTACACCGCTATCTGTATGAACATGGAAATATCAACACCGCTATCTGCATAAACATGAAAATATCCACACCGCTATCTGTGTAAACATGGAAATGTCTACACCGCTATCTGTGTAAACATGGAAATATCTACACTGCCATCTGTTTAAACCTGAAAATATCTACACCGTCATCTCTATAAACATGGAAATATCTACACCCCCATCTGTATGAACATGGAAATATCTACACAGCCATCTCTATAAACGTGGAAATATCTACACTGCTATCTGTATGAACTTGGAAACATCTACTCTGCTATCTGTATAAAATTGGAATTATCTACAGCACTATCTCTATAAACATGGAAATACCTACACCGCTATCTGTATAAACATGGAAATAACTTCACCGCTATCTGTATAAACATGGAAATATCTACAATGCTGTCTCTATAAACTTGGAAATAACTACACCACTATCTCTATAAACATGGAAATATATAGACCGCCATCTCTATAAACATGGAAATATCTACACCACCATCTGTATAAACATGGAAATATCTATACCGCTATCTGCATTATCATGGAAATATCTACAACGCCATCTCCATGAACATGGAAATATCTACACCGCCATCTGTAAGAACTTGGAAATATTTACACCGCCATCTGTATGAACATGTAAATATCTAGACCGCCATCTGTATGAACATGAAAATATCTACACCGCTAACTGTATGAACATGGAAATACCTACACCGCTATCTGTAGGAAAATGGAAATACCTACACCGCTATCTGTATGAACATGGAAATATCTACACCGCTATCTGTATGAACATGGAAATGTCTACACCGCTATCTGTATGAACATGCAAATATCTACACAGCTATCTGTATATCAATGGAAATATCTTCACTGCTATCACTGTAAACATGGAAATAACTACACTGCTATCTGTATAAACATGGAAATATCTACACCGCCACCTGTATGAACATGGAAATATCTACACTGCCATCCGTACGAACATGGAAATATCTACACCGCCATCTGTATGAACATGTAAATATCTACACCGACATCTGTATGAACATGGAAATATCTACACCGCTAAATGTGTGAACATGGAAATATCTACACCGCTATCTGTATGAAAATGGAAATATCTACACTGCTATCTGTATGAACATGGAAATATCTACACCGCTATCTGTATGAACATGGAAATATCTACACCGCTATCTGTATATCAATGGAAATATCTACACTGCTATCTTTATAAACATGGAAATAACTACACTGCTATCTGTATCAACATGGAAATATCTACACCGCCATCTCTATGAACATGGAAATATCTAAACAGCCATCTGTATGAACATGGAAATATCTTCACCGCCATCTGTATGAACATGGATGAATCTACACCGGCATCTGGATGAACATGGAAATAACTACACCGCTATCTGCATGAACATGGAAATATCTACACCGCTATCTGTAGGAACATGGAAATATCTACACCGCTATCTGTATCAACGTGGAAATATCTACACCGCTATCTGTACGAACATGGAAATATCTACAACGCTATCTGTATGAACATGGATGAATCTACACCGCCATCTGAATTAAGATGGAAATATCTACACCGCTATCTGTATAAACAAGGAAATAACTACACCGCTATCTGCATAAACATGGAAATATCCACACCGCTATCTGTGTAAACATGGTAATGTCTACACCGCCATGCCAATAAACATGGAAGTATCTACACCGTCCTCTGTATGAACATGGACATATCTGCACCGCCATCTCTATAAACGTGGAGATATCTACACCGCTATCTGTATGAACATGGAAATATCTACACCGCCATCTGTATGAACATGTAAATATATACACCGCCCTCTGTATGAACATGGAAATATCTACACCGCAAACTGAATGAACATGGAAATATCTACACCGCTATCTGTATGAACATGGAAATAGCTACACCGCTATCTGTATGAACATGGATATATGTACACCGGCATCTCGATGAACATCGAAATATCTACACCGCTATCTGCATGAACATGGAAATATCTACACAGCTATCTGCATATACATGGAAATATCTACACAGATTTCTCTATAAATATGGAAATAACTACAGCGCTATCTCTATAAACTTCGAAATATCTACACCGCCATCTGTATGAACATGGAAATATCTACACCGCCATCTGTACGAACATGGACATATCTACACCTCCATCTGTTTTAAGAAGGAAATATCTACACCGATATCTGTATAAACATGGAAATATCTGCACGACTATCTGTATAAACATGGAAATAACCGCACCGCTATCTGTATAAACATGGAAATATCTACACCGCTATCCGCATAAACATGGAAATATCCACACCGCTATCTGTGTAAACATAGAAATGCCTACACCGCTATCTGTGTAAACATGGAAATATCTACAATGCCATCTGTGTAAGCATGAAAATATCTACACCGCCATCTATATAAACAAGGAAATATCTACACCGCAATCTGTATGAACATGGAAATATCTACACCGCCATCTCTATAAACGGGAAATATCTACACTGCTATCTGTATGAACTTGGAAATATCTACACTGCTATCTGTATAATATTGGAATTATCTACAACAGTATGTCTATAAACATGGAAATATCTACCCCGCTATCTGTATAAACATGGAAATATCTACACCGCTATCTGTATAAACATGGAAATAACTTCACCGCTATCTGTGTAAACATGGAAATATCTTCAATGCTGTCTCTATAAGCTTTGAAATAACTACACCACTATCTCTCTAAACATGGAAATATCCAGACCGCCATCTGTATTAACATGGAAATATCTACACCACCATCTGTATAAACATGGAAATATCTATACCGCTCTCTGCATAAACATGGAAATATCTACACCGCCATCTCTATGAACATGGAAATATCTACAACGCCATCTGTACGAACATGGAAATATCTACACCGACATCTGAATGAACATGTAAATATCTACACTGCCATCTGTATGAACATGGAAATATCTACACCGCTTACTGTATGAACATGGAAATATCTGTACCGCTATCTGTATGAAGATGTAAATATCTACACCGTTATCTCTATGAACATGGAAATATCTACACCGCTATCTGTATGAACATGGAAATATCTACACAGCTATCTGCATATACATGGAAATATCTACACAGATTTCTCTGTAAATATGGAAATAACTACAGCGCTATCTCTATAAACTTTGAAATATCTACACCGCCCTCTGTATGAACATGGAAATATCTACACCGCCATCTGTACGAACATGGACATATCTACACCACCATCTGTAATAAGATGGAAATATCTACACCGCTATCCTTATAAACATGGAAATATCTCCACCAGTATCTGAATAAAAATGGAAATAACCGCACCGCTATCTGTATAAACATGGAAATATCTACACCGCTATCTGCATAAACCTGGAAATATCCACACCGCTATCTGTGTAAACATGGAAATGTCTACACCGCTATCTGTGTAAACATGGAAATATCTACACCGCCATCTGTGTAAACATGAAAATATCTACACGGCCATCTCTATAAACATGGAAATATCTACACCGCCATCTGTACGAACATGGAAATATCTACACCGCTATCTGTATGAACATGGAAATAACTACACCGCTATGTGAATGAACATGCAAATATCTACACAGCTATCTGTATATCAATGGAAATATCTACACTGCTATCTATATAAACATGGAAATATCTACACTGCAATCTCTATAAACATGGAAATATCTCCACCGCCATTTGTATGAACATGGAAATATCTACACCCCTAACTGTATGAACATGGAAATATCTACACCGCTATCTGTATGAACATGGAAATATCTACACCGTTATCTGTATGAACATGGAAATATCTACACCGCTGTCTCTATAAACTTGGAAATAACTACGCCACTATCTCTGTAAACTTGGAAATATCTAGACCGTCATCTCTATAAACGTGGAAATATCTACACCGCTATCTGTATGAACTTGGAAATACCTACACTGCTCTCTGTATTAAATTGAAATTATCTACACCACTATCTCTATAAACATGGAAATATCTACACTGCTATCTGTATAAACATGGAAATATCTACACCGCTATCTGTATAAACATGGAAATAACTTCACCGCTATCTGTATAAACATGGAAATATCTACACCGCTGTCTCTATAAACTTGGAAATAACTAAACCACTATCTCTGTAAACATGGAAATATCTAGACCGCCATCTCTATAAACATGGAAATATCTACACCACCTTCTGTATAAACATGGAAATATCTATACCGATATCTGCATAAACATGGAAATATCTACACCGCCATCTCTATGAACATGGAATTATCTACACCGCCATCTGTACGAACATGGAAATATCTATACCGCCATCTGTATGAACATGTAAATATCTACACCGCCATCTGTATGAACATGGAAATACCTACACCGCTAACTGTATGAACATGGAAATATCTACACCGTTATCTGTATGAACATAGAAATTCCTACACCGCTATCTGTATGAACATGGAAATAGCTACACCGCTATCTGTACGAACATGGAAATATCTACACCGCTATCTGTATGAACATGCAAATATCCACACAGCTATCTGTATATCAATGGAAATATCTAAACCGCTATCTCTATTAACATGGAAATAACTACACTGCTATCTGTATAAACATGGAAATATCTACACCGCCACCTGTGTGAACATGGAAATATCTACACTGCCATCCGTACAAACATGGAAATATCTACACCGCCATCCGTATGAACATGTAAATATCTTCACCGCCATCTGTGTGAATATGGAAATATCTACACCGCTAAATGTATGAACATGGAAATGTCTACACCGCTATTGGTATGAACATGGAAATATCTACACCACTATCTCTATGAACATGGAAATATCTACACCGCCATCTGTACAAACATGGACATATCTACACCGCCATCTGTATTAAGATGGACATATCAACACCGCTATCTGTATAAACATGGAAATATCAGCCCAACTATCTGTATAAACATGGAAATATCCGCACTGCTATCTGTATAAACATGGATTTATCTACACTGCTATCTGCATAAACATGGAAATATCCACACTGCTCTCTGTGTAAACATGGAAATGTCTACATCGCTATCTGTGTAAACATGGAAATATCTACACCGCCATCTGTGTAAACATGAAAATATCTACACCGCCATCCCTATAAACATGGAAATATTTACACAGCCATCTGTATGAACATGGAAATATCTACACCGCCATGTCTATAAACATGGAAATATCTACAACGCCATCTGTACGAACATGGAAATATCTATACCGCCTTCTGTATGAACATGTAAATATCTACACCGCCATCTGTATGAACATGGAAATGTCTACACCGCTAACTGTATGAACATTGAAATATCTACACCGCTATCTGTATGAACATGGAAATATCTACACCGTTATCTGTATGAACATGGAAATATCTACACCGCTATCTGTATGAACATGGAAATATCTACACCGCTATCTGTATGAAGATGGAAATATCTACACCGCTGTCTGTATGAACATGGAAATATCTACACCGCTATCTGTATGAACATGGAAATATCTACACCGCCATCTGTATCAACAAGAAAATATCTACTCCGCCATCTGTATGAACATGCAAATATCTTCACCGCTAACTGTATGAACATTTAAATATCTATACCGCTATCTGTATGAACATGGAAATATCTACACCGCTATCTGTATGAACATGGAAATATCTGCACCGCTATCTTTACGAACATGGAAATATCTACACCGCTATCTGTATGACCATGCAAATATCTACACAGCTGTCTGTATATCAATGGAAATATCTACACTGCTATCTCTATAAACTTGGAAATAACTACACTGCTTTCTGTATAAATATGGAGATATCTACACCGCCATCTCTATGAACATGGAAATATCTACACTTCCATCTGTATGAACATGGAAATATCTACACCGCTAACTGTATGAACATGAAAATATCTACACCGCTATCTGTATGAACATGGAAATATCTTCGCCATCTGTATGAACATGGAAATATCTACACCGCTAAATATATGAACATGGAAATGTCTACACCGCTATTGGTATGAACATGGAAATATCTACACCGCTATCTGTATGAACATGGAAATATCTACACCGCTATCTGTATGAACATGGAAATATCTACACCGCTATCTGTATGAACATGGAAATAACTACACCGCCATCTGTATGAACATGTAAATATCTACACCGCCATCTGTATGAACATGGAAATATCTAAACCGCTATCTGTATGAACATGCAAACATCTACACAGTTATCTGTATATCAATGGAAATATCTACACCGCTATCTCTATTAACATGGAAATAACTACACTGCTATCTGTATAAACATGGAAATATCTACACCGCCACCTGTATGAACATGGAAATATCTACACTGCTATCTGTATGAACATGGAAATATATTCACCGCTATCTGTATAAACATGGAAATATCTACAACGCTGTCTCTATAAACTTGGAAATAACTACACCACTATCTCTGTAAACATGGAAATATCTAGACCGCCATCTCTATAAACATGGAAATATCTACACCACCATCTGTATAAACATGGAAATATCTATTCCGCTATCTGCATAAACTTGGAAATATCTACACCGCCATCTCTATGAACATGGAAATATCTACACCGCCATCTGTATGACCATGCAAATATCTACACAGCTATCTGTATATCAATGGAAATATCTATACTGCTATCTCTATAAACATGGAAATAACTACACTGCTATCTGTATAAATATGGAAATATCTACACCGCCATCTCTATGAACATGGAAATATCTACACTGCCATTTGTATGAACATGGAAATATCTACACCGCCATCTCTATGAAAATGGAAATATCTACACCGCTATCTGTATGAACATGGAAATATCTACACCGCTATCTGTATGAACATGGAAATAATTACACCGCCATCTGTATGAACATGTAAATATCTACACCGCCATCTGTATGAACATGGAAATATCTAAACCGCTAACTGTATGAACATGGAAATATCTACACCGCTATCTGTATGAACATGCAAACATCTACACAGTTATCTGTATATCAATGGAAATATCTACACCGCTATCTCTATTAACATGGAAATAACTACACTGCTATCTGTATAAACATGGAAATATCTACACCGCCAACTGTACGAACATGGAAATATCTACACTGCCATCCGTTCAAACATGGAAATATCTACACCGCCATCTGTATGAACATGTAAATATCTTCACCGCCATCTGTATGAACATGGAAATATCTACACCGCTAAATGTATGAACATGGAAATGTCTACACCGCTATTGGTATGAACATGGAAATATCTACACCGCTATCTGTATGAACATGGAAATATCTACACCGCTATCTGTATGAACATGGAAATATCTACACCGCTATCTGTATGAACATGGAAATATCTACACCACTATCTGTATGAACATGGAAATATCTACACCGCCATCTGTATCAACAAGAAAATATCTACTCCGCCATCTGTATGAACATGCAAATATCTACACCGCTAACTGTATGAACATGTAAATATCTATACCGCTATCTGTATGAACATGGAAATATCTACACCGCTATCTGTATGAACATGGAAATATCTGCACCGCTATCTTTACGAACATGGTAATATCTACACCGCTATCTGTATGACCATGCAAATATCTACACAGCTGTCTGTATATCAATGGAAATATCTACACTGCTATCTCTATAAACATGGAAATAACTACACTGCTATCTGTATAAATATGGAGATATCTACACCGCCATCTCTATGAACATGGAAATATCTACACTTCCATCTGTATGAACATGGAAATATCTACACCGCCAACTGTATGAACATTGAAATATCTACACCGCTATCTGTATGAACATGGAAATATCTTCGCCATCTGTATGAACATGGAAATATCTACACCGCTAAATATATGAACATGGAAATGTCTACACCGCTATTGGTATGAACATGGAAATATCTACACCGCTATCTGTATGAACATGGAAATATCTACACGGCTATCTGTATGAACATGGAAATATCTACACCACTATCTGTATGAACATGGAAATAACTACACCGCCATCTGTATGAACATATAAATATCTACACCGCCATCTGTATGAACATGGAAATATCTAAACCGCTAACTGTATGAACATGGAAATACCAACACCGCTATCTGTATGAACATGGAAATATCTACACCGCTATCTGTATGAACATGGAAATATCAACACCGCTATCTGTATGAACATGGAAATATCTACACTGCTATCTGTATGAACATGGAAATATACTCACCGCTATCTGTATAAACATGGAAATATCTACAACGCTGTCTCTATAAACTTGGAAATAACTACACCACTATCTCTGTAAACATGGAAATATCTAGACCGCCATCTCTATAAACATGGAAATATCTACACCACCATCTGTATAAACATGGAAATATCTATACCGCTATCTGCATAAACTTGGAAATATCTACACCGCCATCTCTATGAACATGGAAATATCTACACCGCCATCAGTATGACCATGCAAATATCTACACAGCTATCTGTATATCAATGGAAATATCTACACTGCTATCTCTATAAACATGGAAATAACTACACTGCTATCTGTATAAATATGGAAATATCTACACCGCCATCTCTATGAACATGGAAATATCTACACTGCCATTTGTATGAACATGGAAATATCTACACCGCCATCTCTATGAACATGGAAATATCTACACCGCCATTTCTATGAACATGGAAATATCTACACCGCCATCTCTGTAAACGTGGAAATATCTACACCGCTATCTGTATGAACTTGGAAATATCTACACTGCTCTCTGTATAAAATTGAAATTATCTACACCGTTATCTCTCTAAACATGGAAATATCTACACTGCTATCTGTATAAACATGGAAATATCTACACCGCTATCTGTATAAACATGGAAATAACTTCACCGCTATCTGTATAAACATGGAAATATCTACAACGCTGTCTCTATAAACTTGGAAATAACTACACCACTATCTCTGTAAACATGGAAATATCTAGACCGCCATCTCTATAAACATGGAAATGTCTACACCACCATCTGTATATACATGGAAATATCTATACCGCTATCTGCATAAACATGGAAATATCTACACCGCCATCTCTATGAACATGGAAATATCTACACCGCCATCTGTATGAACATGTAAATATCTTCACCGCCATCTGTATGAACATGGAAATATCTACACCGCTAAATGTATGAACATGGAAATGTCTACACCGCTATTGGTATGAACATGGAAATATCTACACCGCTATCTGTATGAACATGGAAATATCTACACTGCTATCTGTATGAACATGGAAATATCTACACCGCTATCTGTATGAACATGGAAATATCTACACCGCCATCTGTATCAACATGTAAATATCTACACAGCCATCTGTATGAACATGGAAATATCTACACCGCTAACTGTATGAACATTTAAATATCTACACCGCTATCTGTATGAACATGGAAATATCAACACCGCTATCTGTATTAACATGGAAATATCTACACCGCTATCTGTATGAACATGGAAATATCTACACCGCTATCTCTATTAACATGCAAATATCTACAGAGCTATCTGTATATCAATGGAAATATCTACATTACTATCTCTATAAACATGGAAATAACTACACTGCTATCTGCATAAACATGGAAATATGTACACCGCCATCTCTATGAACATGGAAATATCTACACCGCCATTTGTATGAACCTGGAAATATCTACACCGCCATCTCTATGAACATGGAAATATCTACACCGCCATTTGTATGAACATGGAAATACCTACACCGCCATCTGTATGAACATGGAAATATCTTCACCGCCATTTGTATGAACATGGATATATGTACACCGGCATCTGGATGAAAATGGAAATATCTACAGCGTAATCTGCATGAACATGGAAACATCTACACAGCTATCTGAATATACATGGAATTATCTACACAGATTTCTCTATAAATATGGAAATAACTTCATCGCTATCTCTATAAACTTCGAAATATCTACACCGCAATCTGTATGAACATGGAAATATCTACACCACCATCTGTACGATCATGGACGGATCTACACCGCAATCTGTATTCAGATGTAAATATCTACACCGCTATCTGTATAAACATGGATATATCTGCCCAACTATCTGTATAAACATGGAAACATCTACACGGCCATCTGTGTAAACATGAAAATATCTACACCGCCATCCCTATAAACATGCAAATATCTACACCGCCATGTGTATGAACATGGAAATATCTACACCGCCATCTCTATAAACGTGGAAATATCTACACCGCTATCTGTATGAACTTTGAAATATCTACACTGCTCTCTGTATAAAATTGAAATTATCTACACCACTATCTCTATAAACATGGAAATATCTACACTGCTATCTGTTTTAACATGGAAATATCTATACCGCTATCTGTATAAACATGGAAATAACTTCACCGCTATCTGTATAAACATGGAAATATCTACACCGCTGTCTCTATAAACTTGGAAATAACTAAACCACTATCTCTGTAAACATGGAAATATCTAGACTGCCATCTCTATAAACATGGAAATATCTACACCACCTTCTGTATAAACATGGAAATATCTATAGCGATATCTGCATAAGCATGGAAATATCTACACCGCCATCTCTATGAACATGGAATTATCTACACCGCCATCTGTACGAACATGGAAATATCTATACCGCCATCTGTATGAACATGTAAATATCTACACCGACATCTGTGTGAACATGGAAATACCTACACCGCTAACTGCATGAACATGGAAATATCTACACCGTTATCTGTATGAACATAGAAATTCCTACACCGCTATCTGTATGAACATGGAAATAGCTACACCGCTATCTGTACGAACATGGAAATATCTACACCGCTATCTGTATGAACATGCAAATATCCACACAGCTATCTGTATATCAATGGAAATATCTAAACCGCTATCTCTATTAACATGGAAATAACTACACTGATATCTGTATAAACATGGAAATATCTACACCGCCACCTGTGTGAACATGGAAATATCTACACTGCCATCCGTACAAACATGGAAATATCTACACCGCCATCTGTATGAACATGTAAATATCTTCACCGCCATCTGTGTGAATATGGAAATATCTACACCGCTAAATGTATGAACATGGAAATCTCTACACCGCTATTGGTATGAACATGGAAATATCTACACCGCTATCTCTATGAACATGGAAATATCTACACCGCCATCTGTACAAACATGGACATATCTACACCGCCATCTGTATTAAGATGGACATATCAACACCGCTATCTGTATAAACATGGAAATATCAGCCCAACTATCTGTATAAACATGGAAATATCCGCACCGCTATCTGTATAAACATGGATTTATCTACACTGCTATCTGCATAAACATGGAAATATCCACACTGCTCTCTGTGTAAACATGGAAATGTCTACACCGCTATCTGTGTAAACATGGAAATATCTACACCGCCATCTGTGTAAACATGAAAATATCTACACCGCCATCCCTATAAACATGGAAATATTTACACCGCCATCTGTATGAAGATGGAAATATCTACACCGCCATGTCTATAAACATGGAAATATCTACAACGCCATCTGCATGAACATGGAAATGTCTACACCGCTAACTGTATGAACATTGAAATATCTACACCGCTATCTGTATGAACATGGAAATATCTACACCGTTATCTGTATGAACATGGAAATATCTACACCGCTATCTGTATGAACATGGAAATACCTACACCGCTATCTGTATGAACATGGAAATATCTACACCGCTGTCTGTATGAACATGGAAATATCTACACCGTTATCTGTATGAACATAGAAATATCTACACCGCTATCTGTATGAACATGGAAATAGCTACACCGCTATCTGTACGAACATGGAAATATCTACACCGCTATCTGTATGAACATGCAAACATCTACACAGTTATCTGTATATCAATGGAAATATCTACACCGCTATCTCTATTAACATGGAAATAACTACACTGCTATCTGTATAAACATGGAAATATCTACACCGCCAACTGTATGAACATGGAAATATCTACAGTGCCATCCGTACAAACATGGAAATATCTACACCACCATCTGTATGAACATGTAAATATCTTCACCGCCATCTGTATGAACATGGAAATATCTACACCGCTAAATGTATGAACATGGAAATGTCTACACCGCTATTGGTATGAACATGGAAATATCTACACCGCTATCTGTATGAACATGGAAATATCTACACCGCTATCTGTATGAACATGGAAATATCTACACCGCTATCTGTATGAACATGGAAATATCTGCACCGCTATCTTTACGAACATGGTAATATCTACACCGCTATATGTATGACCATGCAAATATCTACACAGCTGTCTGTATATCAATGGAAATATCTACACTGCTATCTCTATAAACATGGAAATAACTACACTGCTATCTGTATAAATTTGGAGATATCTACACCGCCATCTCTATGAACATGGAAATATCTACACTTCCATCTGTATGAACATGGAAATATCTACACCGCTAACTGTATGAACATTGAAATATCTACACCGCTATCTGTATGAACATGGAAATATCTTCGCCATCTGTATGAACCTGGAAATATCTACACCGCTAAATATATGAACATGGAAATGTCTACACCGCTATTGGTATGAACATGGAAATATCTACACCGCTATCTGTATGAACATGGAAATATCTACACGGCTATCTGTATGAACATGGAAATATCTACACCACTATCTGTATGGACATGGAAATAACTACACAGCCATCTGTATGAACATTTAAATATCTACACCGCCATCAGTATGAACATGGAAATATCTACACTGCTATCTGTATGAACATGGAAATATATTCACCGCTATCTGTATAAACATGGAAATATCTACAACGCTGTCTCTATAAACTTGGAAATAACTACACCACTATCTCTGTAAACATGGAAATATCTAGACCGCCATCTCTATAAACATGGAAATATCTACACCACCATCTGTATAAACATGGAAATATCTATACCGCTATCTGCATAAAGATGGAAATATCTACACCGCCATCTCTATGAACATGGAAATATCTACACCGCCATCTGTATGACCATGCAAATATCTACACAGCTTTCTGTATATCAATGGAAATATCTACACTGCTATCTCTATAAACATGGAAATAACTACACTGCTATCTGGATAAATATGGAAATATCTACACCGCCATCTCTATGAACATGGAAATATCTACACCGCGATCTGTATGAACATGGAAATATCTACACCGCTATCTGTATGAACATGGAAATATCTACACCGCTATCTGCATGAACATGGAAATATCTTCGCCATCTGTATGAACATGGAAATATCTACACCGCTAAATATATGAACATGGAAATGTCTACACCGCTATTGGTATGAACCTGGAAATATCTACACCGCTATCTATATGAACATGGAAATATCTACACCGCTATCTGTATGAACATGGAAATAACTACACCGCCATCTGTATGAACATGTAAATATCTACACCGCCATCTGTATGAACATGGAAATATCTAAACCGCTAACTGTATGAACATGGAAATATCTACACCGCTATCTGTATGAACATGGAAATATCTACACCGCTATCTGTATGAACATGGAAATATCTACACCGCTATCAGTATGAACATGGAAATATCTACACCGCTATCTGTATGAACATGGAAATATCTACACCGCTATCTCTATGAACATGCAAATATCTACAGAGCTATCTGTATATCAATGGAAGTATCTACACTACTATCTCTATAAACATGGAAATAACTACACTGCTATCTCTATAAATATGGAAATATCAACACCGCCATCTCTATGAACATGGAAATATCTACACTGCCATTTGTATGAACATGGAAATATCTACACCGCCATCTCTATGAACATGGAAATATCTACACCGCCATTTGTATGAACATGGAAATATCTACACCACCATCTCTGTAAACGTGGAAATATCTACACCGCTATCTGTATGAACTTGGAAATATCTACACTGCTCTCTGTATAAAATTGAAATTATCTACACCGTTATCTCTCTAAACATGGAAATATCTACACTGCTATCTGTATAAACATGGAAATATCTACAACGCTATCTGTATAAACACGGAAATAACTTCACCGCTATCTGTATAAACATGGAAATATCTACAACGCTGTCTCTATAAACTTGGAAATAACTACACCACTATCTCTGTAAACATGGAAATATCTAGACCGCCATCTCTATAAACATGGAAATGTCTACACCACCATCTGTATATACATGGAAATATCTATACCGCTATCTGCATAAACATGGAAATATCTACACCGCCATCTCTATGAACATGGAAATATCTACACCGCCATCTGTATGAACATGGAAATATCTAAACCGCTAATTGTATGAACATGGAAATATCTACACCGCTATCTATATGAACATGGAAATATCTACACCGCTATCTGTATGAACATGGAAATATCTACACCGCTATCTGTATGAACATGAAAATATCTACACAGCTATCTGTATATCAATGGAAATATCCACACTGGTATCTCTATAAACATGGAAACAACTACACTGGTATCTGTATAAACATGGAAATATCAACACGGCCATCTCTATGAACATGGAAATATCTCCACCGCCATTTGTATGAACCTGGAAATATCTACACAGCCATCTCTATGAACATGGAAATATCTACACCGCCATTTGTATGAACATGGAAATACCTACACCACCATCTGCATGAACATGGAAATATCTTCACCGCCATCTGTATGAACATGGATATATGTACACCGGCATCTGGATGAACATGGAAATATCTACACCGCTATCTGCATGAACATGCAAATATCTACACAGCTATCTGAATTTACATGGAAATATCTACACAGATTTCTCTAGGAATATGGAAATAACTACAGCGCTATCTCTATAAACTTTGAAATATCTACACCGCCATCTGTATGAACATGGAAATATCTACACCGCCATCTGTACAAACATGGACATATCTACACCGCAATCTGTATTAAGATGGAAATATCTACACCGCTATCTGTATAAACATGGAAATATCTGCCTAACTATCTGTATAAACATGGAAATAACCGCACCGCTATCTGAATAAACATGGAAATATCCGCACCGCTATCTGTATAAACACGGAAATATCTACACTGCTATCTGCATAAACATGGAAATATCCACACCGCTATCTGTGTAAACATGGAAATATCTACACCGCCATCTGTGTAAACATGAAAATATCTACACCGCCATCCCTATAAACATGGAAATATCTACACCGTCCTCTGTATGAACATGGAAATATCTACACCGCCATCTCTGTAAACGTGGAAATATCTACACCGCTATCTGTATGAACTTGTAAATATCTACACTGCTCTCTGTATGAAATTGAAATTATCTACAACACTATCTCTATAAACATGGTAATATCTACACTGCTATATGTATGAACATGGAAATATCTACACCGCTATCTGTATAAACATGGAAATATCTTCACCGCTATCTGTATAAACATGGAAATATCTACATCGCTGTCTCTATAAACTTGGAAATAACTACACCACTATCTCTGTAAACATGGAAATATCTAGACCGCCATCTCTATAAACATGGAAATATCTACACCGCCATCTGTATAAACATGGAAATATCTATACCGCTATCTGCATAAACATGGAAATATCTACACCGCCATCTCTATGAACATGGAAATATGTTCACCGCAATCTCTAAGAACATGGAAATATCTCTACCGCCATCTGTATGAACATGTAAATATCTACACCGCCATCTGTATGAACATGGAAATATCTACACCGCTAACTGTATGAACATGGAAATATCTACACTGCTGTCTGTACGAACATGGAAATATCTACACCATTTTCTGCATGAACATAGAAATATCTACACCGCTATCTGTATCAACATGGAAATAGCTACACCACTATCTGTATGAACATGGAAATATCTACACCGCTATCTGTATGAACATGCAAATATCTACACAGCTATCTGTATATCAATGGAAATATCTACACCGCTATCTCTATTAACATGGAAATAACTACACTGCTATCTGTATAAACATGGAAATATCTACACCGCCAACTGTATGAACATGGAAATATCTACACTGCCATCCGTACAAACATGGAAATATCTACACCGCCATCTGTATGAACATGTAAATATCTTCACCGCCATCTGTATGAACATGGAAATATCTACACCGCTAAATGTATGAACATGAAAATGTCTACACCGTTATTGGTATGAACATGGAAATATCTACACCGTCATCTGTACAAACATGGACATATCTACACCGCCATCTCTATAAAGATGTATATATCTACACCGCCATCTGTATAAACATGGAAATATCTGCCCAACTATCTGTATAAACATGGAAATATCTACACTGCTATCTGCATAAACATGGAAATATCCACACCGCTATCTGTGTAAACATGGAAATGTCTACACCGCTATCTGTGTAAACATGGAAATATCTACACTGCCATCTGTGTAAACATGAAAATCTCTACACCGCCATCCCTATAAACATGGAAATATTTACACAGCCATCTGTATGAACATGGAAATATGTACACCGCCATGTCTATAAACATGGAAATATCTACAACGCCATCTGTACGAACATGGAAATATCTATACCGCCATCTGTATGAACATGTAAATATCTACACCGCCATCTGTATGAACATGGAAATATCTACACCGCTAACTGTATGAACATGGAAATATCTACACCGCTATCTGTATGAACATGGAAATATCTACACCGTTATCTGTATGAACATGGAAATATCTACACCGCTATCTGTATGAACATGGAAATATCTACACCACTATCTGTACGAACATGGAAATATCTACACCGATATCTGTATGACCATGCAAATATCTACACAGCTATCTGTATATCAATGGAAATATCTACACTGCTATCTCTATAAACATGGAAATAACTACACTGCTATCTGTATAAATATGGAAATATCTACACCACCATCTCTATGAACATGGAAATATCTACACCGCGATCTATATGAACATGGAAATATCTACACCGCTATCTGTATGAACATGGAAATATCTACACCGCTATCTGCATGAACATGGAAATATCTTCGCCATCAGTATGAACATGGAAATATCTACACCGCTAAATATATGAACATGGAAATGTCTACACCGCTATTGGTATGAACCTGGAAATATCTACACCGCTATCTGTATGAACATGGAAATATCTACACTGCTATCTGTATGAACATGGAAATAACTACACCGCCATCTGTATGAACATGTAAATATCTACACCGCCATCTGTATGAACATGGAAATATCTAAACCGCTAACTGTATGAACATGGAAATATCTACACCGCTATCTGTATGAACATGGAAATATCTACACCGCTATCTGTATGAACATGGAAATATCTACACCGCTATCTGTATGAACATGGAAATATCTACACCGCTATCTGTATGAACATGGAAATATCTACACCGCTATCTCTATGAACATGCAAATATCTACAGAGCTATCTGAATATCAATGGAAATATCTACACTACTATCTCTATAAACATGGAAATAACTACACTGCTATCTCTATAAATATGGAAATATCAACACCGCCATCTCTATGAACATGGAAATATCTACACTGCCATTTGTATGAACATGGAAATATCTACACCGCCATCTCTATGAACATGGAAATATCTACACCGCCATTTGTATGAACATGGAAATATCTACACCGCCATCTCTGTAAACGTGGAAATATCTACACCGCTATCTGTATGAACTTGGAAATATCTACACTGCTCTCTGTATAAAATTGAAAATATCTACACCGTTATCTCTCTAAACATGGAAATATCTACACTGCTATCTGTATAAACATGGAAATATCTACACCGCTCTATGCATAAACATGGAAATAACTTCACCACTATCTGTATAAACATGGAAATATCTACAACGCTGTCTCTATAAACTTGGAAATAACTACACCACTATCTCTGTAAACATGGAAATATCTAGACCGCCATCTCTATAAACATGGAAATGTCTACACCACCATCTGTATATACATGGAAATATCTATACCGCTATCTGCATAAACATGGAAATATCTACACCGCCATCTCTACGAACATGGAAATATCTACACTGCCATCCGTACAAACATGGAAATATCTACACCGCCATCTGTATGAACATGTAAATATCTTCACCGCCATCTGTATGAACATGGAAATATCTACACCGCTAAATGTATGAACATGGAAATGTCTACACCGCTATCTGTGTAAACATGGAAATGTCTACACCGCTATCTGTGTAAACATGGAAATATCTACACCGCCATCTGTGTAAACATGAAAATATCTACACCGACATCCCTACAAACATGGAAATATCTACACCGCCATCTGTATGAACATGTAAATATCTACACCGCCATCTGTTTGAACATGGAAATATCTACCCCGCTAACTGTATGAACATGGAAATATCTACACCGCTATTGGTATGAACATGGAAATATCTACACCGCTATCTGTATGAACATGGAAATATCTACAACGCTATCTGTATGAACATGGAAATACCTACACCGCCATCTGTATGAACATGGAAATATCTACACCGCTATCTGTATGAACATTCAAATATCTACACAGCTATCTGTATATCAATGAAAATATCTACACTGCTATCCCTATTAACATTGAAATAACTACACTGCTATCTGTATAAACATGGAAATATCTACACCGCCACCTGTATGAACATGGAAATATCTACAATGCCATCCGTACAAACATGGAAATATCTACACCGCCATCTGTATGAACATGTAAATATCTACACCGCCATCTGTATGAACATGGAAATATCTACACCGCTAACTGTATCAACATGCAAATGTCTACACCGCTAATGGTATGAACCTGGAAATATCTAGACTGCTATCTGTATGAACATGGAAATATCTACACCGCTATCTGTATGAACATGGAAATCTCTACACCGCTATCTGTATGAACATGGAAATATCTACACCGCCATCTGTATGAACATGGAAATATCTACACCGCTATCTGTATGAACATGGCATTATCTACACCGCTATCTGTATGAACATGGAAATATCTACACCGCTATCTGTATGAACATGGAAATATCTACACCGCTATCTATATGAACGTGCAAATATCTACACCGCTATCTCTATGAACATGGAAATAACTACACCGCTATCTGTATGAACATGTAAATACCAACAGAGCTATCTGTATATCAATGGAAATATCCACACTGGTATCTCTATAAACATGGAAATAACTACACTGCTATCTGTATAAACATGGAAATATCTACACGGCCATCTCTATGAACATGGAAATATCTACACAGCCATCTGTATGAACCTGGAAATATCTACCCCGCCATATCTATGAACATGGAAATATCTACACCGCCATTTGTATGAACATGGAAATACCTACACCACCATCTGTATGAACATGGAAATATCTTCACCGCCATCTGTATGAACATGGATAAATGTACACCGGCATCTGGATGAACATGGAAATATCTACACCGCTATCTGCATGAACATGGAAATATCTACACAGCTATCTGCATATACACGGAAATATCTACACAGATTTCTCTATAAATATGGAAATAACTACAGCGCTATCTCTGTAAACTTTGAAATATCTACACCGCCATCTGTATGAACATGGAAATATCTACACCGCCATCTGTACAAACATGGACATACCTACACAGCAAGCTGTATTAAGATGGAAATATCTACACCGCTATCTATATGAACATGGAAATATCTACACCGCCATCCCTATAAACATGGAAATATCTACATTGCCATCTGTATGAACATGGAAATATGTACACCGCCATCTCTATAAAAGTGGAAATATCTTCACCGCTATCTGTATGAACCTGGAAATATCTACACTGCTCTCTGTATAAAATTGAAATTATCTACAACATTATCTCTATAAACATGGAAATATCTACACTGCAATCTGTATAAACATGGAAGTATCTACACCGCTATCTGTATAAACCTGGAAATATCTTCACCGCTATCTGTATAAACATGGAAATATCTACAACGCTGTCTCTGTAAACTTGGAAATAACTACACCACTATCTCTGTAAACATGGAAATATCTAGACCGCCATATCTATAAACATGGAAATATCTACACCACCATCTGTATAAACATGGAAATATCTATACCGCTATCTGCATAAACATGGAAATATCTACACCACCATCTCTATGAACATGGAATTATCTACACCGCCATCTGTAAGAACATGGAAATATCTATACCGCCATCTGTAAGAACATGTAAATATCTACACCGCCATCTGTATGAACATGGAAATATCTACACCGCTAACTGTATGAACATGGAAATATCTACACCGCCATCTGTAAGAACATGGAAATATCTACACCGCTAACTGTATGAACATGGAAATATCTACACCGCTGTCTGTATGAACATGGAAATATCTACACCGTTATCTGTATGAACATAGAAATATCTACACCGCTATCTGTATGAACATGGAAATAGCTACACCGTTATCTGTACGAACATGGAAATATCTACACCGCTATCTGTATGAACATGCAAATATCTACACAGCTATCTGTATATCAGTGGAAATATCTACACCGCTATCTCTATTAGCATGGTAATAACTACACTGCTATCTGTATAAACATGGAAATATCTACACCGCCACCTGTATGAACATGGAAATATCTACACTGCCATCAGTACAAACACAGAAATATCTACACCGCCATCTGTATGAACATGTAAATATCTTCACTGCCATCTGTATGAACATGGAAATATCTACACCGCTATATGTATGAACATGGAAATGTCTACACCGCTATTGGTATGAACATGGAAATATCTACACCGGTATCTGTATGAACATCGAAATATCTACACCGCTATCTGTATGAACATGGAAATATCTACACCGCTATCTGTATGAACATGGAAATATCTACACTGCCATCTGTATCAACATGTAAATATCTACACCGCCATCTGTATGAACATGCAAATATCTACACCGCTAACTGTATGAACATTTAAACATCTACACCGCTATCTGTAGGAACATGGAAATATCTACACCGCTATCTGTATGAACATTGAAATATCTACACTGCTATCTGTATGAACATGGAAATATCTACACCGCTATCTGTATGAACATGGAAATATCTACACCGCTATCTGTATGAACATGCAAATATCTACACAGCTATCGGTATATCAATGGAAATATCCAGACTGGTATCCCTATAAACATGGAAATAACTACACTGCTATCTGTATAAACATGGAAATATCTACACCGCCATCTCTATGAACATGGAAATATCTACACCGCCATTTGTATGAACATGGATATGCCTACACCGCCATCTATATGAACATGGAAATATCTTCACCGCCATTTGTATGAAGATGGAAATATGTACACCGGCATCTGGATGAACATGGAAATATCTACACCGTAATCTGCATGAACATGGAAACATCTAAACAGCTATCTGAATATACATGGAAATATCTACACAGATTTCTCTATAAATATGGAAATAACTACATCGCTATCTCTATAAACTTCGAAATATCTACACCGCCATCTGTATGAACATGGAAATATCTACATCGCCATCTGTACGATCATGGACATATCTACACCGCCATTTGTATTAGATGGAAATATCTACACCGCTATCTGTATAAACATTGAAACATCTGCCCAACTATCTGTGTAAACATGGAAATATCCGCACCGCTATCTGAATAAACATTGAAATATCCGCACCGCTATCTGTATAAACATGGAAATATCTACACTGCTATCTGCATAAACATGGAAATATCCACACTGCTATCTGTGTAAACATGGAAATGTCTACACCACTATCTGTGTAAACATGGAAATATCTACACCGCCATCTGTGTAAACATGAAAATATCTACACCGCCATCCCTATAAACATGGAAATATATACACCGTCCTCTGTATGAACATGGAAATATCTACACCGCCATCTCTGTAAACGTGGAAATATCTACACCGCTATCTGTATGAAATTGGAAATATCTACACTGCTCTCTGTATGAAATTGAAATTATCTACACCACTATCTCTATAAACATGGAAATACCTACACTGCTATCTGTATAAACATGGAAATATCTACACCGCAATCTGTATAAACATGGAAATATCTTCACCGCTATCTGTATAAACATGGAAATATCTACAACGCTGTCTCTATAAACTTGGATATAACTACGCCACTATCTCTGTAAACATGGAAATATCTAGACCGTCATCTCTATAAACATGGAAATATCTACACCACCATCTGTACAAACATGGAAATATCTATACCGCTATCTGCATAAACATGGAAATATCTACACCGCCATCTCTATGAACATGGAAATATCTACACCGCCATCTGTACGAACATGGAAATATCTATACCGCCATCTCTATGAACATGTAAATATCTACACCGCCATCTGTATGAACATGTAAATATCTACACCGCTAACTGTATGAACATGGAAATATCTATATCGCTATCTGTATGAACACGGAAATATCTACACCGCTATCTGTATGAACATGGAAATATCTACAAAGCTATCTGTATGAACATGGAAATATCTACACCGTTATCTGTATGAACACGGAAATATCTACACCGCTATCTGTATGAACATGGAAATATCTATACCGCTATCTGTACGAACATGGAAATATCTACACCGCTATCTGTATGACCATGCAAATATCTACACAGCTATCTGTATATCAATGGCAATATCTACACGGCTATCTCTATTAACATGGAAATAACTACACTGCTATCTGTATAAATATGGAAATATCTACACCGCCATCTCTATGAACATGGAAATATCTACACCGCCATCTGTATGAACATGGAAATACCTACACCGCTAAATATATGAACATGGAAATGTCTACACCGTTATTGGTATGAACATGGAAATATCTAAACCGCTATCTGTGTGAACATGGAAATATCTACACCGCCATCTGTATGAACATGGAAATATCTACACCGCTATCTGTATGAACATGGAAATATCTACACCGCTATCTGTATGAACATGGAAATACCTACACCGCCATCTGTATGAACATGTAAATATCTAGACGGCCATCTTTATGAACATGGAAATATCTAAACCGCTAACTGTATGAGTATGGAAATATGTACACCGCTATCTGTATGAACATGGAAATATCTACACAGCTATCTGTAAATATCTACACTACTATCTCTATAAACATGGAAAAACTACACTGCTATCTCTATAAATATGGAAATATCAACACCGCCATCTCTATGAACTTGGAAATAACTACACCGCCATTTGTATGAACATGGTAATATCTACAGCGCCATCTCTATGAACATGGAAATATCTACACCGCCATTAGTATGAACATGGAAATATCTACACCACCATCTGTATGAACATGGAAAAATCTTCACCGCCATCTATATGAACATCGATATATGTACACCGGCATCTGGATGAACATGGAAATATCTACACCGCTATCTGCATGAACATGGATCTATCTACACAGCTATCTAAATATACATGGAAATATCTACACAGATTTCTCTATAAATATGGAAATAACTACAGCGCTATCTCTATAAACTTCGAAATATCTACACAGCCATCTGTATGAACATGGAAATATCTACACCGCCATCTGTACAAACATGGACATATCTTCACCGCCATCTGTATTAAGATGGAAATATCTACACCGCTATCTGTATAAACATGGAAATATCTGCCCAAATATCTGTATAAACATGGAAATATCCGCACCGCTATCTGAATAAACATGGAAATATTCGCACCGCTATCTGTATAAACATGGAAATATCTACACTGATATCTGCATAAACATGGAAATATTCTCACCGCTATGTGTGTAAACATGGAAATGTCTACACCGCTATCTGTGTAAACATGGAAATATCTACACCGCCATGTGTGTAAACATGAAAATATCTACACCGCCATCCCAATAAACATGGAAATATCTACACCGTCCTCTGTAGGAACATGGAAATATCTGCAACGCCATCTCTATAAACGTGGAAATATCTACACCGCTATCTGTATGAACTTGGAAATACCTACACTGCTCTCTGTATTAAACTGAAATTATCTACACCACTATCTCTATAAACATGGAAATATCTACACTGCTATCTGTATAAACATGGAAATATCTACACCGCAATCTGTATAAACATGGAAATATCTTCACCGCTATCTGTATAAACATTTAAATATCTACAACGCTGTCTCTATAAACTTGGAAATAACTACGCCACTATCTCTGTAAACATGGAAATATCTAGACCGTCATCTCTATAAACATGGAAATATCTACACCACCATCTGTATAAACATGGAAATATCTATACCGCTATCTGCATAAACATGGAAATATCTACACCGCCATCTCTATGAACATGGAAATATCTACACCGCCATCTGTATGAACATGGAAATATCTATACCGCCATCTGTATGAACATGTAAATATCTACACCGCCATCTGTATGAACATGTAAATATCTACACCGCTAACTGTATGAACATGGAAATATCTACACCGCTATCTGTATGAACACGGAAATATCTACACCGTTATCTGTATGAACATGGAAATATCTACACCGCTATCTGTATCAACATGGAAATATCTACACGGCTATCTGTACGAACATGGAAATATCTACACCGCTATCTGTATGACCATGCAAATATCTACACAGCTATCTGTATATCAATGGAAATATCTACACTGCTATCTCTATAAACATGGAAATAACTACACTGCTATCTGTATAAACATGGAAATATCTACACCGCCATCTGCACGAACATGGAAATATCTATACCGCCATCTGTATGAACATGTAAATATCTACACCGCCATCTGTATGAACATGGAAATATCTACACCGCTAACTGTATGAACATGGAAATGTCTACACTGCAATTGGTATGAACCTGGAAATATCTAGACAGCTATCTGTATCAACATGGAAATCTCTACACCGCTATATGTATGAACATGGAAATCTCTACACCGCTATCAGTATGAACATGGAAATATCTACACCGCCATCTGTATGAACATGTAAATATCTACACCGCCATCTGTGTGAACATGGAAATATCTACACCGCTAACTGTATGAACATGGAAATATCTACACCGCTATCTGTATGAACATGGAAATATCTACACCGCTATCTGTATGAACATGGAAATATCTACACCGCTATCTGTATGAACATGGAAATACGTACACCGCTATCTGTATGAACATGGAAATATCTACACCGCTATCTGTATGAACATGTAAATATCTACACAGCTATCTGTATATCAATGGAAATATCCACACTGGTATCTCTATAAACATGGAAATAACTACACTGCTATCTGTATAAACATGGAAATATCTACACGGCCATCTCTATGAACATGGAAATATCTACACCGCCATTTGTATGAACCTGGAAATATCTACACCGCCTTCTCTATGAACATGGAAATACCTACACCGCCATTTGTATGAACATGGAAATATCTACACCGCCATCTCTATGAACATGGAAATATCTACACCGCCATTTGTATGAACATGGAAATACCTACACCACCATCTGTATGAACATGGAAATATCTACACCGCCATCTGTAAGAACTTGGAAATATTTACACCGCCATCTGTATGAACATGTAAATATCTAAACCGCCACCTGTATGAACATGGAAATATCTACACCGCTAACTGTATGAACATGGAAATACCTACACTGCTATCTGTATGAACATGGAAATATCTACACCGCTGTCTGTATGAACATGGAAATATCTACACCGTTCTCTGTATGAACATGGAAATATCTGCACCGCTATCTGTATGAACATGGAAACATCTACACTGCTATCTGTATGAACATGCAAATATCTACACAGCTATCTGTATATCAATGGAAATATCTATACTGCTATCTCTGTAAACATGGAAATAACTAAACTGCTATCTGTATAAACATGGAACTATCTACACCGCCACCTGTATGAACATGGAAATATCTACACTGCCATCCATACGAACATGGAAATATCTACCCCGCCATCTGTATGAACATGTAAATATCTACACCGCCATCTGTATGAACATGGAAATATCTACACCGCTAACTGTATGAACATGGAAATATCTACACCGCTATCTGTATGAAAATGGAAATATCTACACAGCTATCTGAATGAACATGGAAATATCTACACAGCTATCTGTATGAACATGGAAATATCTACACCGCTCTCTGTATGAACATGGAAGTATCTACACCGCTATCTGTATGAACATGGAAATATCTACAATGCTATCTGTATATCAATGGAAATATCTACACTGCTATCTCTATAAACATGGAAATAACTACACTGCTATCTGTATCAACATGGAAATATCTACACCGCCATCACAATGAACATGGAAATATCTACACAGCTATCTGTATGAACATGGAAATATCTTCACCGCCATCTCTATGAACATGGATGTATCTACACCGGCATCTGGATGAACATGGAAATAACTACACCGCAATCTGCATGAACATGGAAATATCTACACAGCTATCTGCATATACATGGAAATATCTACACAGATTTCTGTATAAATATAGAAATAACTACAGCGCTATCTCTATAAACTTCGAAATATCTACACCGCCATCTGTATGAACATGGAAATATCTACACCACCATCTGTATAAACATGGTAATATCTATAACGCCATCTGCATAAACATGGAAATATATACACCACCATCTGTATAAACATGGAAATATCTATACCGCTAACTGTATGAACATGGAAATATCTACACCGCTATTGGTATGAACATGGAAATATCTACACCGCTATCTGTATGAACATGGAAATATCAACACCGCTATCTGCATAAACATGAAAATATCCACACCGTTATCTGTGTAAACATGGAAATGTCTACACCGCTATCTGTGTAAACATGGAAATATCTACACTGCCATCTGTTTAAACCTGAAAATATCTACACCGTCATCTCTATAAACATGGAAATATCTACACCGCCATCTGTATGAACATGGAAATATCTACACCGCTATGTGTATGAACATGGAAGTATCTACACCGCTAACTGTATGAACATGGAAATATCTACACCGCTATCTGTATGAACATGGAAATATCTACACCGTTATCTGTATGAACATGGAAATATCTACACCGCTGTCTCTATAAACTTGGAAATAACTACGCCACTATCTCTGTAAACTTGGAAATATCTAGACAGTCATCTCTATAAACGTGGAAATATCTACACTGCTATCTGTATGAACTTGGAAACATCTACTCTGCTATCTGTATAAAATTGGAATTATCTACAGCACTATCTCTATAAACATGGAAATACCTACACCGCTATCTGTATAAACATGGAAATAACTTCACCGCTATCTGTATAAACATGGAAATATCTACAATGCTGTCTCTATAAATTTGGAAATAACTACACCACTATCTCTATAAACATGGAAATATCTAGACCGCCATCTCTATAAACATGGAAATATCTACACCACTATCTGTATAAACATGGAAATATCTATACCGCTATCTGCATTATCATGGAAATATCTACAACGCCATCTCCATGAACATGGAAATATCTACACCGCCATCTGTAAGAACTTGGAAATATTTACACCGCCATCTGTATGAACATGTAAATATCTAGACCGCCATCTGTATGAACATGGAAATATCTACACCGCTAACTGTATGAACATGGAAATACCTACACCGCTATCTGTAGGAAAATGGAAATACCTACACCGCTATCTGTATGAACATGGAAATATCTACACCGCTCTCTGTATGAACATGGAAATATCTACACCGCTATCTGTATGAACATGGAAATGTCTACACCGCTATCTGTATGAACATGCAAATATCTACACAGCTATCTGTATATCAATGGAAATATCTTCACTGCTATCACTGTAAACATGGAAATAACTACACTGCTATCTGTATAAACATGGAAATATCTACACCGCCACCTGTATGAACATGGAAATATCTACATTGCCACCCGTACGAACATGGAAATATCTACACCGCCATCTGTATGAACATGTAAATATCTACACCGACATCTGTATGAACATGGAAATATCTACGCCGCTAAATGTGTGAACATGGAAATATCTACACCGCTATCTGTTGAAAATGGAAATATCTACACTGCTATCTGTATGAACATGGAAATATCTACACCGCTATCTGTATGAACATGGAAATATCTACACCGCTATCTGTATATCAATGGAAATATCTACACTGCTATCTTTATAAACATGGAAATAACTACACTGCTATCTGTATCAACATGGAAATATCTACACAGCCATCTCTATGAACATGGAAATATCTACACAGCCATCTGTATGAACATGGAAATATCTTCACCGCCATCTGTATGAACATGGATGAATCTACACCGGCATCTGGATGAACATGGAAATAACTACACCGCTATCTGCATGAACATGGAAATATCTACACCGCTATCTGTAGGAACATGGAAATATCTACACCGCTATCTGTATCAACATGGAAATATCTACACCGCTATCTGTACGAACATGGAAATATCTACAAGGCTATCTGTATGAACATGGATGAAACTACACCGCCATCTGTATTAAGATGGAAATATCTACACCGCTATCTGTATAAACAAGGAAATAACTACACCGCTATCTGCATAAAAATGGAAATATCCACACCGCTATCTGTGTAAACATGGGAATGTCTACACCGCCATCCCAATAAACATGGAAATATCTACACCGTCCTCTGTATGAACGTGGACATATCTGCACCGCCATCTCTATAAACGTGGAAATATCTACACCGCTATCTGTATGAACATGGAAATCTCTACACCGCCATCTGTATGAACATGTAAATATCTACACCGCCCTCTGTGTGAACATGGAAATATCTACACCGCAAACTGAATGAACATGGAAATATCTACACCGCTATCTGTACGAACTTGGAAATACCTACACTGCTCTCTGTATTAAATTGAAATTATCTACACCACTATCTCTATAAACACGGAAATATCTACACTGCTATCTGTATAAACATGGAAATATCTACACCGCAATCTGTATAAACATGGAAATATCTTCACCGCTATCTGTATAAACATGGAAATATCTACAACGCTGTCTCTATAAACTTGGAAATAACTACGCCACTATCTCTGTAAACATGGAAATATCTAGACCGTCATCTCTATAAACATGGAAATATCTACACCACCATCTGTACAAACATGGAAATATCTATACCGCTATCTGCATAAACATGGAAATATCTACACCGCCATCTCTATGAACATGGAAATATCTACACCGCCATCTGAACGAACATGGAAATATCTATACCGCCATCTGTATGAACATGTAAATATCTACACTGCCATCTGTATGAACATGTAAATATCTACACCGCTAACTGTATGAACATGGAAATATCTACACCGCTATCTGTATGAACACGGAAATATCTACACCCCTATCTGTATGAACATGGAAATATCTACACAGCTATCTGTATGAACATGGAAATATCTACACCGTTATCTGTATGAACATGGAAATATCTACACCGCTATCTGTATGAACATGGAAATATCTATACCGCTATCTGTAAGAACATGGAAATATCTACACCGCTATCTGTATGACCATGCAAATATCTACACAGCTATCTGTATATCAATGGCAATATCTACACTGCTATCTCTATTAACATGGAAATAACTACACTGCTATCTGTATAAATATGGAACTATCTACACCGCCATCTCTATGAACATGGAAATATCTACACCGCCATCTGTATGAACATGGAAATATCTACACCGCTATCTGTATGAACATGGAAATATCTACACCGCTATCTGTATGAACATGGAAATACCTACACCGCCATCTGTATGAACATGTAAATATCTACACCGCCATCTTTATGAACATGGAAATATCTAAACCGCTAACTGTATGAACATGGAAATATGTACACCGCTATCTGTATGAACATGGAAATATCTACACCACTAATTGTATGAACATGGAAATATCTACACCGCTATCTGTATGAACATGGAAATATCTACACCGCTATCTGTATGAACATGGAAATATCTACACCGGTATATCTATGAACATGCAAATATCTACACAGCTATCTGTAAATATCTACACTACTATCTCTATAAACATGGAAATAACTACACTGCTATCTCTATAAATATGGAAATATCAACACCGCCATCTCTATGAACTTGGAAATATCTACACCGCCATTTGTATGAACATGGTAATATCTACAGCGCCATCTCTATGAACATGGAAATATCTACACCGCCATTAGTATGAACATGGAAATATCTACACCACCATCTGTATGAACATGGAAAAATCTTCACCGCCATCTATATGAACATCGATATATGTACACCGGCATCTGGATGAACATGGAAATATCTACACCGCTATCTGCATGAACATGGATCTATCTACACAGCTATCTGAATATACATGGAAATATCTACACAGATTTCTCTATAAATATGGAAATAACTACAGCACTATCTCTATAAACTTCGAAATATCTACACAGCCATCTGTATGAACATGGAAATATCTACACCGCCATCTGTACAAACATGGACATATCTTCACCGCCATCTGTATTAAGATGGAAATATCTACACCGCTATCTGTATAAACATGGAAATATCTGCCCAAATATCTGTATAAACATGGAAATATCCGCACCGCTATCTGAATAAACATGGAAATATTCGCACCGCTATCTGTATAAACATGGAAATATCTACACTGATATCTGCATAAACATGGAAATATTCTCACCGCTATGTGTGTAAACATGGAAATGTCTACACCGCTATCTGTGTAAACATGGAAATATCTACACCGCCATGTGTGTAAACATGAAAATATCTACACCGCCATCCCAATAAACATGGAAATATCTACACCGTCCTCTGTAGGAACATGGAAATATCTGCAACGCCATCTCTATAAACGTGGAAATATCTACACCGCTATCTGTATGAACTTGGAAATACCTACACTGCTCTCTGTATTAAATTGAAATTATCTACACCACTATCTCTATAAACATGGAAATATCTACACTGCTATCTGTATAAACATGGAAATATCTACACCGCAATCTGTATAAACATGGAAATATCTTCACCGCTATCTGTATAAACATTTAAATATCTACAACGCTGTCTCTATAAACTTGGAAATAACTACGCCACTATCTCTGTAAACATGGAAATATCTAGACCGTCATCTCTATAAACATGGAAATATCTACACCACCATCTGTATAAACATGGAAATATCTATACCGCTATCTGCATAAACATGGAAATATCTACACCGCCATCTCTATGAACATGGAAATATCTACACCGCCATCTGTACGAACATGGAAATATCTATACCGCCATCTGTATGAACATGTAAATATCTACACCGCCATCTGTATGAACATGTAAATATCTACACCGCTAACTGTATGAACATGGAAATATCTACACCGCTATCTGTATGAACACGGAAATATCTACACCGTTATCTGTATGAACATGGAAATATCTACACCGCTATCTGTATCAACATGGAAATATCTACACCGCTATCTGTACGAACATGGAAATATCTACACCGCTATCTGTATGACCATGCAAATATCTACACAGCTATCTGTATATCAATGGAAATATCTACACTGCTATCTCTATAAACATGGAAATAACTACACTGCTATCTGTATAAACAAGGAAATATCTACACCGCCATCTGCACGAACATGGAAATATCTATACCGCCATCTGTATGAACATGTAAATATCTACACCGCCATCTGTATGAACATGGAAATATCTACACCGCTAACTGTATGAACATGGAAATGTCTACACCGCAATTGGTATGAACCTGGAAATATCTAGACCGCTATCTGTATCAACATGGAAATATCTACACCGCTATATGTATGAACATGGAAATCTCTACACCGCTATCTGTATGAACATGGAAATATCTACACCGCCATCTGTATGAACATGTAAATATCTACACCGCCATCTGTGTGAACATGGAAATATCTACACCGCTAACTGTATGAACATGGAAATATCTACACCGCTATCTGTATGAACATGGAAATATCTACACCGCTATCTGTATGAACATGGAAATATCTACACCGCTATCTGTATGAACATGGAAATACGTACACCGCTATCTGTATGAACATGGAAATATCTACACCACTATCTGTATGAACATGTAAATATCTACACAGCTATCTGTATATCAATGGAAATATCCACACTGGTATCTCTATAAACATGGAAATAACTACACTGCTATCTGTATAAACATGGAAATATCTACACGGCCATCTCTATGAACATGGAAATATCTACACCGCCATTTGTATGAACCTGGAAATATCTACACCGCCATCTCTATGAACATGGAAATATCTACACCGCCATTTGTATGAACATGGAAATACCTACACCACCATCTGTATGAACATGGAAATATCTACACCGCCATCTGTAAGAACTTGGAAATATTTACACCGCCATCTGTATGAACATGTAAATATCTAATCCGCCACCTGTATGAACATGGAAATATCTACACCGCTAACTGTATGAACATGGAAATACCTACACTGCTATCTGTATGAACATGGAAATATCTACACCGCTGTCTGTATGAACATGGAAATATCTACACCGTTCTCTATATGAACATGGAAATATCTGCACCGCTATCTGTATTAACATGGAAACATCTACACTGCTATCTGTATGAACATGCAAATATCTACACAGCTATCTGTATATCAATGGAAATATCTATACTGCTATCTCTGTAAACATGGAAATAACTAAACTGCTATCTGTATAAACATGGAAATATCTACACCGCCACCTGTATGAACATGGAAATATCTACACTGCCATCCGTACGAACATGGAAATATCTACCCCGCAATCTGTATGAACATGTAAATATCTACACCGCCATCTGTATGAACACGGAAATATCTACACCGCTAACTGTATGAACATGGAAATATCTACACCGCTATCTGTATGAAAATGGAAATATCTACACAGCTATCTGAATGAACATGGAAATATCCACACAGCTATCTGTATGAACATGGAAATATCTACACCGCTCTCTGTATGAACATGGAAGTATCTACACCGCTATCTGTATGAACATGGAAATATCTACAATGCTATCTGTATATCAATGGAAATATCTACACTGCTATCTCTATAAACATGGAAATAACTACACTGCTATCTGTATCAACATGGAAATATCTACACCGCCATCACAATGAACATGGAAATATCTACACAGCTATCTGTATGAACATGGAAATATCTTCACCGCCATCTCTATGAACATGGATGTATCTACACCGGCATCTGTATGAACATGGAAATAACTACACCGCAATCTGCATGAACATGGAAATATCTACACAGCTATCTGCATATACATGGAAATATCTACACAGATTTCTATATAAATATAGAAATAACTACAGCGCTATCTCTATAAACTTCGAAATATCTACACCGCCATCTGTATGAACATGGAAATATCTACACCACCATCTGTATAAACATGGTAATATCTATAATGCCATATGCATAAACATGGAAATATATACACCACCATCTGTATAAACATGGAAATATCTATACCGCTAACTGTATGAACATGGAAATATCTACACCGCTATTGGTATGAACATGGAAATATCTACACCGCTATCTGTATGAACATGGAAATATCAACACCGCTATCTGCATAAACATGAAAATATCCACACCGCTATCTGTGTAAACATGGAAATGTCTACACCGCTATCTGTGTAAACATGGAAATATCTACACTGCCATCTGTTTAAACCTGAAAATATCTACACCGTAATCTCTATAAACATGGAAATATCTACACCCCCATCTGTATGAACATGGAAATATCTACACAGCCATCTCTATAAACGTGGAAATATCTACACTGCTATCTGTATGAACTTGGAAACATCTACTCTGCTATCTGTATAAAATTGGAATTATCTACAGCACTATCTCTATAAACATGGAAATACCTACACCGCTATCTGTATAAACATGGAAATAACTTCACCGCTATCTGTATAAACATGGAAATATCTACAATGCTGTCTCTATAAACTTGGAAATAACTACACCACTATCTCTATAAACATGGAAATATATAGACCGCCATCTCTATAAACATGGAAATATCTACACCACCATCTGTATAAACATGGAAATATCTATACCGCTATCTGCATTATCATGGAAATATCTACAACGCCATCTCCATGAACATGGAAATATCTACACCGCCATCTGTAAGAACTTGGAAATATTTACACCGCCATCTGTATGAACATGTAAATATCTAGACCGCCATCTGTATGAACATGAAAATATCTACACCGCTAACTGTATGAACATGGAAATACCTACACCGCTATCTGTAGGAAAATGGAAATACCTACACCGCTATCTGTATGAACATGGAAATATCTACACCGCTATCTGTATGAACATGGAAATGTCTACACCGCTATCTGTATGAACATGCAAATATCTACACAGCTATCTGTATATCAATGGAAATATCTTCACTGCTATCACTGTAAACATGGAAATAACTACACTGCTATCTGTATAAACATGGAAATATCTACACCGCCACCTGTATGAACATGGAAATATCTACACTGCCATCCGTACGAACATGGAAATATCTACACCGCCATCTGTATGAACATGTAAATATCTACACCGACATCTGTATGAACATGGAAATATCTACACCGCTAAATGTGTGAACATGGAAATATCTACACCGCTATCTGTATGAAAATGGAAATATCTACACTGCTATCTGTATGAACATGGAAATATCTACACCGCTATCTGTATGAACATGGAAATATCTACACCGCTATCTGTATATCAATGGAAATATCTACACTGCTATCTTTATAAACATGGAAATAACTACACTGCTATCTGTATCAACATGGAAATATCTACACCGCCATCTCTATGAACATGGAAATATCTAAACAGCCATCTGTATGAACATGGAAATATCTTCACCGCCATCTGTATGAACATGGATGAATCTACACCGGCATCTGGATGAACATGGAAATAACTACACCGCTATCTGCATGAACATGGAAATATCTACACCGCTATCTGTAGGAACATGGAAATATCTACACCGCTATCTGTATCAACGTGGAAATATCTACACCGCTATCTGTACGAACATGGAAATATCTACAACGCTATCTGTATGAACATGGATGAATCTACACCGCCATCTGAATTAAGATGGAAATATCTACACCGCTATCTGTATAAACAAGGAAATAACTACACCGCTATCTGCATAAACATGGAAATATCCACACCGCTATCTGTGTAAACATGGTAATGTCTACACCGCCATGCCAATAAACATGGAAATATCTACACCGTCCTCTGTATGAACATGGACATATCTGCACCGCCATCTCTATAAACGTGGAGATATCTACACCGCTATCTGTATGAACATGGAAATATCTACACCGCCTTCTGTATGAACATGTAAATATATACACCGCCCTCTGTATGAACATGGAAATATCTACACCGCAAACTGAATGAACATGGAAATATCTACACCGCTATCTGTATGAACATGGAAATAGCTACACCGCTATCTGTATGAACATGGATATATGTACACCGGCATCTCGATGAACATCGAAATATCTACACCGCTATCTGCATGAACATGGAAATATCTACACAGCTATCTGCATATACATGGAAATATCTACACAGATTTCTCTATAAATATGGAAATAACTACAGCGCTATCTCTATAAACTTCGAAATATCTACACCGCCATCTGTATGAACATGGAAATATCTACACCGCCATCTGTACGAACATGGACATATCTACACCTCCATCTGTTTTAAGAAGGAAATATCTACACCGATATCTGTATAAACATGGAAATATCTGCACGACTATCTGTATAAACATGGAAATAACCGCACCGCTATCTGTATAAACATGGAAATATCTACACCGCTATCCGCATAAACATGGAAATATCCACACCGCTATCTGTGTAAACATAGAAATGCCTACACCGCTATCTGTGTAAACATGGAAATATCTACAATGCCATCTGTGTAAGCATGAAAATATCTACACCGCCATCTATATAAACAAGGAAATATCTACACCGCAATCTGTATGAACATGGAAATATCTACACCGCCATCTCTATAAACGTGGAAATATCTACACTGCTATCTGTATGAACTTGGAAATATCTACACTGCTATCAGTATAATATTGGAATTATCTACAACAGTATGTCTATAAACATGGAAATATCTACCCCGCTATCTGTATAAACATGGAAATATCTACACCGCTATCTGTATAAACTTGGAAATAACTTCACCGCTATCTGTGTAAACATGGAAATATCTTCAATGCTGTCTCTATAAGCTTTGAAATAACTACACCACTATCTCTCTAAACATGGAAATATCCAGACCGCCATCTGTATTAACATGGAAATATCTACACCACCATCTGTATAAACATGGAAATATCTATACCGCTCTCTGCATAAACATGGAAATATCTACACCGCCATCTCTATGAACATGGAAATATCTACAACGCCATCTGTACGAACATGGAAATATCTACACCGACATCTGAATGAACATGTAAATACCTACACTGCCATCTGTATGAACATGGAAATATCTACACCGCTTACTGTATGAACATGGAAATATCTGTACCGCTATCTGTATGAAGATGTAAATATCTACACCGTTATCTCTATGAACATGGAAATATCTACACCGCTATCTGTATGAACATGGAAATATCTACACAGCTATCTGCATATACATGGAAATATCTACACAGATTTCTCTGTAAATATGGAAATAACTACAGCGCTATCTCTATAAACTTTGAAATATCTACACCGCCCTCTGTATGAACATTGAAATATCTACACCGCCATCTGTACGAACATGGACATATCTACACCACCATCTGTAATAAGGTGGAAATATCTACACCGCTATCCTTATAAACATGGAAATATCTCCACCAGTATCTGAATAAAAATGGAAATAACCGCACCGCTATCTGTATAAACATGGAAATATCTACACCGCTATCTGCATAAACCTGGAAATATCCACACCGCTATCTGTGTAAACATGGAAATGTCTACACCGCTATCTGTGTAAACATGGAAATATCTACACCGCCATCTGTGTAAACATGAAAATATCTACACGGCCATCTCTATAAACATGGAAATATCTACACCGCCATCTGTACGAACATGGAAATATCTACACCGCTATCTGTATGAACATGGAAATAACTACACCGCTATGTGAATGAACATGCAAATATCTACACAGCTATCTGTATATCAATGGAAATATCTACACTGCTATCTATATAAACATGGAAATATCTACACTGCTATCTCTATAAACATGGAAATATCTACACCGCCATTTGTATGAACATGGAAATATCTACACCCCTAACTGTATGAACATGGAAATATCTACACCGCTATCTGTATGAACATGGAAATATCTACACCGTTATCTGTATGAACATGGAAATATCTACACCGCTGTCTCTATAAACTTGGAAATAACTACGCCACTATCTCTGTAAACTTGGAAATATCTAGACCGTCATCTCTATAAACGTGGAAATATCTACACCGCTATCTGTATGAACTTGGAAATACCTACAGTGCTCTCTGTATTAAATTGAAATTATCTACACCACTATCTCTATAAACATGGAAATATCTACACTGCTATCTGTATAAACATGGAAATATCTACACCGCTATCTGTATAAACATGGAAATATCTTCACCGCTATCTGTATAAACATGGAAATATCTACAACGCTGTCTCTATAAACTTGGAAATAACAACGCCACTATCTCTGTAAACATGGAAATATCTAGACCGCCATCTCTATAAACATGGAAATATCTACACCACCATCTGTATAAACATGGAAATATCTATACCGCTATCTGCATAAACATGGAAATATCTACACCGCCATCTCAATGAACATGGAAATATCTACACCGCCATCTGTACGAACATGGAAATAACTATACCGCCATCTGTATGAACATGTAAATATCTACACCGCCATCTGTATGAACATGGAAATATCTACACCGCTAACTGTATGAACATGGAAATATCTACACCGCTATCTGTATGAACATGGAAATATCTACACCGGTATCTGTAGGAACATGGAAATATCTACACCGCTATCTGTATCAACATGGAAATATCTACACCGCTATCTGTATGAACATGGAAATATCTACACCGCTATCTGTATGAACATGCAAATATCTACACAGCTATCTGTATATCAATGGCAATATCTACACTGCTATCTCTATAAACATGGAAATAACTACACTGCTATCTGTATAAATATGGAAATATCTACACCGCCATCTGTATGAACATGGAAATATCTACACAGCCATCTGTATCAACATGGAAATATCTACAACGCTAAATGTATGAACATGGAAATGTCTACACTGCTATTGGTATGAAAATGGAAATACCTACACCGCTATCTGTATGAACATAGAAATATCTACACCGCTATCTGTATGAACATGGAAATATCTACACCGCTATCTGTATGAACATGGAAATAACTACACCGCCATCTGTATGAACATGTAAATATCTACACCACCATCTGTATGAACATGGAAATATCTAAACCGCAAACTGTATGAACATGGAAATATGTACACCGCTATCTGTATGAACAGGGAAATATCTACACCGCTATCTGTATGAACATGGAAATATCTACACCGCTATCTGTATGAACATGGAAATATCTACATCGCTATCTGTATGAACATGGAAATATCTACACCGCTATCTCTATGAACATGCAAATATCTACACAGCTATCTGTATATAAATGGAAATATCTACACTACTATCTCTATAAACACGAAAATAACTACACTGCTATCTCTATAAATATGGAAATATCAACACCGCCATCTCTAAGAACATGGAAATATCTACACCACCATTTGTATGAACATGGAAATATCTACTGCGCCATCTCTATGAACATGGAAATATCTACACCGCCATTAGTATGAACATGGAAATATCTACACCACCATCTGTATGAACATGGAAATATCTTCACCGCCATCTATATGAACATGGATATATGTACACGGGCATCTGGATGAACATGGAAATATCTACACCGCTATGTGCATGAACATGGATCTATCTACACAGCTATCTGAATATACATGGAAATATCTACACAGATTTCTCTATAAATATGGAAATAACTACAGCGCCATCTCTATAAACTTCAAAATATCTACACCGCCATCTGTATGAACCTGGAAATATCTACACCGCCATCTGTACAAACATGGACATATCTTCACCGCCATCTGCATTAAGATGGAAATATCTACACTGCTATCTGTAGAAACATGGAAATATCTGCCCAACTATCTGTACAAACATGGAAATATCCGCACTGCTTTCTGAATAAACATGGAAATATCCACACCGCTATCTGTGTAAACATGGAAATGTCTACACCGCTATCTGTGTAAAAATGGAAATATCTACACCGCCATCTGTGTAAACATGAAAATATCTACACCGCCATCCCAATAAACATGGAAATATCTACACCGTCCTCTGTATGAACATGGAAATATCTACACCGCCATCTCTATAAACGGGGAAATATCTACACCGCTATCTGTATGAACTTGGAAATACCTACACTGCTCTCTGTATTAAATTGAAATTATCTACACCACTATCTCTATAAACATGGAAATATCTACACTGCTATCTGTATAAACATGGAAATATCTACACCGCTATCTGTAAAAACATGGAAATATCTTCACCGCTATCTGTATAAACATGGAAATATCTACAACGCTGTCTCTATAAACTTGGAAATAACAATGCCACTATCTCTGTAAACATGGAAATATCTAGACCGCCATCTCTATAAACATGGAAATATCTACACCACCATCTGTATAAACATGGAAATATCTATACCGCCATCTGTATGAACATGGAAATATCTACACCGCCATCTCTATGAACATGGAAATATCTACACCGCTAACTGTATGAACATGGAAATATCTACACCGCTAAATGTATGAACATGGAAATATCTACACCGTTATCTGTAGGAACATGGAAATATCTACACCGCCATCTGTATCATCATGGAAATATCTACACCGCTATCTGTACGAACATGGAAATATCTACACCGCTATCTGTATGACCATGCAAATATCTACACAGCTATCTGTATATCAATGGAAATATCTACACTGCTATCTCTATAAACATGGAAATAACTACACTGCTATCTGTATAAACATGGAAATATCTACACCGCCATCTCTGTGAACATGGAAATATCTACACTGCCATCCGTACGAACATGGAAATATCTACACCGCTATCTGTATGAACATGGAAATATCTACACCGCCATCTGTATGACCATGTAAATATCTACACCGCCCTCTGTATGAACATGGAAATATCTACACCGCTAACTGAATGAACATGGAAATATCTACACCGCTATCTGTATGAACATGGAAATACCTACACCGCTATCTGTATGAACATGGAAATATCTACACCGCTATCTGTATGAACATGGAAATATCTACACCGCCATTTGAATGAACATGGAAACAACTACACCGCCATCTCTATGAACATGGAAATATCTACACCGCCATTTGTATGAACACGGAAATATCTACACCGCCATCTCTATAAAGGTGGAACTATCTACACCGCTATCTGTATGAACTTGGAAATATCTACACTGCTCTCTGTATAAAATTGAAATTATCTACACCATTATCTCTATAAACATGGAAATATCTACACCGCTATCTGTATGAACACAGAAATAGCTGCATCGCTTTCTGTATGAACATGGAAATAGCTACACCGCTATCTGTACGAACATGGATATATCTACACCACTATCTGTATGAACATGCAAATATCTACACAGCTATCCGTATATCAATGGAAATATCTACAACGCTATCTCTATTAACATGGAAATAACTACACTGCTATCTGTATAAACATGGAAATATCTACACCGCCACCTGTATGAACATGGAAATATCTACACTGCCATCCGTACAAACATGGAAATATCTACACCGCCATCTGTATGAACATGTAAATATCTTCAACGCCATCTGTATGAACATGGAAATATCTACACCGCTAAATGTATGAACATGGAAATGTCTACACCGCTATTGGTATGAACATGGAAATATCTACACCGCTATCTGTATGAACATATAAATATCTACACCGCTATCTGTATGAACATGGAAATATCTACACCGCTATCTGTATGAACATGGAAATATCTACACCGCCATCTGTATCAACATGTAAATATCTACACCGCCATCTGTATGAACATGGAAATATCTACACCGCTAACTGTATGAACATTTAAATACCTACACCGCTATCTGTATGAACATGGAAATATCTACACCGCTATCTGTATTAACATGGAAATATCTACACTGCTATCTGTATGAACATGGAAATATCTACACCGCTAACTGTATGAACATGGAAATGTCTACACCGCTATTGGTATGAACCTGGAAATATCTAGACCGCTATCTGTATCAACATGGAAATATCTACACCGCTATCTGTATGAACATGGAAATCAGTACACCGCTATCTGTGTGAACATGGAAATATCTACACCGCCATCTGTATGAACATGGAAATATCTAGACCGCTATCTGTATGAACCTGCAAATATCTACACAGCTATCTGTATATCAATGGAAATATCCAGAATGGTATCTCTATAAACATGGATATAACTACACTGCTATCTGTATAAACATGGAAATATCTACACCGCCATCTCTATGAACATGGAAATACCTACACCGCCATTTGTATGAACCTGGAAATATCTACACCGCCATCTCTATCAACATGGAAATATCTACACCGCCATTTGTATGAACATGGAAATACCTACACCGCCATCTGTATGAGCATGGAAATATCTTCACCGCCATTTGTATGAACATGGATATATGTACACCGCCATCTGGATGAACATGGAATATCTACACCGTAATCTGCATGAACATGGAAATATCTACACAGCTATCTGAATATACATGGAAATATCTACACAGATTTCTCTATAAATATGGAAATAACTACGTCGCTATCTGTATAAACTTCGAAATATCTACACCGCCATCTGTATGAACATGGATATATCTACACCGCCATCTGTACGATCATGGACATATCTACACCGCCATCTGTATTGAGATGGAAATATCTACACCGCTATCTGTATAAACATGGAAATATCTGCCCAACTATCTGTATAAACATGGAAATATCCGCACCGCTATCTGAATAAACATGGAAATATGCGCACCGCTATCTGTATAAACATGGAAATATCTACACTTCTATCTGCATAAACCTGGAAATATCCACACCGCTATCTGTGTAAACATGGAAATGTCTACACCGCTATCTGTGTAAACATGGAAATATATTCACCGCTATCTGTATAAACATGGAAATATCTACAACGCTATCTCTATTAACATGGAAATAACTACACTGCTATCTGTATAAACATGGAAATATCTACACCGCCACCTGTATGAACATGGAAATATCTACACTGCCATCCGTACAAACATGGAAATATCTACACCGCCATCTGTATGAACATGTAAATATCTTCACCGCCATCTGTATGAACATGGAAATACCTACACCGCTAAATGTATGAACATGGAAATGTCTACACCGCTATCTGTATGAACATGGAAAATCTACACCGCTATCTGTATGAACATGGAAATATCTACACCGCTATCTGTATGAACATGGAAATATCTACACCGCTATCTGTATGAACATGGAAATATCTACACCGCTATCTGTATGAACATGGAAATATCTACACCGCTATCTCTATGAACATGCAAATATCTACAGAGCTATCTGTATATCAATGGAAATATCTACACAGATTTCTCTAGGAATATGGAAATAACTACAGCGCTATCTCTATAAACTTTGAAATATCTACACCGCCATCTGTATGAACATGGAAATATCTACACCGCCATCTGTACAAACATGGACATATCTACACCGCCATCTGTATTAAGATGGAAATATCTAAACCGCTATCTGTATAAACATGGAAATATCTGCCTAACTATCTGTATAAACATGGAAATAACCGCACCGCTATCTGAATAAACATGGAAATATCCGCACCGCTATCTGTATAGACACGGAAATATCTACACTGCTATCTGAATAAACATGGAAATATCTACACCGCTACCTGCATGAACATGGAAATATCTACACAGCTTTCTGAATATACATGGAAATATCTACACAGATTTCTCTATAAATATGGAAATAACTACAGCGCTATCTCTATAAACTTCGAAATATCTACACCGCCATCTGTATGAACATGGAAATATCTACACCGCTATCTGTATGAACATGGAAATATCTACACCGCTATCTGTATGAACATGGAAATATCTACACCGCTATCTGTATGAACATGCAAATCTCTACACAGCTATCTGTATATCAATGGAAATATCCAGAATGGTATCTCTATAAACATGGAAATAACTACACTGCTATCTGTATAAACATGGAAATATCTACACCGCCATCTCTATGAACATGGAAATATCTACACCGCCATTTGTATGAACCTGGAAATATCTACACCACCATCTCTATGAACATGGAAATATCTGCACCGCCATTTGTATGAACATGGAAATACCTACACCGCCATCTGTATGAGCATGGAAATATCTTCACCGCCATTTGTATGAACATGGATATATGTACACCGCCATCTGGATGAACATGGAAATATCTACACCGTAATCTGCATGAACATGGAAATATCTACACAGCTATCTGAATATACATGGAAATATCTACACAGATTTCTCTATAAATATGGAAATAACTACATCGCTATCTCTATAAAGTTCGAAATATCTACACCGCCATCTCTATGAACATGGAAATATCTACACCGCCATCTGTACGATCATGGACATATCTACACCGCCATCTGAATTAAGATGGAAATATCTACACCGCTATCTGTATAAACATGGAAATATCTGCCCAACTATCTGTATAAACATGGAAATATCCGCACCGCTATCTGAAAAAACATGGAAATATCCGCACCGCTATCTGTATAAACATGGACATATCTACACTGCTCTCTGCATAAACATGGAAATATCCATACCGCTATCTGTGTAAACATGGAAATGTCTACACCACTATCTGTGTAAACATGGAAATATCTACACCGCCATCTGTGTAAACATGAAAATATCTACACCGACATCCCTACAAACATGGAAATATCTACACCGCCATCTGTATGAACATGTAAATATCTACACCGCCATCTGTATGAACATGGAAATATCTACCCCGCTAACTGTATGAACATGGAAATATCTACACCGCTATTGGTATGAACATGGAAATATCTACACCGCTATCTGTATGAACATGGAAATATCTACCACGCTATCTGTATGAACATGGAAATACCTACACCGCCATCTGTATGAACATGGAAATATCTACACCGCTATCTGTATGAACATTCAAATATCTACACAGCTATCTGTATATCAATGAAAATATCTACACAGCTATCCCTATTAACATTGAAATAACTACACTGCTATCTGTATAAACATGGAAATATCTACACCGCCACCTGTATGAACATGGAAATATCTACAATGCCATCCGTACAAACATGGAAATATCTACACCGCCATCTGTATGAACATGTAAATATCTACACCGCCATCTGTATGAACATGGAAATATCTACACCGCTAACTGTATCAACATGCAAATGTCTACACCGCTATTGGTATGAACCTGGAAATATCTAGACCGCTATCTGTATGAACATGGAAATATCTACACCGCTATCTGTATGAACATGGAAATCTCTACACCGCTATCTGTATGAACATGGAAATATCTACACCGCCATCTGTATGAACATGGAAATATCTACACCGCTAACTGTATGAACATGGCATTATCTACACCGCTATCTGTATGAACATGGAAATATCTACACCGCTATCTGTATGAACATGGAAATATCTACACCGCTATCTATATGAACGTGCAAATATCTACACCGCTATCTGTATGAACATGGAAATATCTCCACCGCTATCTTTACGAACATGGAAATATCTACACCGCTATCTGTATGACCATGCAAATATCTACACAGCTGTCTGTATATCAATGGAAATATCTACACTGCTATCTCTATAAACATGGAAATAACTACACTGCTATCTGTATAAATATGGAGATATCTACACCGCCATCTCTATGAACATGGAAATATCTACACTTCCATCTGTATGAACATGGAAATAACTACACCGCTAATTGTATGAACATGGAAATATCTACACCGCTATCTGTATGAACATGGAAATATCTTCGCCATCTGTATGAACATGGAAATATCTACACCGCTAAATATATGAACATGGAAATGTCTACACCGCTATTGGTATGAACATGGAAATATCTACACCGCTATCTGTATGAACATGGAAATATCTACACCGCTGTCTGTATGAACATGGAAATATCTACACCGCTATCTGTATGAACATGGAAATATCTACACCGCCATCTGTATGAACATGGAAATATCTAAACCGCTAACTGTATGAACATGGAAATATCTACACCGCTATCTGTATGAACATGAAAACATCTGCACAGTTATCTGTATATCAATGGAAATATCTACACCGCTATCTCTATTAACATGGAAATAACTACACTGCTATCTGTATAAACATGGAAATATCTACACCGCCAACTGTATGAACATGGAAATATCTACACTGCCATCCGTACAAACATGGAAATATCTACACCGCCATCTGTGTGAACATGTAAATATCTTCACCGCCATCTGTATGAACATGGAAATATCTACACCGCTAAATGTATGAACATGGAAATGTCTACACCGCTATTGGTAAGAACATGGAAATATCTACACCGCTATCTGTATGAACATGGAAATATCTACACCGCTATCTGTATGAACATGGAAATATCTACACCACTATCTGTATGAACATGGAAATATCTACACCGCCATCTGTATCAACAAGAAAATATCTACTCCGCCATCTGTATGAACATGCAAATATCTACACCGCTAACTGTATGAACATGTAAATATCTATACCGCTATCTGTATGAACATGGAAATATCTACACCGCTATCTGTATGAACATGGAAATATCTGCACCGCTATCTTTACGAACATGGTAATATCTACACCGCTATCTGTATGACCATGCAAATATCTACACAGCTGTCTGTATATCAATGGAAATATCTACACTGCTATCTCTATAAACATGGAAATAACTACACTGCTATCTGTATAAATATAGAGATATCTACACCGCAATCTCTATGAACATGGAAATATCTACACTGACATCTGTATGAACATGGAAATATCTACACCGCTAACTGTATGAACATTGAAATATCTACACCGCTATCTGTATGAACATGGAAATATCTTCGCCATCTGTATGAACATGGAAATATCTACACCGCTAAATATATGAACATGGAAATGTCTACACTGCTATCTGTTTTAACATGGAAATATCTACACCGCTATCTGTATAAACATGGAAATAACTTCACCGCTATCTGTATAAACATGGAAATATCTACACCGCTGTCTCTATAAACTTGGAAATAACTAAACCACTATCTCTGTAAACATGGAAATATCTAGACCGCCATCTCTATAAACATGGAAATATCTACACCACCTTCTGTATAAACATGGAAATATCTATACCGATATCTGCATAAACATGGAAATATCTACACCGCCATCTCTATGAACATGGAATTATCTACACCGCCATCTGTACGAACATGGAAATATCTATACCGCCATCTGTATGAACATGTAAATATCTACACCGCCATCTGTATGAACATGGAAATAGCTACACCGCTATCTGTACGAACATGGAAATATCTACACCGCTATCTGTATGAACATGCAAATATCCACACAGCTATCTGTATAAACATGGAAATATCTAAACCGCTATCTCTATTAACATGGAAATAACTACACTGCTATCTGTATAAACATGGAAATATCTTCACCGCCACCTGTGTGAACATGGAAATATCTACACTGCCATCCGTACAAACATGGAAATATCTACACCGCCATCTGTATGAACATGTAAATATCTTCACCGCCATCTGTGTGAATATGGAAATATCTACACCGCTAAATGTATGAACATGGAAATGTCTACACCGCTTTTGGTATGAACATGGAAATATCTACACCGCTATCTGTATGAACATGGAAATATCTACACCGCCATCTGTAAAAACATGGACATATCTACACTGCCATCTGTATTAAGATGGACATATCAACACCGCTATCTGTATAAACATGGAAATATCAGCCCAACTATCTGTATAAACATGGAAATATCCGCACCGCTATCTGTATAAACATGGATTTATCTACACTGCTGTCTGCATAAACATGGAAATATCCACACTGCTCTCTGTGTAAACATGGAAATGTCTACATTGCTATCTGTGTAAACATGGAAATATCTACACCGCCATCTGTGTAAACATGAAAATATCTACACCGCCATCCCTATAAACATGGAAATATTTACACCGCCATCTGTATGAACATGGAAATATCTACACCGCTATCTGTATGAACATGGAAATATCTACACCGCTATCTGTATGAACATGGAAATATCTACACCACTATCTGTATGAACATGGAAATATCTACACCGCCATCTGTATCAACAAGAAAATATCTACTCCGCCATCTGTATGAACATGCAAATATCTACACCGCTAACTGTATGAACATTTAAATATCTATACCGCTATCTGTATGAACATGGAAATATCTACACCGCTATCTGTATGAACATGGAAATATCTGCACCGCTATCTTTGCGAACATGGAAATATCTACACCGCTATCTGTATGACCATGCAAATATCTACACAGCTGTCTGTATATCAATGGAAATATCTCCACTGCTATCTCTATAAACATGGAAATAACTACACTGCTATCTGTATAAATATGGAGATATCTACACCGCCATCTCTATGAACATGGAAATATCTACACTTCCATCTGTATGAACATGGAAATATCTACACCGCTAATTGTATGAACATGGAAATATCTACACCGCTATCTGTATGAACATGGAAATATCTTCGCCATCTGTATGAACATGGAAATATCTACACCGCTAAATATATGAACATGGAAATGTCTACACCGCTATTGGTATGAACATGGAAATATCTACACCGCTATCTGTATGAACATGGAAATATCTACACCGCTATCTGTAAGAACATGGAAATATCTACACCGCTATCTGTATGAACATGGAAATATCTACACCGCCATCTGTATGAACATGGAAATATCTAAACCGCTAACTGTATGAACATGGAAATATCTACACCGCTATCTGTATGAACATGCAAACATCACAGTTATGTGTATATCAATGGAAATATCTACACCGCTATCTCTATTAACATGGAAATAACTACACTGCTATCTGTATAAACATGGAAATATCTACACCGCCAACTGTATGAACATGGAAATATCTACACTGCCATCCGTACAAACATGGAAATATCTACACCGCCATCTGTATGAACATGGAAATATCTACACCGCTATTGGTATGAACATGGAAATATCTACACCGGTATCTGTATGAACATGGAAATATATACACCGCTATCTGTATGAACATGGAAATATCTACACCGCTATCTGTATGAACATGGAAATATCTACACCGCCATCTGTATCAACATGTAAATATCTACACCGCCATCTGTATGAACATGCAAATATCTACACCGCTAACTGTATGAACATTTAAATATCTACACCGCTATCTGTAGGAACATGGAAATATCTACACCGCTGTCTGTATGAACATGGAAATATCTACACCACTATCTGTATGAACATGGAAATATCTACACCGCTATCTGTATGAACATGGAAATATCTACACCGCTATCTGTATGAACATGCAAATATCTACACAGCTATCTGTATATCAATGGAAATATCCAGACTGGTATCCCTATAAACATGGAAATAACTACAATGCTATCTGTATAAACATGGAAATATCTACACCGCCATCTCTATGAACATGGAAATATCTACACCGCCATTTGTATGAACCTGGAAATATCTACACCGCCATCTCTATGAACATGGAAATATCTACACAATTTGTATGAACATGGATATGCCTACACTGCCATCTGTATGAACATGGAAATATCTTCACCGCCATTTGTATGAAGATGGATATATGTACACCGGCATCTGGATGAACATGGAAATATCTACACCGTAATCTGCATGAACATGGAAACATCTACACAGCTATCTGAATATACATGGAAATATCTACACAGATTTCTCTATAAATATGGAAATAACTACATTGCTATCTCTATAAACTTCGAAATATCTACACCGCCATCTGTATGAACATGGAAATATCTCCATCGCCATCTGTACGATCATGGACATATCTACACCGCCATTTGTATTAGATGGAAATATCTACACCGCTATCTGTATAAACATTGAAATATCTGCCCAACTATCTGTGTAAACATGGAAATATCCGCACCGCTATCTGAATAAACATTGAAATATCCGCACCGCTATCTGTATAAACATGGAAATATCTACACTGCTATCTGCATAAACATGGAAATATCCACACTGCTATCTGTGTAAACATGGAAATGTCTACACCGGTATCTGTGTAAACATGGAAATATCTACACCGCCATCTGTGTAAACATGAAAATATCTAAACCGCCATCCCTATAAACATGGAAATATCTACACCGTCCTCTGTATGAACATGGAAATATCTACACCGCCATCTCTGTAAACGTGGAAATATCTACACTGCTATCTGTATGAACATGGAAATATCTGCACCGCTATCTTTACGAACATGGTAATATCTACACCGCTATCTGTATGACCATGCAAATATCTACACAGCTGTCTGTATATCAATGGAAATATCTACACTGCTATCTCTATAAACATGGAAATAACTACACTGCTATCTGTATAAATATAGAGATATCTACACCGCAATCTCTATGAACATGGAAATATCTACACTGACATCTGTATGAACATGGAAATATCTACACCGCTAACTGTATGAACATTGAAATATCTACACCGCTATCTGTATGAACATGGAAATATCTTCGCCATCTGTATGAACATGGAAATATCTACACCGCTAAATATATGAACATGGAAATGTCTACACTGCTATCTGTTTTAACATGGAAATATCTACACCGCTATCTGTATAAACATGGAAATAACTTCACCGCTATCTGTATAAACATGGAAATATCTACACCGCTGTCTCTATAAACTTGGAAATAACTAAACCACTATCTCTGTAAACATGGAAATATCTAGACCGCCATCTCTATAAACATGGAAATATCTACACCACCTTCTGTATAAACATGGAAATATCTATACCGATATCTGCATAAACATGGAAATATCTACACCGCCATCTCTATGAACATGGAATTATCTACACCGCCATCTGTACGAACATGGAAATATCTATACCGCCATCTGTATGAACATGTAAATATCTACACCGCCATCTGTATGAACATGGAAATAGCTACACCGCTATCTGTACGAACATGGAAATATCTACACCGCTATCTGTATGAACATGCAAATATCCACACAGCTATCTGTATAAACATGGAAATATCTAAACCGCTATCTCTATTAACATGGAAATAACTACACTGCTATCTGTATAAACATGGAAATATCTTCACCGCCACCTGTGTGAACATGGAAATATCTACACTGCCATCCGTACAAACATGGAAATATCTACACCGCCATCTGTATGAACATGTAAATATCTTCACCGCCATCTGTGTGAATATGGAAATATCTACACCGCTAAATGTATGAACATGGAAATGTCTACACCGCTTTTGGTATGAACATGGAAATATCTACACCGCTATCTGTATGAACATGGAAATATCTACACCGCCATCTGTAAAAACATGGACATATCTACACTGCCATCTGTATTAAGATGGACATATCAACACCGCTATCTGTATAAACATGGAAATATCAGCCCAACTATCTGTATAAACATGGAAATATCCGCACCGCTATCTGTATAAACATGGATTTATCTACACTGCTGTCTGCATAAACATGGAAATATCCACACTGCTCTCTGTGTAAACATGGAAATGTCTACATTGCTATCTGTGTAAACATGGAAATATCTACACCGCCATCTGTGTAAACATGAAAATATCTACACCGCCATCCCTATAAACATGGAAATATTTACACCGCCATCTGTATGAACATGGAAATATCTACACCGCTATCTGTATGAACATGGAAATATCTACACCGCTATCTGTATGAACATGGAAATATCTACACCACTATCTGTATGAACATGGAAATATCTACACCGCCATCTGTATCAACAAGAAAATATCTACTCCGCCATCTGTATGAACATGCAAATATCTACACCGCTAACTGTATGAACATTTAAATATCTATACCGCTATCTGTATGAACATGGAAATATCTACACCGCTATCTGTATGAACATGGAAATATCTGCACCGCTATCTTTGCGAACATGGAAATATCTACACCGCTATCTGTATGACCATGCAAATATCTACACAGCTGTCTGTATATCAATGGAAATATCTCCACTGCTATCTCTATAAACATGGAAATAACTACACTGCTATCTGTATAAATATGGAGATATCTACACCGCCATCTCTATGAACATGGAAATATCTACACTTCCATCTGTATGAACATGGAAATATCTACACCGCTAATTGTATGAACATGGAAATATCTACACCGCTATCTGTATGAACATGGAAATATCTTCGCCATCTGTATGAACATGGAAATATCTACACCGCTAAATATATGAACATGGAAATGTCTACACCGCTATTGGTATGAACATGGAAATATCTACACCGCTATCTGTATGAACATGGAAATATCTACACCGCTATCTGTAAGAACATGGAAATATCTACACCGCTATCTGTATGAACATGGAAATATCTACACCGCCATCTGTATGAACATGGAAATATCTAAACCGCTAACTGTATGAACATGGAAATATCTACACCGCTATCTGTATGAACATGCAAACATCACAGTTATGTGTATATCAATGGAAATATCTACACCGCTATCTCTATTAACATGGAAATAACTACACTGCTATCTGTATAAACATGGAAATATCTACACCGCCAACTGTATGAACATGGAAATATCTACACTGCCATCCGTACAAACATGGAAATATCTACACCGCCATCTGTATGAACATGGAAATATCTACACCGCTATTGGTATGAACATGGAAATATCTACACCGGTATCTGTATGAACATGGAAATATATACACCGCTATCTGTATGAACATGGAAATATCTACACCGCTATCTGTATGAACATGGAAATATCTACACCGCCATCTGTATCAACATGTAAATATCTACACCGCCATCTGTATGAACATGCAAATATCTACACCGCTAACTGTATGAACATTTAAATATCTACACCGCTATCTGTAGGAACATGGAAATATCTACACCGCTGTCTGTATGAACATGGAAATATCTACACCACTATCTGTATGAACATGGAAATATCTACACCGCTATCTGTATGAACATGGAAATATCTACACCGCTATCTGTATGAACATGCAAATATCTACACAGCTATCTGTATATCAATGGAAATATCCAGACTGGTATCCCTATAAACATGGAAATAACTACAATGCTATCTGTATAAACATGGAAATATCTACACCGCCATCTCTATGAACATGGAAATATCTACACCGCCATTTGTATGAACCTGGAAATATCTACACCGCCATCTCTATGAACATGGAAATATCTACACAATTTGTATGAACATGGATATGCCTACACTGCCATCTGTATGAACATGGAAATATCTTCACCGCCATTTGTATGAAGATGGATATATGTACACCGGCATCTGGATGAACATGGAAATATCTACACCGTAATCTGCATGAACATGGAAACATCTACACAGCTATCTGAATATACATGGAAATATCTACACAGATTTCTCTATAAATATGGAAATAACTACATTGCTATCTCTATAAACTTCGAAATATCTACACCGCCATCTGTATGAACATGGAAATATCTCCATCGCCATCTGTACGATCATGGACATATCTACACCGCCATTTGTATTAGATGGAAATATCTACACCGCTATCTGTATAAACATTGAAATATCTGCCCAACTATCTGTGTAAACATGGAAATATCCGCACCGCTATCTGAATAAACATTGAAATATCCGCACCGCTATCTGTATAAACATGGAAATATCTACACTGCTATCTGCATAAACATGGAAATATCCACACTGCTATCTGTGTAAACATGGAAATGTCTACACCGGTATCTGTGTAAACATGGAAATATCTACACCGCCATCTGTGTAAACATGAAAATATCTAAACCGCCATCCCTATAAACATGGAAATATCTACACCGTCCTCTGTATGAACATGGAAATATCTACACCGCCATCTCTGTAAACGTGGAAATATCTACACTGCTATCTGTATGAACTTGGAAATATCTACACTGCTCTCTGTATGAAATTGAAATTATCTACAACACTATCTCTATAAACATGGAAATATCTACACTGCTATCTGTATGAACATGGAAATATCTACACCTCTATCTGTATAAACATGGAAATATCTTCACCGCTATCTGTATAAACATGGAAATATCTACAACGCTGTCTCTATATACTTGGAAATAACTACACAACAATCTCTGTAAACATGGAAATATCTAGACCGCCATCTCTATAAACATGGAAATATCTACACCACCATCTGTATAAACATGGAAATATCTATACCGCTAACTGCAAAAACATGGAAATATCTACACCGCCATCTCTATGAACATGGAAATATCTACAACGCCATCTGTACGAACATGGAAGTATCTATACCGCCATCTGTATGAACATGTAAATATCTACACCGCCATCTGTATGAACATGGAAATATCTACACCGCTAACTGTATGAACATGGAAATATCTACACTGCTATCTGTATGAACATGGAAATATCTACACCGTTATCTGTATGAACATGGAAATATCTACACCGCTATCTGTATGAACATGGAAATATCTACACCGCTATGTGTACGAACATGGAAAATATCTACACCACTATCTGTATGAACATGCAAATATCTACACAGCTATCTGTATATCAATGGAAATATCTACACAGCTGTCTCTATAAACATCGAAATAACTACACTGCTATCTCTGTAAACATGGAAATATCTACACCGCCATCTGTATGAACATGGAAATATCTACACCGCCATCTGTATGAACAGGTAAATATCTACAACGCCATCTGTGTGAATATGGAAATATCTACACCGCTAACTGTAGGAACATGGAAATATCTACACTGCTATCTGTATGAACATGGAAATATCTACACCGCTATCAGTATGGACATGGAAATATCTACACCGCTATCTGTATGAACATGGAAATATCTACACCGCTATCTGTATGAACATGGAAATATCTAGACCGCTATCTGTATGAACATGCAAATATGTACACAGCTATCTGTATATCAGTGAAAATATCTACACTGCTATCCCTATAAACATGGAAATAACTACACTGCTATCTGTATAAATATGGAAAAATCTACACTGCCATCTCTATGAACATGGAAATATCTACACCGCCATTTGTATGAACATGGAAATATCTACACCGCCATCTCAATGAACATGGAAATATCTACACCGCCATTTGTATGAACATGGAAATATCTACACCACCATCTGTATAAACATGGAAATATCTATACCGCTATCTGCATAAACATGGAGATATCTACACCGCCATCACTAAGAACATGGAAATATCTACAACGCCATCTGTACGAACATGGAAATATCTATACCGCCATCTGAATGAACATGTAAATATCTACACCGCCATCTGTATGAACATGGAAATATCTACACCGCTCATTGTATGAACATGGAAATATCTACACCGCTATCTGTATGAACATGGAAATATCTACATCGTTTTCTGTATGAACGTGGAAATATCTACACCGCATTCTCTATGAACATGGAAATATCTACACCGTTATCTGTACGAACATGAAAATATCTACACCGCTATCTGTATGACCATGCAAATATCTACACAGCTGTCTGTATATCAATGGAAATATCTACACTGCTATCTCTATAAACATGGAAATAAATACAATGCTATCTGTATAAATATGGAGATATCTACACCGCCATCTCTATGAACATGGAAATATCTACACCGCCATCTGTATGAACATGGAAATATCTACACCGCTAACTGTATGAACATGGAAATATCTACACTGCTATCTGTATGAACATGGAAATATCTTCGCCATCTGTATGAACATGGAAATATCTACACCGCTAAATATATGAACATGGAAATGTCTACACCGCTATTGGTATGAACATGGAAATATCTACACCGCTATCTGTATGAACATGGAAATATCTACACAGCTCTATGTATGAACATGGAAATATCTTCACCGCTAACTGTATGAACCTGGAAATAACTACACCGCCATCTGTATGAACATGGAAATATCTACACCGCCATCTGTATGAACATGGAAATATCTAAGCCGCTAACTGTATGAACATGGAAATATCTACACCGCTATCTTTATGAACATGGAAATATCTACACCGCTTTCTGTATGAACATGGAAATATCTACACTGCTATCTGTATGAACATGGAAATATCTACACCACTATCTGTATGAACATGGAAATATCTACACTGCTATCTCTATGAACATGCAAATATCTACAGAGCTATCTGTATATCAATGGAAATATCTACACTACTATCTCTATAAACATGGAAATAACTACACTGCTATCTCTACAAATATGGAAATATCAACACCGCCATCTCTATGAACATGGAAATATCTACACCGCCATTTGTATGAACCTGGAAATATCTACACCGCCATCTCTATGAACATGGAAATACCTACACCACCATCTGTATGAACATGGAAATATCTTCACCGCCATCTGTGTGAACATGCATATATGTACACCGGCATATGGATGAACATGGAAATATCTACACCGCTATCTGCATGAACATGGAAATATCTACACAGCTATCTGAATATACATGGAAATATCTACACAGATTTCTCTATAAATATGGAAATAACTACAGCGCTATCTCTATGAACTTTGAAATATCTACACCGCCATCTGTATGAACATGGAAATATCTACACTGCCATCTGTACAAACATGGACATATCTACACCGCCATCTGTATTAAGATGGAAATATCTACACCGCTATCTGTATAAACATGGAAATATCTGCCCAACTATCTGTATAAACATGGAAATATCCGCACCGCTATCTGTATAAACATGGAAATATCTACACTGCTATCTGCTTAAACATGGAAATATCCACACCGCTATCTGTGTAAACATGGAAATGTCTACACCGCTATCTGTGTAAACAGGGAAATATCTACACCGCTATCTGTGTAAACATGGAAATGTCTACACTGCCATCTGTTTAAACCTGAAAATATCTACACCGCCATCCCTATAAACATGGAAATATCTGCACCGCCATCTATATGAACATGGAAATATCTACACCGCCATCTCTGTAAACGTGGAAATATCTTCACCGCTATCTGTATGAACTTGGAAATATCTACACTGCTCTCTGTATAAAATTGAAATTATCTACACCATTATCTCTATAAACATGGAAATATCTACACTGCTATCTGTATAAACATGGAAATATCTACACCGCTATCTGTATAAACATGGAAATATCATCACCGCTATCTGTATAAACATGGAAATATCTACAACGCTGTCTCTATAAACTTGGAAATAACTACACCACTATCTCTGTAAACATGGAAATATCTAGACCGCCATCTCTATAAACATGGAAATATCTACACCACCATCTGTATAAACATGGAAATATCTATACTGCTATCTGCATAAACATGGAAATATCTACACCGCCATCTCTATGAACATGGAAATATCTACACCGCCATCTGTAAGAACATGGAAATATCTATACCGCCATCTGTATGAACATGTAAATATCTACACCGCCATCTGTATGAACATGGAAATATCTACACCGCTAACTGTATGAACATGGAAATATCTACACCGCTGTCTGTATGAACATGGAAATATCTACACCGTTATCTGTATGAACATAGAAATATCTACACCGCTATCTGTATGAACATGGAAATAGCTACACCGCTATCTGTACGAACATGGAAATATCTACACCGCTCTCTGTATGAACATGCAAACATCTACACAGTTATCTGTATATCAATGGAAATATCTACACCGCTATCTCTATTAAGATGGAAATAACTACACTGCTATCTGTATAAACATGGAAATATCTACACCGCCACCTGTATGAACATGGAAATATCTACACTGCCATCCGTACAAACATGGAAATATCTACACCGCCATCTGTATGAACATGTAAATATCTTCACCGCCATCTGTATGAACATGGAAATATCTACACCGCTAAATGTATGAACATGGAAATGTCTACACCGCTATTGGTATGAACATGGAAATATCTACACCGCTATCTGTATGAACATGGAAATATCTACACCGCTATCTGTATGAACATGGAAATATCTACACCACTATCTGTATGAACATGGAAATATCTACAGCGCCATCTGTATCAACAAGAAAATATCTAAACCGCCATCTGTATGAACATGCAAATATCTACACCGCTAACTGTATGAACATTTAAATATCTACACCGCTATCTGTATGAACATGGAAATATCTACACCGCTATCTGTATGAACATGGAAATATCTGCACCGCTATCTTTATGAACATGGTAATATCTACACCGCTATCTGTATGACCATGCAAATATCTACACAGCTGTCTGTATATCAATGGAAATATCTACACTGCTGTCTCTATAAACATGGAAATAACTACACTGCTATCTGTATAAATATGGAGATATCTACACCGCAATCTCTATGAACATGGAAATATCTACACTGCCATCTGTATGAACATGGAAATATCTACACCGCTAACTGTATGAACATGGAAATATCTACACCGGTATCTGAATGAACATGGAAATAACTTCGCCATCTGTATGAACATGGAAATATCTACACCGCTAAATATATGAACATGGAAATGTCTACACCGCTATTGGTATGAACATGGAAATATCTACACCGCTATCTGTATGAACGTGGAAATATCTACACCGCTATCTGTATGAACATGGAAATATCTACACCACTATCTGTATGAACATGGAAATAACTACACCGCCATCTGTATGAACATGTAAATATCTACACCGCCATCTGTATGAACATGGAAATATCTCAACCGCTAACTGTATGAACATGGAAATATCTACACCGCTATCTGTATGAACATGGAAATATCTACACCGCTATCTCTATGAACATGCAAATATCTACAGAGCTATCTGTATATCAATGGAAATATCTACACTACTATCTCTATAAACATGGTAATAACTACACTGCTATCTCTACAAATATGGAAATATCAACACCGCCATCTCTATGAAATGGAAATATCTACACCGCCATTTGTATGAACCTGGAAAATCTACACCGCCATCTCTATGAACATGGAAATACCTACACCACCATCTGTATGAACATGGAAATATCTTCACCGCCATCAGTATGAACATGCATATATGTACACCGGCATATGGATGAACATGGAAATATCTATACCGCTATCTGCATGAACATGGAAATATCTACACAGCTATCTGAATATACATGGAAATATCTACACAGATTTCTCTATAAATATGGAAATAACTACAGCGCTATCTCTATAAACTTTGAAATATCTACACCTCCATCTTTATGAACATGGAAATATCTACACTGCCATCTGTACAAACATGGACATATCTACACCGCCATCTGTATTAAGATGGAAATATCTACACAGCTATCTGTATAAACATGGAAATATCTGCCCAACTATCTGCATAAACATGGAAATAACCGCACCGCTATCTGTATAAACATGGAAATATCTACACTGCTATCTGCATAAACATGGAAATATCCACACCGCTATCTGTGTAAACATGGAAATGTCTACACCGCTATCTTTGTAAACAGGGAAATATCTACACCGCTATCTGTGTAAACATGGAAATATCTACACTGCCATCTGTTTAAACCTGAAAATATCTACACCGCCATCCCTATAAACATGGAAATATCTGCACCGCCATCTATATGAACATGGAAATATCTACACCGCCATCTCTATAAACGTGGAAATATCTACACCGCTATCTGTATGAACTTGGAAATATCTACACTGCTCTCTGTATAAATTTGAAATTATCTACACCACTATCTCTATAAACATGGAAATATCTATACCGCTATCTGCATAAACATGGAAATATCTACACCGCCATCTCTATGAACATGGAAATATCTACACCGCCATCTGTAAGAACATGGAAATATCTATACCGCCATCTGTATGAACATGTAAATATCTACACTGCCATCTGTGTGAACATGGAAATATCTACACCGCTAACTGAACATGGAAATATCTACACCGCTGTCTGTATGAACATGGAAATATCTACACCGTTATCTGTATGAACATAGAAATATCTACACCGCTATCTGTATGAACATGGAAATAGCTACACCGCTATCTGTACGAACATGGAAATATCTACACCGCTATCTGTATGAACATGCAAACATCTACACAGTTATCTGTATATCAATGGAAATATCTACACCGCTATCTCTATTAACATGGAAATAACTACACTGCTACCTGTATAAACATGGAAATATCTACACCGCCACCTGTATGAACATGGAAATATCTACACTGCCATCCGTACAAACATGGAAATATCTACACCGCTATCTGTATGAACATGTAAATATCTTCACCGCCATCTGTATGAACATGGAAATACCAACACCGCTAAATGTATGAACATGGAAATGTCTACACCGCTATTGGTATGAACATGGAAATATCTACACCACTATCTGTATGAACATGGAAATATCTACACCGCTATCTGTATGAACATGGAAATATCTACACCACTATCTGTATGACCATGCAAATATCTACACAGCTGTCTGTATATCAATGGAAATATCTACACTGCTATCTCTATAAACATGGAAATAACTACACTGCCATCTGTAAATATGGAGATATCTACACCGCAATCTCTATGAACATGGAAATATCTACACTGCCATCTGTATGAACATGGAAATATCTACACCGCTAACTGTATGAACATGGAAATATCTACACCGGTATCTGTATGAATATGGAAATATCTTCGCCATCTCTATGAACAGGGAAATATCTATACCGCTAAATATATGAACATGGAAATGTCTACACAACTATTGGTATGAACATGGAAATATCTACACCGCTATCTGTATGAACGTGGAAATATCTACACCGCTATCTGTATGAACATGGAAATATCTACACCACTATCTGTATGAACATGGAAATAACTACACCGCCATCTGTATGAACATGTAAATATCTACACCGCCATCTGTATGAACATGGAAATATCTAAACCGCTAACTGTATGAACATGGAAATATCTACACCGCTATCTGTATGAACATGGAAATATCTACACCGCTATCTGTATGAACATGGAAATATCTACACCGCTATCTGTATGAACATGGAAATATCTACACCGCCATCTGTATCAACATGTAAATATCTACACCGCCATCTGTATGAACATACAAATATCTACACTGCTAACTGTATGAAGATTTAAATATCTACACCGCTATCTGTATGAACATGGAAATATCTACACCGCTATCTGTATTAACATGGAAATATCTACACAGCTATCTGTATGAACATGGAAATATCTACACCGCTATCTGTATGAACATGGAAATATCTACACCGCTATCTGTATGAACATGCAAATAACTACACAGCTATCTGTATATCAATGGCAATATCCAGACTGGTATCTCTATAAACATGGAAATAACTACACTGCTATCTGCATAAACATGGAAATATCTACACCGCCATCTCTATGAACATGGAAATATCTACACCGCCATTTGTATGAACCTGGAAATATCTACACCGCCATCTCTATGAACATGGAAATATCTACACGGCCATTTGTATGAACATGGAAATACCTACACCGCCATCTGTATGAACATGGAAATATCTTCACCGCCATTTGTATGAACATGGATATATGTACACCGGCATCTGGATGAAAATGGAAATATCTACACAGCTATCTGAATATACATGGAAATATCTACACAGATTTCTCTATAAATATGGAAATAACTTCATCGCTATCTCTATAAACTTCGAAATATCTACACCGCCATCTGTATGAACATGGAAATATCTACACGACCATCTGTACGATCATGGACGGATCTACACCGCAATCTGTATTCAGATGGAAATATCTACACCGCTATCTGTATAAACATGGAAATATCTGCCCAACTATCTGTATAAACATGGAAATACCGCACCGCTATCTGAATAAACATGGAAATATCCGCACAGCAATCTGTATAAACAAGGAAACATCTACACCGCCATCTGTGTAAACATGAAAATATCTACACCGCCATCCCTATAAACATGGAAATATCTACACCGCCATGTGTATGAACATGGAAATATCTACACCGCCATCTCTATAAACGTGGAAATATCTACACCGCTATCTGTATGAACTTGGAAATATCTGCACTGCTCTCTGTATAAAATTGAAATTATCTACACCACTATCTCTATAAACATGGAAATATCTACACTGCTATCTGTTTTAACATGGAAATATCTACACCGCTATCTGTATAAACATGGAAATAACTTCACCGCTATCTGTATAAACATGGAAATATCTACACCGCTGTCTCTATAAACTTGGAAATAACTAAACCACTATCTCTGTAAACATGGAAATATCTAGACCGCCATCTGTATAAACATGGAAATATCTACACCACCTTCTGTATAAACATGGAAATATCTATACCAATATCTGCATAAACATGGAAATATCTACACCGCCATCTCTATGAACATGGAAATAGCTACACCACTATCTGTACGAACATGGAAATATCTACACCGCTATCTGTATGAACATGCAAATATCCACACAGCTATCTGTATATCAATGGAAATATCTAAACCGCTATCTCTATTAACATGGAAATAATTACACTGCTATCTGTATAAACATGGAAATATCTACACCGCCACCTGTGTGAACATGGAAATATCTACACTTCCATCCGTACAAACATGGAAATATCTACACCGCCATCTGTATGAGCATGTAAATATCTTCACCGCCATCTGTGTGAATATGGAAATATCTACACCGCTAAATGTATGAACATGGAAATGTCTACACCGCTATTGGTATGAACATGGAAATATCTACACCGCTATCTGTATGAACATGGAAATATCTACACCGCCATCTGTACAAACATGGACATATCTACACCGCCATCTGTATTAAGATGGACATATCAACACCGCTATCTGTATAAACATGGAAATATCATCCCAACTATCTGTATAAACATGGAAATATCCGCACCGCTATCTGAATAAACATGGATTTATCTACTCTGCTATCTGCATAAACATGGAAATATCCACACTGCTCTCTGTGTAAACATGGAAATGTCTACACCGCTATCTGTGTAAACATGGAAATATCTACACCGCCATCTGTGTAAACACGAAAATATCTACACCGCCATCCCTATAAACATGGAAATATTTACACCGCCATCTGTATGAACATGGAAATATCTACACCGCCATGTCTATAAACATGGAAATATCTACAACGCCATCTGTACGAACATGGAAATATCTATACCGCCATCTGTATGAACATGTAAATATCTACACCGCCATCTGTATGAACATGGAAATGTCTACACCGCTAACTGTATGAACATTGAAATATCTACACCGCTATCTGTATGAACATGGAAATATCTACACCGTTATCTGTATGAACATGGAAATATCTACACCGCTATCTGTATGAACATGGAAATATCTACACCGCTATCTGTATGAACATGGAAATATCTACACCGCTGTCTGTATGAACATGGAAATATCTACACCGTTATCTGTATGAACATAGAAATATCTACACCGCTATCTGTATGAACATGGAAATAGCTACACCGCTATCTGTACGAACATGGAAATATCTACACCGCGATCTGTATGAACATGCAAACATCTACACAGTTATCTGTATATCAATGGAAATATCTACACCGCTATCTCTATTAACATGGAAATAACTACACTGCTATCTGTATAAACATGGAAATATCTACACCGCCAACTGTATGAACATGGAAATATCTACAGTGCCTTCCGTACAAACATGGAAATATCTACACCGCCATCTGTATGAACATGTAAATATCTTCACCGCCATCTGTATGAACATGGAAATATCTACACCGCTAAATGTATGAACATGGAAATGTCTACACCGCTATTGGTATGAACATGGAAATATCTACACCGCTATCTGTATGAACATGGAAATATCTACACCGCTATCTGTATGAACATGGAAATATCTACACCGCTGTCTCTATAAACTTGGAAATAACTAAACCACTATCTCTGTAAACATGGAAATATCTAGACCGCCATCTGTATAAACATGGAAATATCTACACCACCTTCTGTATAAACATGGAAATATCTATACCGATATCTGCATAAACATGGAAATATCTACACCGCCATCTCTATGAACATGGAAATAGCTACACCGCTATCTGTACGAACATGGAAATATCTACACCGCTATCTGTATGAACATGCAAATATCCACACAGCTATCTGTATATCAATGGAAATATCTAAACCGCTATCTCTATTAACATGGAAATAACTATACTGCTATCTGTATAAACATGGAAATATCTACACCGCCACCTGTGTGAACATGGAAATATCTACACTGCCATCCGTACAAACATGGAAATATCTACACCGCCATCTGTATGAGCATGTAAATATCTTCACCGCCATCTGTGTGAATATGGAAATATCTACACCGCTAAATGTATGAACATGGAAATGTCTACACCGCTATTGGTATGAACATGGAAATATCTACACCGCTATCTGTATGAACATGGAAATATCTACACCGCCATCTGTACAAACATGGACATATCTACACCGCCATCTGTATTAAGATGGACATATCAACACCGCTATCTGTATAAACATGGAAATATCATCCCAACTATCTGTATAAACATGGAAATATCTGCACCGCTATCTGTATAAACATGGATTTATCTACTCTGCTATCTGCATAAACATGGAAATATCCACACTGCTCTCTGTGTAAACATGGAAATGTCTACACCGCTATCTGTGTAAACATGGAAATATCTACACCGCCATCTGTGTAAACACGAAAATATCTACACCGCCATCCCTATAAACATGGAAATATTTACACCGCCATCTGTATGAACATGGAAATATCTACACCGCCATGTCTATAAACATGGAAATATCTACAACGCCATCTGTACGAACATGGAAATATCTATACCGCCATCTGTATGAACATGTAAATATCTACACCGCCATCTGTATGAACATGGAAATGTCTACACCGCTAACTGTATGAACATTGAAATATCTACACCGCTATCTGTATGAACATGGAAATATCTACACCGTTATCTGTATGAACATGGAAATATCTACACCGCTATCTGTATGAACATGGAAATATCTACACCGCTATCTGTATGAACATGGAAATATCTACACCGCTGTCTGTATGAACATGGAAATATCTACACCGTTATCTGTATGAACATTGAAATATCTACACCGCTATCTGTATGAACATGGAAATAGCTACACCGCTATCTGTACGAACATGGAAATATCTACACCGCTATCTGTATGAACATGCAAACATCTACACAGTTATCTGTATATCAATGGAAATATCTACACCGCTATCTCTATTAACATGGAAATAACTACACTGCTATCTGTATAAACATGGAAATATCTACACCGCCAACTGTATGAACATGGAAATATCTACAGTGCCTTCCGTACAAACATGGAAATATCTACACCGCCATCTGTATGAACATGTAAATATCTTCACCGCCATCTGTATGAACATGGAAATATCTACACCGCTAAATGTATGAACATGGAAATGTCTACACCGCTATTGGTATGAACATGGAAATATCTACACCGCTATCTGTATGAACATGGAAATATCTACACCGCTATCTGTATGAACATGGAAATATCTACACCGCCATTTGTATGAACATGGAAATATCTACACCGCCATCTCTGTAAACGTGGAAATATCTACGCCACTATCTGTATGAACTTGGAAATATCTACACTGCTCTCTGTATAAAATTGAAATTATCTACACCGTTATCTCTCTAAACATGGAAATATCTACACTGCTATCTGTATAAACATGGAAATATCTACACTGCTATCTGTATAAACATGGAAATAACTTCACCGCTATCTGTATAAACATGGAAATATCTACAACCCTGTCTCTATAAACTTGGAAATAACTACATCACTATCTCTGTAAACATGGAAATATCTAGACCGCCATCTCTATAAACATGGAAATGTCTACACCACCATCTGTATATACATGGAAATATCTATACCGCTATCTGCATAAACATGGAAATATCTACACCGCCATCTCTATGAACATGGAAATATCTACACCGCCATCTGTATGAACATGTAAATATCTTCACCGCCATCTGTAGGAACATGGAAATATCTACACCGCTGAATGTATGAACATGGAAATGTCTACACCGCTATTGGTATGAACATGGAAATATCTACACTGCTATCTGTATGAACATGGAAATATCTACACTGCCATCTGTATGAACATGGAAATATCTACACCGCTATCTTTATGAACATGGAATATCTACACCGCCATCTGTATCAACATGTAAATATCTACACAGCCATCTGTATGAACATGGAAATATCTACACCGCTAACTGTATGAACATTTAAATATCTTCACAGCTATCTGTATGAACATGGAAATATCAACACCGCTATCTGTATTAACATGGAAATATCTACACCGCTATCTGTATGAACATGGAAATATCTACACCGCTATCTGTATGAACATGGAAATATCTACACCACTATCTGTATGAACATGGAAATATCTACACCGCCATCTGTATCAACAAGAAAATATCTACTCCGCCATCTGTATGAACATGCAAATATCTACACCGCTAACTGTATGAACATGTAAATATCTATACCGCTATCTGTATGAACATGGAAATATCTACACCGCTATCTGTATGAACATGGAAATATCTGCACCGCTATCTTTACGAACATGGTAATATCTACACCGCTATCTGTATGACCATGCAAATATCTACACAGCTGTCTGTATATCAATGGAAATATGTACACTGCTATCTCTATAAACATGGAAATAACTACACTGCTATCTGTATAAATATAGAGATATCTACACCGCAATCTCTATGAACATGGAAATATCTACACTGCCATCTGTATGAACATGGAAATATCTACACCGCTAACTGTATGAACATTGAAATATCTACACCGCTATCTGTATGAACATGGAAATATCTTCGCCATCTGTATGAACATGGAAATATCTACACCGCTAAATATATGAACATGGAAATGTCTACACTGCTATCTGTTTTAACATGGAAATATCTACACCGCTATCTGTATAAACATGGAAATAACTTCACCGCTATCTGTATAAACATGGAAATATCTACACCGCTGTCTCTATAAACTTGGAAATAACTAAACCACTATCTCTGTAAACATGGAAATATCTAGACCGCCATCTCTATAAACATGGAAATATCTACACCACCTTCTGTATAAACATGGAAATATCTATACCGATATCTGCATAAACATGGAAATATCTACACCGCCATCTCTATGAACATGGAATTATCTACACCGCCATCTGTACGAACATGGAAATATCTATACCGCCATCTGTATGAACATGTAAATATCTACACCGCCATCTGTATGAACATGGAAATAGCTACACCGCTATCTGTACGAACATGGAAATATCTACACCGCTATCTGTATGAACATGCAAATATCCACACAGCTATCTGTATATCAATGGAAATATCTAAACCGCTATCTCTATTAACATGGAAATAACTACACTGCTATCTGTATAAACATGGAAATATCTTCACCGCCACCTGTGTGAACATGGAAATATCTACACTGCCATCCGTACAAACATGGAAATATCTACACCGCCATCTGTATGAACATGTAAATATCTTCACCGCCATCTGTGTGAATATGGAAATATCTACACCGCTAAATGTATGAACATGGAAATGTCTACACCGCTATTGGTATGAACATGGAAATATCTACACCGCTATCTGTATGAACATGGAAATATCTACACCGCCATCTGTAAAAACATGGACATATCTACACTGCCATCTGTATTAAGATGGACATATCAACACCGCTATCTGTATAAACATGGAAATATCAGCCCAACTATCTGTATAAACATGGAAATATCCGCACCGCTATCTGTATAAACATGGATTTATCTACACTGCTGTCTGCATAAACATGGAAATATCCACACTGCTCTCTGTGTAAACATGGAAATGTCTACATTGCTATCTGTGTAAACATGGAAATATCTACACCGCCATCTGTGTAAACATGAAAATATCTACACCGCCATCCCTATAAACATGGAAATATTTACACCGCCATCTGTATGAACATGGAAATATCTACACCGCTATCTGTATGAACATGGAAATATCTACACCGCTATCTGTATGAACATGGAAATATCTACACCACTATCTGTATGAACATGGAAATATCTACACCGCCATCTGTATCAACAAGAAAATATCTACTCCGCCATCTGTATGAACATGCAAATATCTACACCGCTAACTGTATGAACATTTAAATATCTATACCGCTATCTGTATGAACATGGAAATATCTACACCGCTATCTGTATGAACATGGAAATATCTGCACCGCTATCTTTGCGAACATGGAAATATCTACACCGCTATCTGTATGACCATGCAAATATCTACACAGCTGTCTGTATATCAATGGAAATATCTCCACTGCTATCTCTATAAACATGGAAATAACTACACTGCTATCTGTATAAATATGGAGATATCTACACCGCCATCTCTATGAACATGGAAATATCTACACTTCCATCTGTATGAACATGGAAATATCTACACCGCTAATTGTATGAACATGGAAATATCTACACCGCTATCTGTATGAACATGGAAATATCTTCGCCATCTGTATGAACATGGAAATATCTACACCGCTAAATATATGAACATGGAAATGTCTACACCGCTATTGGTATGAACATGGAAATATCTACACCGCTATCTGTATGAAAATGGAAATATCTACACCGCTATCTGTAAGAACATGGAAATATCTACACCGCTATCTGTATGAACATGGAAATATCTACACCGCCATCTGTATGAACATGGAAATATCTAAACCGCTAACTGTATGAACATGGAAATATCTACACCGCTATCTGTATGAACATGCAAACATCACAGTTATCTGTATATCAATGGAAATATCTACACCGCTATCTCTATTAACATGGAAATAACTACACTGCTATCTGTATAAACATGGAAATATCTACACCGCCAACTGTATGAACATGGAAATATCTACACTGCCATCCGTACAAACATGGAAATATCTACACCGCCATCTGTATGAACATGGAAATATCTACACCGCTAAATGTATGAACATGGAAATGTCTACACCGCTATTGGTATGAACATGGAAATATCTACACCGGTATCTGTATGAACATGGAAATATCTACACCGCTATCTGTATGAACATGGAAATATCTACACCGCTATCTGTATGAACATGGAAATATCTACACCGCCATCTGTATCAACATGTAAATATCTACACCGCCATCTGTATGAACATGCAAATATCTACACCGCTAACTGTATGAACATTTAAATATCTACACCGCTATCTGTAGGAACATGGAAATATCTACACCGCTGTCTGTATGAACATGGAAATATCTACACCACTATCTGTATGAACATGGAAATATCTACACCGCTATCTGTATGAACATGGAAATATCTACACCGCTATCTGTATGAACATGCAAATATCTACACAGCTATCTGTATATCAATGGAAATATCCAGACTGGTATCCCTATAAACATGGAAATAACTACAATGCTATCTGTATAAACATGGAAATATCTACACCGCCATCTCTATGAACATGGAAATATCTACACCGCCATTTGTATGAACCTGGAAATATCTACACCGCCATCTCTATGAACATGGAAATATCTACACAATTTGTATGAACATGGATATGCCTACACCGCCATCTGTATGAACATGGAAATATCTTCACCGCCATTTGTATGAAGATGGATATATGTACACCGGCATCTGGATGAACATGGAAATATCTACACCGTAATCTGCATGAACATGGAAACATCTACACAGCTATCTGAATATACATGAAAATATCTACACAGATTTCTCTATAAATATGGAAATAACTACATTGCTATCTCTATAAACTTCGAAATATCTACACCGCCATCTGTATGAACATGGAAATATCTCCATCGCCATCTGTACGATCATGGACATATCTACACCGCCATTTGTATTAGATGGAAATATCTACACCGCTATCTGTATAAACATTGAAATATCTGCCCAACTATCTGTGTAAACATGGAAATATCCGCACCGCTATCTGAATAAACATTGAAATATCCGCACCGCTATCTGTATAAACATGGAAATATCTACACTGCTATCTGCATAAACATGGAAATATCCACACTGCTATCTGTGTAAACATGGAAATGTCTACACCGGTATCTGTGTAAACATGGAAATATCTACACCGCCATCTGTGTAAACATGAAAATATCTAAACCGCCATCCCTATAAACATGGAAATATCTACACCGTCCTCTGTATGAACATGGAAATATCTACACCGCCATCTCTGTAAACGTGGAAATATCTACACTGCTATCTGTATGAACTTGGAAATATCTACACTGCTCTCTGTATGAAATTGAAATTATCTACAACACTATCTCTATAAACATGGAAATATCTACACTGCTATCTGTATGAACATGGAAATATCTACACCTCTATCTGTATAAACATGGAAATATCTTCACCGCTATCTGTATAAACATGGAAATATCTACAACGCTGTCTCTATATACTTGGAAATAACTACACAACAATCTCTGTAAACATGGAAATATCTAGACCGCCATCTCTATAAACATGGAAATATCTACACCACCATCTGTATAAACATGGAAATATCTATACCGCTAACTGCAAAAACATGGAAATATCTACACCGCCATCTCTATGAACATGGAAATATCTACAACGCCATCTGTACGAACATGGAAGTATCTATACCGCCATCTGTATGAACATGTAAATATCTACACCGCCATCTGTATGAACATGGAAATATCTACACCGCTAACTGTATGAACATGGAAATATCTACACTGCTATCTGTATGAACATGGAAATATCTACACCGTTATCTGTATGAACATGGAAATATCTACACCGCTATCTGTATGAACATGGAAATATCTACACCGCTATGTGTACGAACATGGAAAATATCTACACCACTATCTGTATGAACATGCAAATATCTACACAGCTATCTGTATATCAATGGAAATATCTACACAGCTGTCTCTATAAACATCGAAATAACTACACTGCTATCTCTGTAAACATGGAAATATCTACACCGCCATCTGTATGAACATGGAAATATCTACACCGCCATCTGTATGAACAGGTAAATATCTACACCGCCATCTGTGTGAATATGGAAATATCTACACCGCTAACTGTAGGAACATGGAAATATCTACACTGCTATCTGTATGAACATGGAAATATCTACACCGCTATCAGTATGGACATGGAAATATCTACACCGCTATCTGTATGAACATGGAAATATCTACACCGCTATCTGTATGAACATGGAAATATCTAGACCGCTATCTGTATGAACATGCAAATATGTACACAGCTATCTGTATATCAGTGAAAATATCTACACTGCTATCCCTATAAACATGGAAATAACTACACTGCTATCTGTATAAATATGGAAAAATCTACACTGCCATCTCTATGAACATGGAAATATCTACACCGCCATTTGTATGAACATGGAAATATCTACACCGCCATCTCAATGAACATGGAAATATCTACACCGCCATTTGTATGAACATGGAAATATCTACACCACCATCTGTATAAACATGGAAATATCTATACCGCTATCTGCATAAACATGGAGATGTCTACACCGCCATCACTAAGAACATGGAAATATCTACAACGCCATCTGTACGAACATGGAAATATCTATACCGCCATCTGAATGAACATGTAAATATCTACACCGCCATCTGTATGAACATGGAAATATCTACACCGCTCATTGTATGAACATGGAAATATCTACACCGCTATCTGTATGAACATGGAAATATCTACATCGTTTTCTGTATGAACGTGGAAATATCTACACCGCATTCTCTATGAACATGGAAATATCTACACCGTTATCTGTACGAACATGAAAATATCTACACCGCTATCTGTATGACCATGCAAATATCTACACAGCTGTCTGTATATCAATGGAAATATCTACACTGCTATCTCTATAAACATGGAAATAAATACAATGCTATCTGTATAAATATGGAGATATCTACACCGCCATCTCTATGAACATGGAAATATCTACACCGCCATCTGTATGAACATGGAAATATCTACACCGCTAACTGTATGAACATGGAAATACCTACACTGCTATCTGTATGAACATGGAAATATCTTCGCCATCTGTATGAACATGGAAATATCTACACCGCTAAATATATGAACATGGAAATGTCTACACCGCTATTGGTATGAACATGGAAATATCTACACCGCTATCTGTATGAACATGGAAATATCTACACCGCTATATGTATGAACATGGAAATATCTTCACCGCTAACTGTATGAACCTGGAAATAACTACACCGCCATCTGTATGAACATGGAAATATCTACACCGCCATCTGTATGAACATGGAAATATCTAAGCCGCTAACTGTATGAACATGGAAATATCTACACCGCTATCTTTATGAACATGGAAATATCTACACCGCTTTCTGTATGAACATGGAAATATCTACACTGCTATCTGTATGAACATGGAAATATCTACACCACTATCTGTATGAACATGGAAATATCTACACTGCTATCTCTATGAACATGCAAATATCTACAGAGCTATCTGTATATCAATGGAAATATCTACACTACTATCTCTATAAACATGGAAATAACTACACTGCTATCTCTACAAATATGGAAATATCAACACCGCCATCTCTATGAACATGGAAATATCTACACCGCCATTTGTATGAACCTGGAAATATCTACACCGCCATCTCTATGAACATGGAAATACCTACACCACCATCTGTATGAACATGGAAATATCTTCACCGCCATCTGTATGAACATGCATATATGTACACCGGCATATGGATGAACATGGAAATATCTACACCGCTATCTGCATGAACATGGAAATATCTACACAGCTATCTGAATATACATGGAAATATCTACACAGATTTCTCTATAAATATGGAAATAACTACAGCGCTATCTCTATGAACTTTGAAATATCTACACCGCCATCTGTATGAACATGGAAATATCTACACTGCCATCTGTACAAACATGGACATATCTACACCGCCATCTGTATTAAGATGGAAATATCTACACCGCTATCTGTATAAACATGGAAATATCTGCCCAACTATCTGTATAAACATGGAAATATCCGCACCGCTATCTGTATAAACATGGAAATATCTACACTGCTATCTACTTAAACATGGAAATATCCACACCGCTATCTGTGTAAACATGGAAATGTCTACACCGCTATCTGTGTAAACAGGGAAATATCTACACCGCTATCTGTGTAAACATGGAAATATCTACACTGCCATCTGTTTAAACCTGAAAATATCTACACCGCCATCCCTATAAACATGGAAATATCTGCACCGCCATCTATATGAACATGGAAATATCTACACCGCCATCTCTGTAAACGTGGAAATATCTTCACCGCTATCTGTATGAACTTGGAAATATCTAGACTGCTCTCTGTATAAAATTGAAATTATCTACACCATTATCTCTATAAACATGGAAATATCTACACTGCTATCTGTATAAACATGGAAATATCTACACCGCTATCTGTATAAACATGGAAATATCATCACCGCTATCTGTATAAACATGGAAATATCTACAACGCTGTCTCTATAAACTTGGAAATAACTACACCACTATCTCTGTAAACATGGAAATATCTAGACCGCCATCTCTATAAACATGGAAATATCTACACCACCATCTGTATAAACATGGAAATATCTATACTGCTATCTGCATAAACATGGAAATATCTACACCGCCATCTCTATGAACATGGAAATATCTACACCGCCATCTGTAAGAACATGGAAATATCTATACCGCCATCTGTATGAACATGTAAATATCTACACCGCCATCTGTATGAACATGGAAATATCTACACCGCTAACTGTATGAACATGGAAATATCTACACCGCTGTCTGTATGAACATGGAAATATCTACACCGTTATCTGTATGAACATAGAAATATCTACACCGCTATCTGTATGAACATGGAAATAGCTACACCGCTATCTGTACGAACATGGAAATATCTACACCGCTATCTGTATGAACATGCAAACATCTACACAGTTATCTGTATATCAATGGAAATATCTACACCGCTATCTCTATTAAGATGGAAATAACTACACTGCTATCTGTATAAACATGGAAATATCTACACCGCCACCTGTATGAACATGGAAATATCTACACTGCCATCCGTACAAACATGGAAATATCTACACCGCCATCTGTATGAACATGTAAATATCTTCACCGCCATCTGTATGAACATGGAAATATCTACACCGCTAAATGTATGAACATGGAAATGTCTACACCGCTATTGGTATGAACATGGAAATATCTACACCGCTATCTGTATGAACATGGAAATATCTACACCGCTATCTGTATGAACATGGAAATATCTACACCACTATCTGTATGAACATGGAAATATCTACAGCGCCATCTGTATCAACAAGAAAATATCTAAACCGCCATCTGTATGAACATGCAAATATCTACACCGCTAACTGTATGAACATTTAAATATCTACACCGCTATCTGTATGAACATGGAAATATCTACACCGCTATCTGTATGAACATGGAAATATCTGCACCGCTATCTTTATGAACATGGTAATATCTACACCGCTATCTGTATGACCATGCAAATATCTACACAGCTGTCTGTATATCAATGGAAATATCTACACTGCTGTCTCTATAAACATGGAAATAACTACACTGCTATCTGTATAAATATGGAGATATCTACACCGCAATCTCTATGAACATGGAAATATCTACACTGCCATCTGTATGAACATGGAAATATCTACACCGCTAACTGTATGAACATGGAAATATCTACACCGGTATCTGAATGAACATGGAAATAACTTCGCCATCTGTATGAACATGGAAATATCTACACCGCTAAATATATGAACATGGAAATGTCTACACCGCTATTGGTATGAACATGGAAATATCTACACCGCTATCTGTATGAACGTGGAAATATCTACACCGCTATCTGTATGAACATGGAAATATCTACACCACTATCTGTATGAACATGGAAATAACTACACCGCCATCTGTATGAACATGTAAATATCTACACCGCCATCTGTATGAACATGGAAATATCTCAACCGCTAACTGTATGAACATGGAAATATCTACACCGCTATCTGTATGAACATGGAAATATCTACACCGCTATCTCTATGAACATGCAAATATCTACAGAGCTATCTGTATATCAATGGAAATATCTACACTACTATCTCTATAAACATGGTAATAACTACACTGCTATCTCTACAAATATGGAAATATCAACACCGCCATCTCTATGAAATGGAAATATCTACACCGCCATTTGTATGAACCTGGAAAATCTACACCGCCATCTCTATGAACATGGAAATACCTACACCACCATCTGTATGAACATGGAAATATCTTCACCGCCATCAGTATGAACATGCATATATGTACACCGGCATATGGATGAACATGGAAATATCTATACCGCTATCTGCATGAACATGGAAATATCTACACAGCTATCTGAATATACATGGAAATATCTACACAGATTTCTCTATAAATATGGAAATAACTACAGCGCTATCTCTATAAACTTTGAAATATCTACACCGCCATCTTTATGAACATGGAAATATCTACACTGCCATCTGTACAAACATGGACATATCTACACCGCCATCTGTATTAAGATGGAAATATCTACACCGCTATCTGTATAAACATGGAAATATCTGCCCAACTATCTGCATAAACATGGAAATAACCGCACCGCTATCTGTATAAACATGGAAATATCTACACTGCTATCTGCATAAACATGGAAATATCCACACCACTATCTGTGTAAACATGGAAATGTCTACACCGCTATCTTTGTAAACAGGGAAATATCTACACCGCTATCTGTGTAAACATGGAAATATCTACACTGCCATCTGTTTAAACCTGAAAATATCTACACCGCCATCCCTATAAACATGGAAATATCTGCACCGCCATCTATATGAACATGGAAATATCTACACCGCCATCTCTATAAACGTGGAAATATCTACACCGCTATCTGTATGAACTTGGAAATATCTACACTGCTCTCTGTATAAATTTGAAATTATCTACACCACTATCTCTATAAACATGGAAATATCTATACCGCTATCTGCATAAACATGGAAATATCTACACCGCCATCTCTATGAACATGGAAATATCTACACCGCCATCTGTAAGAACATGGAAATATCTATACCGCCATCTGTATGAACATGTAAATATCTACACTGCCATCTGTGTGAACATGGAAATATCTACACCGCTAACTGAACATGGAAATATCTACACCGCTGTCTGTATGAACATGGAAATATCTACACCGTTATCTGTATGAACATAGAAATATCTACACCGCTATCTGTATGAACATGGAAATAGCTACACCGCTATCTGTACGAACATGGAAATATCTACACCGCTATCTGTATGAACATGCAAACATCTACACAGTTATCTGTATATCAATGGAAATATCTACACCGCTATCTCTATTAACATGGAAATAACTACACTGCTACCTGTATAAACATGGAAATATCTACACCGCCACCTGTATGAACATGGAAATATCTACACTGCCATCCATACAAACATGGAAATATCTACACCGCCATCTGTATGAACATGTAAATATCTTCACCGCCATCTGTATGAACATGGAAATACCTACACCGCTAAATGTATGAACATGGAAATGTCTACACCGCTATTGGTATGAACATGGAAATATCTACACCACTATCTGTATGAACATGGAAATATCTACACCGCTATCTGTATGAACATGGAAATATCTACACCACTATCTGTATGACCATGCAAATATCTACACAGCTGTCTGTATATCAATGGAAATATCTACACTGCTATCTCTATAAACATGGAAATAACTACACTGCCATCTGTAAATATGGAGATATCTACACCGCAATCTCTATGAACATGGAAATATCTACACTGCCATCTGTATGAACATGGAAATATCTACACCGCTAACTGTATGAACATGGAAATATCTACACCGGTATCTGTATGAATATGGAAATATCTTCGCCATCTCTATGAACAGGGAAATATCTATACCGCTAAATATATGAACATGGAAATGTCTACACAACTATTGGTATGAACATGGAAATATCTACACCGCTATCTGTATGAACGTGGAAATATCTACACCGCTATCTGTATGAACATGGAAATATCTACACCACTATCTGTATGAACATGGAAATAACTACACCGCCATCTGTATGAACATGTAAATACCTACACCGCCATCTGTATGAACATGGAAATATCTAAACCGCTAACTGTATGAACATGGAAATATCTACACCGCTATCTGTATGAACATGGAAATATCTACACCGCTATCTGTATGAACATGGAAATATCTACACCGCTATCTGTATGAACATGGAAATATCTACACCGCCATCTGTATCAACATGTAAATATCTACACCGCCATCTGTATGAACATACAAATATCTACACTGCTAACTGTATGAAGATTTAAATATCTACACCGCTATCTGTATGAACATGGAAATATCTACACCGCTATCTGTATTAACATGGAAATATCTACACAGCTATCTGTATGAACATGGAAATATCTACACCGCTATCTGTATGAACATGGAAATATCTACACCGCTATCTGTATGAACATGCAAATAACTACACAGCTATCTGTATATCAATGGCAATATCCAGACTGGTATCTCTATAAACATGGAAATAACTACACTGCTATCTGCATAAACATGGAAATATCTACACCGCCATCTCTATGAACATGGAAATATCTACACCGCCATTTGTATGAACCTGGAAATATCTACACCGCCATCTCTATGAACATGGAAATATCTACACGGCCATTTGTATGAACATGGAAATACCTACACCGCCATCTGTATGAACATGGAAATATCTTCACCGCCATTTGTATGAACATGGATATATGTACACCGGCATCTGGATGAAAATGGAAATATCTACACAGCTATCTGAATATACATGGAAATATCTTCACAGATTTCTCTATAAATATGGAAATAACTTCATCGCTATCTCTATAAACTTCGAAATATCTACACCGCCATCTGTATGAACATGGAAATATCTACACGACCATCTGTACGATCATGGACGGATCTACACCGCAATCTGTATTCAGATGGAAATATCTACACCGCTATCTGTATAAACATGGAAATATCTGCCCAACTATCTGTATAAACATGGAAATACCGCACCGCTATCTGAATAAACATGGAAATATCCGCACAGCAATCTGTATAAACAAGGAAACATCTACACCGCCATCTGTGTAAACATGAAAATATCTACACCGCCATCCCTATAAACATGGAAATATCTACACCGCCATGTGTATGAACATGGAAATATCTACACCGCCATCTCTATAAACGTGGAAATACCTACACCGCTATCTGTATGAACTTGGAAATATCTGCACTGCTCTCTGTATAAAATTGAAATTATCTACACCACTATCTCTATAAACATGGAAATATCTACACTGCTATCTGTTTTAACATGGAAATATCTACACCGCTATCTGTATAAACATGGAAATAACTTCACCGCTATCTGTATAAACATGGAAATATCTACACCGCTGTCTCTATAAACTTGGAAATAACTAAACCACTATCTCTGTAAACATGGAAATATCTAGACCGCCATCTGTATAAACATGGAAATATCTACACCACCTTCTGTATAAACATGGAAATATCTATACCGATATCTGCATAAACATGGAAATATCTACACCGCCATCTCTATGAACATGGAAATAGCTACACCGCTATCTGTACGAACATGGAAATATCTACACCGCTATCTGTATGAACATGCAAATATCCACACAGCTATCTGTATATCAATGGAAATATCTAAACCGCTATCTCTATTAACATGGAAATAACTACACTGCTATCTGTATAAACATGGAAATATCTACACCGCCACCTGTGTGAACATGGAAATATCTACACTGCCATCCGTACAAACATGGAAATATCTACACCGCCATCTGTATGAGCATGTAAATATCTTCACCGCCATCTGTGTGAATATGGAAATATCTACACCGCTAAATGTATGAACATGGAAATGTCTACACCGCTATTGGTATGAACATGGAAATATCTACACCGCTATCTGTATGAACATGGAAATATCTACACCGCCATCTGTACAAACATGGACATATCTACACCGCCATCTGTATTAAGATGGACATATCAACACCGCTATCTGTATAAACATGGAAATATCATCCCAACTATCTGTATAAACATGGAAATATCCACACCGCTATCTGTATAAACATGGATTTATCTACTCTGCTATCTGCATAAACATGGAAATATCCACACTGCTCTCTGTGTAAACATGGAAATGTCAACACCGCTATCTGTGTAAACATGGAAATATCTACACCGCCATCTGTGTAAACACGAAAATATCTACACCGCCATCCCTATAAACATGGAAATATTTACACCGCCATCTGTATGAACATGGAAATATCTACACCGCCATGTCTATAAACATGGAAATATCTACAACGCCATCTGTACGAACATGGAAATATCTATACCGCCATCTGTATGAACATGTAAATATCTACACCGCCATCTGTATGAACATGGAAATGTCTACACCGCTAACTGTATGAACATTGAAATATCTACACCGCTATCTGTATGAACATGGAAATATCTACACCGTTATCTGTATGAACATGGAAATATCTACACCGCTATCTGTATGAACATGGAAATATCTACACCGCTATCTGTATGAACATGGAAATATCTACACCGCTGTCTGTATGAACATGGAAATATCTACACCGTTATCTGTATGAACATAGAAATATCTACACCGCTATCTGTATGAACATGGAAATAGCTACACCGCTATCTGTACGAACATGGAAATATCTACACCGCGATCTGTATGAACATGCAAACATCTACACAGTTTTCTGTATATCAATGGAAATATCTACACCGCTATCTCTATTAACATGGAAATAACTACACTGCTATCTGTATAAACATGGAAATATCTACACCGCCAACTGTATGAACATGGAAATATCTACAGTGCCTTCCGTACAAACATGGAAATATCTACACCGCCATCTGTATGAACATGTAAATATCTTCACCGCCATCTGTATGAACATGGAAATATCTACACCGCTAAATGTATGAACATGGAAATGTCTACACCGCTATTGGTATGAACATGGAAATATCTACACCGCTATCTGTATGAACATGGAAATATCTACACCGCTATCTGTATGAACATGGAAATATCTACACCGCTGTCTCTATAAACTTGGAAATAACTAAACCACTATCTCTGTAAACATGGAAATATCTAGACCGCCATCTGTATAAACATGGAAATATCTACACCACCTTCTGTATAAACATGGAAATATCTATACCGATATCTGCATAAACATGGAAATATCTACACCGCCATCTCTATGAACATGGAAATAGCTACACCGCTATCTGTACGAACATGGAAATATCTACACCGCTATCTGTATGAACATGCAAATATCCACACAGCTATCTGTATATCAATGGAAATATCTAAACCGCTATCTCTATTAACATGGAAATAACTACACTGCTATCTGTATAAACATGGAAATATCTACACCGCCACCTGTGTGAACATGGAAATATCTACACTGCCATCCGTACAAACATGGAAATATCTACACCGCCATCTGTATGAGCATGTAAATATCTTCACCGCCATCTGTGTGAATATGGAAATATCTACACCGCTAAATGTATGAACATGGAAATGTCTACACCGCTATTGGTATGAACATGGAAATATCTACACCGCTATCTGTATGAACATGGAAATATCTACACCGCCATCTGTACAAACATGGACATATCTACACCGCCATCTGTATTAAGATGGACATATCAACACCGCTATCTGTATAAACATGGAAATATCATCCCAACTATCTGTATAAACATGGAAATATCTGCACCGCTATCTGTATAAACATGGATTTATCTACTCTGCTATCTGCATAAACATGGAAATATCCACACTGCTCTCTGTGTAAACATGGAAATGTCTACACCGCTATCTGTGTAAACATGGAAATATCTACACCGCCATCTGTGTAAACACGAAAATATCTACACCGCCATCCCTATAAACATGGAAATATTTACACCGCCATCTGTATGAACATGGAAATATCTACACCGCCATGTCTATAAACATGGAAATATCTACAACGCCATCTGTACGAACATGGAAATATCTATACCGCCATCTGTATGAACATGTAAATATCTACACCGCCATCTGTATGAACATGGAAATGTCTACACCGCTAACTGTATGAACATTGAAATATCTACACCGCTATCTGTATGAACATGGAAATATCTACACCGTTATCTGTATGAACATGGAAATATCTACACCGCTATCTGTATGAACATGGAAATATCTACACCGCTATCTGTATGAACATGGAAATATCTACACCGCTGTCTGTATGAACATGGAAATATCTACACCGTTATCTGTATGAACATTGAAATATCTACACCGCTATCTGTATGAACATGGAAATATCTACACCGCTTTCAGTATGAACATGCAAATACCTACACAGCTATCTGTATATCAATGGAAATATCTACACTGCTATCTCTATAAACATGGAAATAACTACACTGCTATCTGTATAAACATGGAAATATCTTCACCGCTATCTGTATAAACATGGAAATATCTACACCGCCACCTGTATGAACATGGAAATATCTACAGTGCCATCCGTACGAACATGGAAATATCTACACCGCCATCTGTATGAACATGTAAATATCTAAAACGCCATCTGTATGAACATGGAAATATCTACACCGTTATCTGTATGAACATGGAAATATCTACACCGCTATCTGTATGAACATGGAAATATCTACACCGCTGTCTGTATGAACATGGAAATATCTACACCGTTATCTGTATGAACATTGAAATATCTACACCGCTATCTGTATGAACATGGAAATAGCTACACCGCTATCTGTACGAACATGGAAATATCTACACCGCTATCTGTATGAACATGCAAACATCTACACAGTTATCTGTATATCAATGGAAATATCTACACCGCTATCTCTATTAACATGGAAATAACTACACTGCTATCTGTATAAACATGGAAATATCTACACCGCCAACTGTATGAACATGGAAATATCTACAGTGCCTTCCGTACAAACATGGAAATATCTACACCGCCATCTGTATGAACATGTAAATATCTTCACCGCCATCTGTATGAACATGGAAATATCTACACCGCTAAATGTATGAACATGGAAATGTCTACACCGCTATTGGTATGAACATGGAAATATCTACACCGCTATCTGTATGAACATGGAAATATCTACACCGCTATCTGTATGAACATGGAAATATCTACACCGCCATTTGTATGAACATGGAAATATCTACACCGCCATCTCTGTAAACGTGGAAATATCTACGCCACTATCTGTATGAACTTGGAAATATCTACACTGCTCTCTGTATAAAATTGAAATTATCTACACCGTTATCTCTCTAAACATGGAAATATCTACACTGCTATCTGTATAAACATGGAAATATCTACACTGCTATCTGTATAAACATGGAAATAACTTCACCGCTATCTGTATAAACATGGAAATATCTACAACGCTGTCTCTATAAACTTGGAAATAACTACATCACTATCTCTGTAAACATGGAAATATCTAGACCGCCATCTCTATAAACATGGAAATGTCTACACCACCATCTGTATATACATGGAAATATCTATACCGCTATCTGCATAAACATGGAAATATCTACACCGCCATCTCTATGAACATGGAAATATCTACACCGCCATCTGTATGAACATGTAAATATCTTCACCGCCATCTGTAGGAACATGGAAATATCTACACCGCTAAATGTATGAACATGGAAATGTCTACACCGCTATTGGTATGAACATGGAAATATCTACACCGCTATCTGTATGAACATGGAAATATCTACACTGCCATCTGTATGAACATGGAAATATCTACACCGCTATCTTTATGAACATGGAATATCTACACCGCCATCTGTATCAACATGTAAATATCTACACAGCCATCTGTATGAACATGGAAATATCTACACCGCTAACTGTATGAACATTTAAATATCTTCACAGCTATCTGTATGAACATGGAAATATCAACACCGCTATCTGTATTAACATGGAAATATCTACACCGCTATCTGTATGAACATGGAAATATCTACACCGCTATCCGCATGAACATGGAAATATCTTCGCCATCTCTATGAACATGGAAATATCTACACCGCTAAATATATGAACATGGAAATGTCTACACCGCTATTGGTATGAACATGGAAATATCTACACCACTATCTGTATGAACATGGAAATATCTACACCACCATCCGTATCAACAAGAACATATCTACTCCGTCATCTGTATGAACATGCAAATATCTACACCGCTAACTGTATGAACATTTAAATATCTATACCGCTATATGTATGAACATGGAAATATCTACACCGCTATCTGTATGAACATGGAAATATCTGCACCGCTATCTTTACGAACATGGAAATATCTACACCGCTATCTGTATGACCATGCAAATATCTACACAGCTGTCTGTATATCAATGGAAATATCTACACTGCTATCTCTATAAACATGGAAATAACTACACTGCTATCTGTATAAATATGGAGATATCTACACCGCCATCTCTATGAACATGGAAATATCTACACTTCCATCTGTATGAACATGGAAATATCTACACCGCTAACTGTATGAACATTGAAATATCTAAACCGCTATCTGTATGAACATGGAAATATCTTCGCCATCTGTATGAACATGGAAATATCTACACCGCTAAATATATGAACATGGAAATGTCTACACTGCTATTGGTATGAACATGGAAATATCTACACCGCTACCTGTATGAACATGGAAATATCTACACGGCTATCTGTATGAACATGGAAATATCTACACCACTATCTGTATGAACATGGAAATAACTACACCGCCATCTGTATGAACATTTAAATATCTACACCGCCATCTGTATGAACATGGAAATATCTAAACCGCTAACTGTATGAACATGGAAATACCTACACTGCTATCTGTATGAACATGGAAATATCTACACCGCTATCTGTATGAACATGGAAATATCTACACCGCTATCTGTATGAACATGGAAATATCTACACTGCTATCTGTATGAACATGGAAATATATTCACCGCTATCTGTATAAACATGGAAATATCTACAACGCTGTCTCTATAAACTTGGAAATAACTACACCACTATCTCTGTAAACATGGAAATATCTAGACCGCCATCTCTATAAACATGGAAATATCTACACCACCATCTGTATAAACATGGAAATATCTATACCGCTATCTGCATAAACATGGAAATATCTACACCGCCATCTCTATGAACATGGAAATATCTACACCGCCATCTGCATGACCATGCAAATATCTACACAGCTATCTGTATATCAATGGAAATATCTACACTGCTATCTCTATTAACATGGAAATAACTACACTGCTATCTGTATAAATATGGAAATATCTACACCGCCATCTCTATGAACATGGAAATATCTACACCGCGATCTGTATGAACATGGAAATATCTACACCGCTATCTGTATGAACATGGAAATATCTACACCGCTATCTGCATGAACATGGAAATATCTTCGCCATCTGTATGAACATGGAAATATCTACACCGCTAAATATATGAACATGGAAATGTCTACACCGCTATTGGTATGAACCTGGAAATATCTACACCGCTATCTGTATGAACATGGAAATAACTACACCGCCATCTGTATGAACATGTAAATATCTACACCACCATCTGTATGAACATGGAAATATCTAAACCGCTAACTGTATGAACATGGAAATATGTACACCGCTATCTGTATGAACATGGAAATATCTACACCGCTATCTGTATTAACATGGAAATATCTACACCGCTATCTGTATGAACATGGAAATATCTACACCGCTATCTCTATGAACATGCAAATATCTACAGAGCTATCTGTATATCAATGGAAATATCTACACTACTATCTCTATAAACATGGAAATAACTACACTGCTATCTCTATAAATATGGAAATATCAACACCGCCATCTCTATGAACATGGAAATATCTACACTGCCATTTGTATGAACATGGAAATATCTACACCGCCATCTCTATGAACATGGAAATATCTACACCGCCATTTGTATGAACATGGAAATATCTACACCGCCATCTCTGTAAACGTGGAAATATCTACGCCGCTATCTGTATGAACTTGGAAATATCTACACTGCTCTCTGTATAAAATTGAAATTATCTACACCGTTATCTCTCTAAACATGGAAATATCTACACTGCTATCTGTATAAACATGGAAATATCTACACTGCTATCTGTATAAACATGGAAATAACTTCACCGCTATCTGTATAAACATGGAAATATCTACAACGCTGTCTCTATAAACTTGGAAATAACTACATCACTATCTCTGTAAACATGGAAATATCTAGACCGCCATCTCTATAAACATGGAAATGTCTACACCACCATCTGTATATACATGGAAATATCTATACCGCTATCTGCATAAACATGGAAATATCTACACCGCCATCTCTATGAACATGGAAATATCTACACCGCCATCTGTATGAACATGTAAATATCTTCACCGCCATCTGTAGGAACATGGAAATATCTACACCGCTAAATGTATGAACATGGAAATGTCTACACCGCTATTGGTATGAACATGGAAATATCTACACCGCTATCTGTATGAACATGGAAATATCTACACTGCCATCTGTATGAACATGGAAATATCTACACCGCTATCTTTATGAACATGGAAATATCTACACCGCCATCTGTATCAACATGTAAATATCTACACAGCCATCTGTATGAACATGGAAATATCTACACCGCTAACTGTATGAACATTTAAATATCTTCACAGCTATCTGTATGAACATGGAAATATCAACACCGCTATCTGTATTAACATGGAAATATCTACACCGCTATCTGTATGAACATGGAAATATCTACACCGCTATCCGCATGAACATGGAAATATCTTCGCCATCTCTATGAACATGGAAATATCTACACCGCTAAATATATGAACATGGAAATGTCTACACCGCTATTGGTATGAACATGGAAATATCTACACCGCTATCTGTATGAACATGGAAATGTCTACACCGCTATCTGTATGAACATGGAAATATCTACACCGCTATCTGTATGAACATGGAAATAACTACACCGCCATCTGTATGAACATGTAAATATCTACACCGCCATCTGTATGAACATGGAAATATCTAAACCGCTAACTGTATGAAAATGGAAATATCTACACCGCTATCTGTATGAACATGGAAATATCTACACCGCTATCTGTATGAACATGGAAATATCTACACCGCTATCTGTGAACATGGAAATATCTACACCGCTATCTGTATGAACATGGAAATATCTACACCGCTATCTCTGTTAACATGCAGATATCTACAGAGCTATCTGTATATCAATGGAAATATCTACACTACTATCTCTATAAACATGGAAATAACTACACTGCTATCTCTATAAATATGGAAATATCAACACCGCCATCTCTATGAACATGGAAATATCTACACTGCCATTTGTATGAACATGGAAATATCTACACCGCCATCTCTATGAACATGGAAATATCTACACCGCCATCTGCATGAACATGGAAATATCTACACCGCCATCTCTGTAAACGTGGAAATATCTACACCGCTATCTGTATGAACATGGAAATATCTACACCGCTATCTGTATGAACATGGAAATATCTACACCGCCATCTGTATCAACATGTAAATATCTACACCGCCATCTGTATGAACATACAAATATCTACACTGCTAACTGTATGAAGATTTCAATATCTACACCGCTATCTGTATGAACATGGAAATATCTACACCGCTATCTGTATTAACATGGAAATATCTACACAGCTATCTGTATGAACATGGAAATATCTACACCGCTATCTGTATGAACATGGAAATATCTACACCGCTATCTGTATGAACATGCAAATATCTACACAGCTATCTGTATATCAATGGCAATATCCAGACTGGTATCTCTATAAACATGGAAATAACTACACTGCTATCTGCATAAACATGGAAATATCTACACCGCCATCTCTATGAACATGGAAATATCTACACCGCCATTTGTATGAACCTGGAAATATCTACACCGCCATCTCTATGAACATGGAAATATCTACACGGCCATTTGTATGAACATGGAAATACCTACACCGCCATCTGTATGAACATGGAAATATCTTCACCGCCATTTGTATGAACATGGATATATGTACACCGGCATCTGGATGAAAATGGAAATATCTACACAGCTATCTGAATATACATGGAAATATCTACACAGATTTCTCTATAAATATGGAAATAACTTCATCGCTATCTCTATAAACTTCGAAATATCTACACCGCCATCTGTATGAACATGGAAATATCTACACCACCATCTGTACGATCATGGACGGATCTACACCGCAATCTGTATTCAGATGGAAATATCTACACCGCTATCTGTATAAACATGGAAATATCTGCCCAACTATCTGTATAAACATGGAAATACCGCACCGCTATCTGAATAAACATGGAAATATCCGCACAGCTATCTGTATAAACAAGGAAACATCTACACCGCCATCTGTGTAAACATGAAAATATCTACACCGCCATCCCTATAAACATGGAAATATCTACACCGCCATGTGTATGAACATGGAAATATCTACACCGCCATCTCTATAAACGTGGAAATATCTACACCGCTATCTGTATGAACTTGGAAATATCTGCACTGCTCTCTGTATAAAATTGAAATTATCTACACCACTATCTCTATAAACATGGAAATATCTACACTGCTATCTGTTTTAACATGGAAATATCTACACCGCTATCTGTATAAACATGGAAATAACTTCACCGCTATCTGTATAAACATGGAAATATCTACACCGCTGTCTCTATAAACTTGGAAATAACTAAACCACTATCTCTGTAAACATGGAAATATCTAGACCGCCATCTGTATAAACATGGAAATATCTACACCACCTTCTGTATAAACATGGAAATATCTATACCGATATCTGCATAAACATGGAAATATCTACACCGCCATCTCTATGAACATGGAAATAGCTACACCGCTATCTGTACGAACATGGAAATATCTACACCGCTATCTGTATGAACATGCAAATATCCACACAGCTATCTGTATATCAATGGAAATATCTAAACCGCTATCTCTATTAACATGGAAATAACTACACTGCTATCTGTATAAACATGGAAATATCTACACCGCCACCTGTGTGAACATGGAAATATCTACACTGCCATCCGTACAAACATGGAAATATCTACACCGCCATCTGTATGAACATGTAAATATCTTCACCGCCATCTGTGTGAATATGGAAATATCTACACCGCTAAATGTATGAACATGGAAATGTCTACACCGCTATTGGTATGAACATGGAAATATCTACACCGCTATCTGTATGAACATGGAAATATCTACACCGCCATCTGTACAAACATGGACATATCTACACCGCCATCTGTATTAAGATGGACATATCAACACCGCTATCTGTATAAACATGGAAATATCAGCCCAACTATCTGTATAAACATGGAAATATCCGCACCGCTATCTGTATAAGCATGGATATATCTACTCTGCTATCTGCATAAACATGGAAATATCCACACTGCTCTCTGTGTAAACATGGAAATGTCTACACCGCTATCTGTGTAAACATGGAAATATCTACACCGCCATCTGTGTAAACATGAAAATATCTACACCGCCATCCCTATAAACATGGAAATATTTACACCGCCATCCGTATGAACATGGAAATATCTACACCGCCATCTCTGTAAACGTGGAAATATCTACAACGCCATCTGTACGAACATGGAAATATCTATACCGCCATCTGTATGAACATGTAAATATCTACACCGCCATCTGTATGAACATGGAAATGTCTACACCGCTAACTGTATGAACATTGAAATATCTACACCGCTATCTGTATGAACATGGAAATATCTACACCGTTATCTGTATGAACATGGAAATATCTACACCGCTATCTGTATGAACATGGAAATATCTACACCGCTATCTGTATGAACATGGAAATATCTACACCGCTGTCTGTATGAACATGGAAATATCTACACCGTTATCTGTATGAACATAGAAATATCTACACCGCTATCTGTATGAACATGGAAATAGCTACACCGCTATCTGTACGAACATGGAAATATCTACACCGCTATCTGTATGAACATGCAAACATCTACACAGTTATCTGTATATCAATGGAAATATCTACACCGCTATCTCTATTAACATGGAAATAACTACACTGCTATCTGTATAAACATGGAAATATCTACACCGCCAACTGTATGAACATGGAAATATCTACAGTGCCTTCCGTACAAACATGGAAATATCTACACCGCCATCTGTATGAACATGTAAATATCTTCACCGCCATCTGTATGAACATGGAAATATCTACACCGCTAAATGTATGAACATGGAAATGTCTACACCGCTATTGGTATGAACATGGAAATATCTACACCGCTATCTGTATGAACATGGAAATATCTACACCGCTATCTGTATGAACATGGAAATATCTACACCACTATCTGTATGAACATGGAAATATCTACACCACCATCTGTATCAACAAGAACATATCTACTCCGTCATCTGTATGAACATGCAAATATCTACACCGCTAACTGTATGAACATTTAAATATCTATACCGCTATCTGTATGAACATGGAAATATCTACACCGCTATCTGTATGAACATGGAAATATCTGCACCGCTATCTTTACGAACATGGAAATATCTACACCGCTATCTGTATGACCATGCAAATATCTACACAGCTGTCTGTATATCAATGGAAATATCTACACTGCTATCTCTATAAACATGGAAATAACTACACTGCTATCTGTATAAATATGGAGATATCTACACCGCCATCTCTATGAACATGGAAATATCTACACTTCCATCTGTATGAACATGGAAATATCTACACCGCTAACTGTATGAACATAGAAATATCTACACCGCTATCTGTATGAACATGGAAATATCTTCGCCATCTGTATGAACATGGAAATATCTACACCGCTAAATATATGAACATGGAAATGTCTACACTGCTATTGGTATGAACATGGAAATATCTACACCGCTATCTGTATGAACATGGAAATATCTACACGGCTATCTGTATGAACATGGAAATATCTACACCACTATCTGTATGAACATGGAAATAACTTCACCGCCATCTGTATGAACATTTAAATATCTACACCGCCATCTGTATGAACATGGAAATATCTAAAGCGCTAACTGTATGAACATGGAAATACCTACACCGCTATCTGTATGAACATGGAAATATCTACACCGCTATCTGTATGAACATGGAAATATCTACACCGCTATCTGTATGAACATGGAAATATCTACACTGCTATCTGTATGAACATGGAAATATATTCACCGCTATCTGTATAAACATGGAAATATCTACAACGCTGTCTCTATAAACTTGGAAATAACTACACCACTATCTCTGTAAACATGGAAATATCTAGACCGCCATCTCTATAAACATGGAAATATCTACACCACCATCTGTATAAACATGGAAATATCTATACCGCTATCTGCATAAACATGGAAATATCTACACCGCCATCTCTATGAACATGGAAATATCTACACCGCCATCTGCATCACCATGCAAATATCTACACAGCTATCTGTATATCAATGGAAATATCTACACTGCTATCTCTATAAACATGGAAATAACTACACTGCTATCTGTATAAATATGGAAATATCTACACCGCCATCTCTATGAACATGGAAATATCTACACCGCGATCTGTATGAACATGGAAATATCTACACTGCTATCTGTATGAACATGGAAATATCTACACCGCTATCTGCATGAACATGGAAATATCTTCGCCATCTGTATGAACATGGAAATATCTACACCGCTAAATATATGAACATGGAAATATCTACACCGCTATTGGTATGAACCTGGAAATATCTACACCGCTATCTGTATGAACATGGAAATAACTACACCGCCATCTGTATGAACATGTAAATATCTACACCGCCATCTGTATGAACATGGAAATATCTAAACCGCTAACTGTATGAACATGGAAATATGTACACCGCTATCTGTATGAACATGGAAATATCTACACCGCTATCTGTATGAACATGGAAATATCTACACCGCTATCTGTATGAACATGGAAATATCTACACCGCTATCTCTATGAACATGCAAATATCTACAGAGCTATCTGTATATCAATGGAAATATCTACACTACTATCTCTATAAACATGGAAATAACTACACTGCTATCTCTATAAATATGGAAATATCAACACCGCCATCTCTATGAACATGGAAATATCTACACCGCCATTTGTATGAACATGGAAATATCTACACCGCCATCTCTGTAAACGTGGAAATATCTACGCCGCTATCTGTATGAACTTGGAAATATCTACACTGCTCTCTGTATAAAATTGAAATTATCTACACCGTTATCTCTCTAAACATGGAAATATCTACACTGCTATCTGTATAAACATGGAAATATCTACACTGCTATCTGTATAAACATGGAAATAACTTCACCGCTATCTGTATAAACATGGAAATATCTACAACGCTGTCTCTATAAACTTGGAAATAACTACATCACTATCTCTGTAAACATGGAAATATCTAGACCGCCATCTCTATAAACATGGAAATGTCTACACCACCATCTGTATATACATGGAAATATCTATACCGCTATCTGCATAAACATGGAAATATCTACACCGCCATCTCTATGAACATGGAAATATCTACACCGCCATCTGTATGAACATGTAAATATCTTCACCGCCATCTGTAGGAACATGGAAATATCTACACCGCTAAATGTATGAACATGGAAATGTCTACACCGCTATTGGTATGAACATGGAAATATCTACACCGCTATCTGTATGAACATGGAAATATCTACACTGCCATCTGTATGAACATGGAAATATCTACACCGCTATCTTTATGAACATGGAAATATCTACACCGCCATCTGTATCAACATGTAAATATCTACACAGCCATCTGTATGAACATGGAAATATCTACACCGCTAACTGTATGAACATTTAAATATCTACACAGCTATCTGTATGAACATGGAAATATCAACACCGCTCTCTGTATTAACATGGAAATATCTACACCGCTATCTGTATGAACATGGAAATATCTACACCGCTATCTGTATGAACATGGAAATAACTACACCGCCATCTGTATGAACATGTAAATATCTACACCGCCATCTGTATGAACATGGAAATATCTAAACCGCTAACTGTATGAAAATGGAAATATCTACACCGCTATCTGTATGAACATGGAAATATCTACACCGCTATCTGTATGAACTTGGAAATATCTACACCGCTATCTGTGAACATGGAAATATCTACACCGCTATCTGTATGAACATGGAAATATCTACACCGCTATCTCTGTTAACATGCAAATATCTACAGAGCTATCTGTATATCAATGGAAATATCTACACTACTATCTCTATAAACATGGAAATAACTACACTGCTATCTCTATAAATATGGAAATATCAACACCGCCATCTCTATGAACATGGAAATATCTACACTGCCATTTGTATGAACATGGAAATATCTACACCGCCATCTCTATGAACATGGAAATATCTACACCGCCATCTGTATGAACATGGAAATATCTACACCGCCATCTCTGTAAACGTGGAAATATCTACACCGCTATCTGTATGAACTTGGAAATATCTACACTGCTCTCTGTATAAAATTGAAATTATCTACACCATTATCTCTCTAAACATGGAAATATCTACACTGCTATCTGTATGAACATGGAAATAGCTACACCGCTATCTGTATGAACATGGAAATATCTACACCGCTATCTGAATTAACATGGAAATATCATCACCGCTCACTGTATGAACATGGAAATATCTACAAGGCTATCTGTATGAACAGGGAAATATCTACACCGCTATCTGTATGAACATGCAAATATCTACACAGCTATCTGTATATCAATGGAAATATCCAGAATGGTATCTCTATAAACATGGAAATAACTACACTGCTATCTGTATAAACATGGAAATATCTACACCGCCATCTCTATGAACATGGAAATACCTACACCGCCATTTGTATGAACCTGGAAATATCTACACCGCCATCTCTATGAACATGGAAATATCTACACGGCCATTTGTATGAACATGGAAATACCTACACCGCCATCTGTATGAGCATGGAAATATCTTCACCGCCATCTGTATGAACATGGATATTTTTACACCGGCATCAGGATGAACATGGAAATATCTACACCGTAATCTGCAGGAACATGGAAATATCTACACAGCTATCTGAATATACATGGAAATATCTACACAGATTTCTCTATTAATATGGAAATAACTACAGCGCTATCTCTATAAACTTCGAATTATCTACACCACCATCTGTATGAACATGGAAATATCTACACCGCCATCTGTACGATCATGGACATATCTACACCGCCATCTGTATTAAGATGGAAATATCTACACCGCTATCTGTATAAACATGGAAATATCTGCCCAATTATCTGTATAAACATGGAAATATCCGCACCGCTATCTGAATAAACATGGAAATATCCGCACCGCTATCTGTATGAACATGGAAATATCTACAATGCTATCTGTATAAACATGGAAATATCCACACCGCTCTCTGTGTAAACATGGAAATGTCTACACCGCTATCTGTGTAAACATGGAAATATCTACACCGCCATCGGTGTAAACATGAAAATATCTACACCGCCATCCCTATAAACATGGAAATATCTACACCGTCCTCTGTATGAACATGGAAATATCTACACCGCCATCTCTGTAAACGTGGAAATATCTACACTGCTATCTGTTTGAACTTGGAAATATCTACACTGCTCTCTGTATAAAATTGAAATTATCTACACCGTTATCTCTCTAAACATGGAAATATCTACACTGCTATCTGTTTGAACTTGGAAATATCTACACTGCTCTCTGTATAAAATTGAAATTATCTACACCGTTATCTCTCTAAACATGGAAATATCTACACTGCTATCTGTATAAACATGGAAATATCTACACTGCTATCTGTATAAACATGGAAATAACTTCACCGCTATCTGTATAAACATGGAAATATCTACAACGCTGTCTCTATAAACTTGGAAATAACTACATCACTATCTCTGTAAACATGGAAATATCTAGACCGCCATCTCTATAAACATGGAAATGTCTACACCACCATCTGTATATACATGGAAATATCTATACCGCTATCTGCATAAACATGGAAATATCTACACCGCCATCTCTATGAACATGGAAATATCTACACCGCCATCTGTATGAACATGTAAATATCTTCACCGCCATCTGTAGGAACATGGAAATATCTACACCGCTAAATGTATGAACATGGAAATGTCTACACCGCTATTGGTATGAACATGGAAATATCTACACCGCTATCTGTATGAACATGGAAATATCTACACTGCCATCTGTATGAACATGGAAATATCTACACCGCTATCTTTATGAACATGGAAATATCTACACCGCCATCTGTATCAACATGTAAATATCTACACAGCCATCTGTATGAACATGGAAATATCTACACCGCTAACTGTATGAACATTTAAATATCTACACAGCTATCTGTATGAACATGGAAATATCAACACCGCTATCTGTATTAACATGGAAATATCTACACCGCTATCTGTATGAACATGGAAATATCTACACCGCTATCCGCATGAACATGGAAATATCTTCGCCATCTCTATGAACATGGAAATATCTACACCGCTAAATATATGAACATGGAAATGTCTACACCGCTATTGGTATGAACATGGAAATATCTACACTGCTATCTTTATGAACATGGAAATATCTACACCGCCATCTGTATCAACATGTAAATATCTACACAGCCGTCTGTATGAACATGGAAATATCTACACCGCTAACTGTATGAACATTTAAATATCTACACAGCTATCTGTATGAACATGGAAATATCAACACCGCTAACTGTATGAAAATGGAAATATCTACACCGCTATCTGTATGAACATGGAAATATCTACACCGCTATCTGTATGAACATGGAAATATCTACACCGCTATCTGTGAACATGGAAATATCTACACCGCTATCTGTATGAACATGGAAATATCTACACCGCTATCTCTGTTAACATGCAAATATGTACAGAGCTATCTGTATATCAATGGAAATATCTACACTACTATCTCTATAAACATGGAAATAACTACACTGCTATCTCTATAAATATGGAAATATCAACACCGCCATCTCTATGAACATGGAAATATCTACACTGCCATTTGTATGAACATGGAAATATCTACACCGCCATCTCTATGAACATGGAAATATCTACACCGCCATCTGTATGAACATGGAAATATCTACACCGCCATCTCTGTAAACGTGGAAATATCTACACCGCTATCTGTATGAACTTGGAAATATCTACACTGCTCTCTGTATAAAATTGAAATTATCTACACCATTATCTCTCTAAACATGGAAATATCTACACTGCTATCTGTATGAACATGGAAATAGCTACACCGCTATCTGTATGAACATGGAAATATCTACACCGCTATCTGAATTAACATGGAAATATCATCACCGCTCACTGTATGAACATGGAAATATCTACAAGGCTATCTGTATGAACAGGGAAATATCTACACCGCTATCTGTATGAACATGCAAATATCTACACAGCTATCTGTATATCAATGGAAATATCCAGAATGGTATCTCTATAAACATGGAAATAACTACACTGCTATCTGTATAAACATGGAAATATCTACACCGCCATCTCTATGAACATGGAAATACCTACACCGCCATTTGTATGAACCTGGAAATATCTACACCGCCATCTCTATGAACATGGAAATATCTACACGGCCATTTGTATGAACATGGAAATACCTACACCGCCATCTGTATGAGCATGGAAATATCTTCACCGCCATCTGTATGAACATGGATATTTTTACACCGGCATCAGGATGAACATGGAAATATCTACACCGTAATCTGCAGGAACATGGAAATATCTACACAGCTATCTGAATATACATGGAAATATCTACACAGATTTCTCTATTAATATGGAAATAACTACAGCGCTATCTCTATAAACTTCGAATTATCTACACCACCATCTGTATGAACATGGAAATATCTACACCGCCATCTGTACGATCATGGACATATCTACACCGCCATCTGTATTAAGATGGAAATATCTACACCGCTATCTGTATAAACATGGAAATATCTGCCCAATTATCTGTATAAACATGGAAATATCCGCACCGCTATCTGAATAAACATGGAAATATCCGCACCGCTATCTGTATGAACATGGAAATATCTACAATGCTATCTGTATAAACATGGAAATATCCACACCGCTCTCTGTGTAAACATGGAAATGTCTACACCGCTATCTGTGTAAACATGGAAATATCTACACCGCCATCGGTGTAAACATGAAAATATCTACACCGCCATCCCTATAAACATGGAAATATCTACACCGTCCTCTGTATGAACATGGAAATATCTACACCGCCATCTCTGTAAACGTGGAAATATCTACACTGCTATCTGTTTGAACTTGGAAATATCTACACTGCTCTCTGTATAAAATTGAAATTATCTACACCGTTATCTCTCTAAACATGGAAATATCTACACTGCTATCTGTTTGAACTTGGAAATATCTACACTGCTCTCTGTATAAAATTGAAATTATCTACACCGTTATCTCTCTAAACATGGAAATATCTACACTGCTATCTGTATAAACATGGAAATATCTACACTGCTATCTGTATAAACATGGAAATAACTTCACCGCTATCTGTATAAACATGGAAATATCTACAACGCTGTCTCTATAAACTTGGAAATAACTACATCACTATCTCTGTAAACATGGAAATATCTAGACCGCCATCTCTATAAACATGGAAATGTCTACACCACCATCTGTATATACATGGAAATATCTATACCGCTATCTGCATAAACATGGAAATATCTACACCGCCATCTCTATGAACATGGAAATATCTACACCGCCATCTGTATGAACATGTAAATATCTTCACCGCCATCTGTAGGAACATGGAAATATCTACACCGCTAAATGTATGAACATGGAAATGTCTACACCGCTATTGGTATGAACATGGAAATATCTACACCGCTATCTGTATGAACATGGAAATATCTACACTGCCATCTGTATGAACATGGAAATATCTACACCGCTATCTTTATGAACATGGAAATATCTACACCGCCATCTGTATCAACATGTAAATATCTACACAGCCATCTGTATGAACATGGAAATATCTACACCGCTAACTGTATGAACATTTAAATATCTACACAGCTATCTGTATGAACATGGAAATATCAACACCGCTATCTGTATTAACATGGAAATATCTACACCGCTATCTGTATGAACATGGAAATATCTACACCGCTATCCGCATGAACATGGAAATATCTTCGCCATCTCTATGAACATGGAAATATCTACACCGCTAAATATATGAACATGGAAATGTCTACACCGCTATTGGTATGAACATGGAAATATCTACACCGCTATCTGTATGAACATGGAAATATCTACACCGCTATCTGTATGAACATGGAAATATCTACACCGCTATCTGTATGAACATGGAAATAACTACACCGCCATCTGTATGAACATGTAAATATCTACACCGCCATCTGTATGAACATGGAAATATCTAAACCGCTAACTGTATGAAAATGGAAATATCTACACCGCTATCTGTATGAACATGGAAATATCTACACCGCTATCTGTATGAACATGGAAATATCTACACCGCTATCTGTGAACATGGAAATATCTACACCGCTATCTGTATGAACATGGAAATATCTACACCGCCATCTCTATGAACATGGAAATAGCTACACCGCTATCTGTACGAACATGGAAATATCTACACCGCTATCTGTATGAACATGCAAATATCCACACAGCTATCTGTATATCAATGGAAATATCTAAACCGCTATCTCTATTAACATGGAAATAACTACACTGCTATCTGTATAAACATGGAAATATCTACACCGCCACCTGTGTGAACATGGAAATATCTACACTGCCATCCGTACAAACATGGAAATATCTACACCGCCATCTCTATGAGCATGTAAATATCTTCACCGCCATCTGTGTGAATATGGAAATATCTACACCGCTAAATGTATGAACATGGAAATGTCTACACCGCTATTGGTATGAACATGGAAATATCTACACCGCTATCTGTATGAACATGGAAATATCTACACCGCCATCTGTACAAACATGGACATATCTACACCGCCATCTGTATTAAGATGGACATATCAACACCGCTATCTGTATAAACATGGAAATATCATCCCAACTATCTGTATAAACATGGAAATATCCGCACCGCTATCTGTATAAACATGGATTTATCTACTCTGCTATCTGCATAAACATGGAAATATCCACACTGCTCTCTGTGTAAACATGGAAATGTCTACACCGCTATCTGTGTAAACATGGAAATATCTACACCGCCATCTGTGTAAACACGAAAATATCTACACCGCCATCCCTATAAACATGGAAATATTTACACCGCCATCTGTATGAACATGGAAATATCTACACCGCCATGTCTATAAACATGGAAATATCTACAACGCCATCTGTACGAACATGGAAATATCTATACCGCCATCTGTATGAACATGTAAATATCTACACCGCCATCTGTATGAACATGGAAATGTCTACACCGCTAACTGTATGAACATTGAAATATCTACACCGCTATCTGTATGAACTTGGAAATATCTACACCGTTATCTGTATGAACATGGAAATATCTACACCGCTATCTGTATGAACATGGAAATATCTACACCGCTATCTGTATGAACATGGAAATATCTACACCGCTGTCTGTATGAACATGGAAATATCTACACCGTTATCTGTATGAACATAGAAATATCTACACCGCTATCTGTATGAACATGGAAATAGCTACACCGCTATCTGTACGAACATGGAAATATCTACACCGCTATCTGTATGAACATGCAAACATCTACACAGTTATCTGTATATCAATGGAAATATCTACACCGCTATCTCTATTAACATGGAAATAACTACACTGCTATCTGTATAAACATGGAAATATCTACACCGCCAACTGTATGAACATGGAAATATCTACAGTGCCTTCCGTACAAACATGGAAATATCTACACCGCCATCTGTATGAACATGTAAATATCTTCACCGCCATCTGTATGAACATGGAAATATCTACACCGCTAAATGTATGAACATGGAAATGTCTACACCGCTATTGGTATGAACATGGAAATATCTACACCGCTATCTGTATGAACATGGAAATATCTACACCGCTATCTGTATGAACATGGAAATATCTACACCACTATCTGTATGAACATGGAAATATCTACACCACCATCCGTATCAACAAGAACATATCTACTCCGTCATCTGTATGAACATGCAAATATCTACACCGCTAACTGTATGAACATTTAAATATCTATACCGCTATATGTATGAACATGGAAATATCTACACCGCTATCTGTATGAACATGGAAATATCTGCACCGCTATCTTTACGAACATGGAAATATCTACACCGCTATCTGTATGACCATGCAAATATCTACACAGCTGTCTGTATATCAATGGAAATATCTACACTGCTATCTCTATAAACATGGAAATAACTACACTGCTATCTGTATAAATATGGAGATATCTACACCGCCATCTCTATGAACATGGAAATATCTACACTTCCATCTGTATGAACATGGAAATATCTACACCGCTAACTGTATGAACATTGAAATATCTAAACCGCTATCTGTATGAACATGGAAATATCTTCGCCATCTGTATGAACATGGAAATATCTACACCGCTAAATATATGAACATGGAAATGTCTACACTGCTATTGGTATGAACATGGAAATATCTACACCGCTATCTGTATGAACATGGAAATATCTACACGGCTATCTGTATGAACATGGAAATATCTACACCACTATCTGTATGAACATGGAAATAACTACACCGCCATCTGTATGAACATTTAAATATCTACACCGCCATCTGTATGAACATGGAAATATCTAAACCGCTAACTGTATGAACATGGAAATACCTACACTGCTATCTGTATGAACATGGAAATATCTACACCGCTATCTGTATGAACATGGAAATATCTACACCGCTATCTGTATGAACATGGAAATATCTACACTGCTATCTGTATGAACATGGAAATATATTCACCGCTATCTGTATAAACATGGAAATATCTACAACGCTGTCTCTATAAACTTGGAAATAACTACACCACTATCTCTGTAAACATGGAAATATCTAGACCGCCATCTCTATAAACATGGAAATATCTACACCACCATCTGTATAAACATGGAAATATCTATACCGCTATCTGCATAAACATGGAAATATCTACACCGCCATCTCTATGAACATGGAAATATCTACACCGCCATCTGCATGACCATGCAAATATCTACACAGCTATCTGTATATCAATGGAAATATCTACACTGCTATCTCTATTAACATGGAAATAACTACACTGCTATCTGTATAAATATGGAAATATCTACACCGCCATCTCTATGAACATGGAAATATCTACACCGCGATCTGTATGAACATGGAAATATCTACACCGCTATCTGTATGAACATGGAAATATCTACACCGCTATCTGCATGAACATGGAAATATCTTCGCCATCTGTATGAACATGGAAATATCTACACCGCTAAATATATGAACATGGAAATGTCTACACCGCTATTGGTATGAACCTGGAAATATCTACACCGCTATCTGTATGAACATGGAAATAACTACACCGCCATCTGTATGAACATGTAAATATCTACACCACCATCTGTATGAACATGGAAATATCTAAACCGCTAACTGTATGAACATGGAAATATGTACACCGCTATCTGTATGAACATGGAAATATCTACACCGCTATCTGTATTAACATGGAAATATCTACACCGCTATCTGTATGAACATGGAAATATCTACACCGCTATCTCTATGAACATGCAAATATCTACAGAGCTATCTGTATATCAATGGAAATATCTACACTACTATCTCTATAAACATGGAAATAACTACACTGCTATCTCTATAAATATGGAAATATCAACACCGCCATCTCTATGAACATGGAAATATCTACACTGCCATTTGTATGAACATGGAAATATCTACACCGCCATCTCTATGAACATGGAAATATCTACACCGCCATTTGTATGAACATGGAAATATCTACACCGCCATCTCTGTAAACGTGGAAATATCTACGCCGCTATCTGTATGAACTTGGAAATATCTACACTGCTCTCTGTATAAAATTGAAATTATCTACACCGTTATCTCTCTAAACATGGAAATATCTACACTGCTATCTGTATAAACATGGAAATATCTACACTGCTATCTGTATAAACATGGAAATAACTTCACCGCTATCTGTATAACATGGAAATATCTACAACGCTGTCTCTATAAACTTGGAAATAACTACATCACTATCTCTGTAAACATGGAAATATCTAGACCGCCATCTCTATAAACATGGAAATGTCTACACCACCATCTGTATATACATGGAAATATCTATACCGCTATCTGCATAAACATGGAAATATCTACACCGCCATCTCTATGAACATGGAAATATCTACACCGCCATCTGTATGAACATGTAAATATCTTCACCGCCATCTGTAGGAACATGGAAATATCTACACCGCTAAATGTATGAACATGGAAATGTCTACACCGCTATTGGTATGAACATGGAAATATCTACACCGCTATCTGTATGAACATGGAAATATCTACACTGCCATCTGTATGAACATGGAAATATCTACACCGCTATCTTTATGAACATGGAAATATCTACACCGCCATCTGTATCAACATGTAAATATCTACACAGCCATCTGTATGAACATGGAAATATCTACACCGCTAACTGTATGAACATTTAAATATCTTCACAGCTATCTGTATGAACATGGAAATATCAACACCGCTATCTGTATTAACATGGAAATATCTACACCGCTATCTGTATGAACATGGAAATATCTACACCGCTATCCGCATGAACATGGAAATATCTTCGCCATCTCTATGAACATGGAAATATCTACACCGCTAAATATATGAACATGGAAATGTCTACACCGCTATTGGTATGAACATGGAAATATCTACACCGCTATCTGTATGAACATGGAAATATCTACACCGCTATCTGTATGAACATGGAAATATCTACACCGCTATCTGTATGAACATGGAAATAACTACACCGCCATCTGTATGAACATGTAAATATCTACACCGCCATCTGTATGAACATGGAAATATCTAAACCGCTAACTGTATGAAAATGGAAATATCTACACCGCTATCTGTATGAACATGGAAATATCTACACCGCTATCTGTATGAACATGGAAATATCTACACCGCTATCTGTGAACATGGAAATATCTACACCGCTATCTGTATGAACATGGAAATATCTACACCGCTATCTCTGTTAACATGCAGATATCTACAGAGCTATCTGTATATCAATGGAAATATCTACACTACTATCTCTATAAACATGGAAATAACTACACTGCTATCTCTATAAATATGGAAATATCAACACCGCCATCTCTATGAACATGGAAATATCTACACTGCCATTTGTATGAACATGGAAATATCTACACCGCCATCTCTATGAACATGGAAATATCTACACCGCCATCTGCATGAACATGGAAATATCTACACCGCCATCTCTGTAAACGTGGAAATATCTACACCGCTATCTGTATGAACATGGAAATATCTACACCGCTATCTGTATGAACATGGAAATATCTACACCGCCATCTGTATCAACATGTAAATATCTACACCGCCATCTGTATGAACATACAAATATCTACACTGCTAACTGTATGAAGATTTCAATATCTACACCGCTATCTGTATGAACATGGAAATATCTACACCGCTATCTGTATTAACATGGAAATATCTACACAGCTATCTGTATGAACATGGAAATATCTACACCGCTATCTGTATGAACATGGAAATATCTACACCGCTATCTGTATGAACATGCAAATATCTACACAGCTATCTGTATATCAATGGCAATATCCAGACTGGTATCTCTATAAACATGGAAATAACTACACTGCTATCTGCATAAACATGGAAATATCTACACCGCCATCTCTATGAACATGGAAATATCTACACCGCCATTTGTATGAACCTGGAAATATCTACACCGCCATCTCTATGAACATGGAAATATCTACACGGCCATTTGTATGAACATGGAAATACCTACACCGCCATCTGTATGAACATGGAAATATCTTCACCGCCATTTGTATGAACATGGATATATGTACACCGGCATCTGGATGAAAATGGAAATATCTACACAGCTATCTGAATATACATGGAAATATCTACACAGATTTCTCTATAAATATGGAAATAACTTCATCGCTATCTCTATAAACTTCGAAATATCTACACCGCCATCTGTATGAACATGGAAATATCTACACCACCATCTGTACGATCATGGACGGATCTACACCGCAATCTGTATTCAGATGGAAATATCTACACCGCTATCTGTATAAACATGGAAATATCTGCCCAACTATCTGTATAAACATGGAAATACCGCACCGCTATCTGAATAAACATGGAAATATCCGCACAGCTATCTGTATAAACAAGGAAACATCTACACCGCCATCTGTGTAAACATGAAAATATCTACACCGCCATCCCTATAAACATGGAAATATCTACACCGCCATGTGTATGAACATGGAAATATCTACACCGCCATCTCTATAAACGTGGAAATATCTACACCGCTATCTGTATGAACTTGGAAATATCTGCACTGCTCTCTGTATAAAATTGAAATTATCTACACCACTATCTCTATAAACATGGAAATATCTACACTGCTATCTGTTTTAACATGGAAATATCTACACCGCTATCTGTATAAACATGGAAATAACTTCACCGCTATCTGTATAAACATGGAAATATCTACACCGCTGTCTCTATAAACTTGGAAATAACTAAACCACTATCTCTGTAAACATGGAAATATCTAGACCGCCATCTGTATAAACATGGAAATATCTACACCACCTTCTGTATAAACATGGAAATATCTATACCGATATCTGCATAAACATGGAAATATCTACACCGCCATCTCTATGAACATGGAAATAGCTACACCGCTATCTGTACGAACATGGAAATATCTACACCGCTATCTGTATGAACATGCAAATATCCACACAGCTATCTGTATATCAATGGAAATATCTAAACCGCTATCTCTATTAACATGGAAATAACTACACTGCTATCTGTATAAACATGGAAATATCTACACCGCCACCTGTGTGAACATGGAAATATCTACACTGCCATCCGTACAAACATGGAAATATCTACACCGCCATCTGTATGAACATGTAAATATCTTCACCGCCATCTGTGTGAATATGGAAATATCTACACCGCTAAATGTATGAACATGGAAATGTCTACACCGCTATTGGTATGAACATGGAAATATCTACACCGCTATCTGTATGAACATGGAAATATCTACACCGCCATCTGTACAAACATGGACATATCTACACCGCCATCTGTATTAAGATGGACATATCAACACCGCTATCTGTATAAACATGGAAATATCAGCCCAACTATCTGTATAAACATGGAAATATCCGCACCGCTATCTGTATAAGCATGGATATATCTACTCTGCTATCTGCATAAACATGGAAATATCCACACTGCTCTCTGTGTAAACATGGAAATGTCTACACCGCTATCTGTGTAAACATGGAAATATCTACACCGCCATCTGTGTAAACATGAAAATATATACACCGCCATCCCTATAAACATGGAAATATTTACACCGCCATCCGTATGAACATGGAAATATCTACACCGCCATCTCTGTAAACGTGGAAATATCTACAACGCCATCTGTACGAACATGGAAATATCTATACCGCCATCTGTATGAACATGTAAATATCTACACCGCCATCTGTATGAACATGGAAATGTCTACACCGCTAACTGTATGAACATTGAAATATCTACACCGCTATCTGTATGAACATGGAAATATCTACACCGTTATCTGTATGAACATGGAAATATCTACACCGCTATCTGTATGAACATGGAAATATCTACACCGCTATCTGTATGAACATGGAAATATCTACACCGCTGTCTGTATGAACATGGAAATATCTACACCGTTATCTGTATGAACATAGAAATATCTACACCGCTATCTGTATGAACATGGAAATAGCTACACCGCTATCTGTACGAACATGGAAATATCTACACCGCTATCTGTATGAACATGCAAACATCTACACAGTTATCTGTATATCAATGGAAATATCTACACCGCTATCTCTATTAACATGGAAATAACTACACTGCTATCTGTATAAACATGGAAATATCTACACCGCCAACTGTATGAACATGGAAATATCTACAGTGCCTTCCGTACAAACATGGAAATATCTACACCGCCATCTATATGAACATGTAAATATCTTCACCGCCATCTGTATGAACATGGAAATATCTACACCGCTAAATGTATGAACATGGAAATGTCTACACCGCTATTGGTATGAACATGGAAATATCTACACCGCTATCTGTATGAACATGGAAATATCTACACCGCTATCTGTATGAACATGGAAATATCTACACCACTATCTGTATGAACATGGAAATATCTACACCACCATCTGTATCAACAAGAACATATCTACTCCGTCATCTGTATGAACATGCAAATATCTACACCGCTAACTGTATGAACATTTAAATATCTATACCGCTATCTGTATGAACATGGAAATATCTACACCGCTATCTGTATGAACATGGAAATATCTGCACCGCTATCTTTACGAACATGGAAATATCTACACCGCTATCTGTATGACCATGCAAATATCTACACAGCTGTCTGTATATCAATGGAAATATCTACACTGCTATCTCTATAAACATGGAAATAACTACACTGCTATCTGTATAAATATGGAGATATCTACACCGCCATCTCTATGAACATGGAAATATCTACACTTCCATCTGTATGAACATGGAAATATCTACACCGCTAACTGTATGAACATAGAAATATCTACACCGCTATCTGTATGAACATGGAAATATCTTCGCCATCTGTATGAACATGGAAATATCTACACCGCTAAATATATGAACATGGAAATGTCTACACCGCTATTGGTATGAACATGGAAATATCTACACCGCTATCTGTATGAACATGGAAATATCTACACGGCTATCTGTATGAACATGGAAATATCTACACCACTATCTGTATGAACATGGAAATAACTACACCGCCATCTGTATGAACATTTAAATATCTACACCGCCATCTGTATGAACATGGAAATATCTAAAGCGCTAACTGTATGAACATGGAAATACCTACACCGCTATCTGTATGAACATGGAAATATCTACACCGCTATCTGTATGAACATGGAAATATCTACACCGCTATCTGTATGAACATGGAAATATCTACACTGCTATCTGTATGAACATGGAAATATATTCACCGCTATCTGTATAAACATGGAAATATCTACAACGCTGTCTCTATAAACTTGGAAATAACTACACCACTATCTCTGTAAACATGGAAATATCTAGACCGCCATCTCTATAAACATGGAAATATCTACACCACCATCTGTATAAACATGGAAATATCTATACCGCTATCTGCATAAACATGGAAATATCTACACCGCCATCTCTATGAACATGGAAATATCTACACCGCCATCTGCATCACCATGCAAATATCTACACAGCTATCTGTATATCAATGGAAATATCTACACTGCTATCTCTATAAACATGGAAATAACTACACTGCTATCTGTATAAATATGGAAATATCTACACCGCCATCTCTATGAACATGGAAATATCTACACCGCGATCTGTATGAACATGGAAATATCTACACCGCTATCTGTATGAACATGGAAATATCTACACCGCTATCTGCATGAACATGGAAATATCTTCGCCATCTGTATGAACATGGAAATATCTACACCGCTAAATATATGAACATGGAAATATCTACACCGCTATTGGTATGAACCTGGAAATATCTACACCGCTATCTGTATGAACATGGAAATAACTACACCGCCATCTGTATGAACATGTAAATATCTACACCGCCATCTGTATGAACATGGAAATATCTAAACCGCTAACTGTATGAACATGGAAATATGTACACCGCTATCTGTATGAACATGGAAATATCTACACCGCTATCTGTATGAACATGGAAATATCTACACCGCTATCTGTATGAACATGGAAATATCTACACCGCTATCTCTATGAACATGCAAATATCTACAGAGCTATCTGTATATCAATGGAAATATCTACACTACTATCTCTATAAACATGGAAATAACTACACTGCTATCTCTATAAATATGGAAATATCAACACCGCCATCTCTATGAACATGGAAATATCTACACCGCCATTTGTATGAACATGGAAATATCTACACCGCCATCTCTGTAAACGTGGAAATATCTACGCCGCTATCTGTATGAACTTGGAAATATCTACACTGCTCTCTGTATAAAATTGAAATTATCTACACCGTTATCTCTCTAAACATGGAAATATCTACACTGCTATCTGTATAAACATGGAAATATCTACACTGCTATCTGTATAAACATGGAAATAACTTCACCGCTATCTGTATAAACATGGAAATATCTACAACGCTGTCTCTATAAACTTGGAAATAACTACATCACTATCTCTGTAAACATGGAAATATCTAGACCGCCATCTCTATAAACATGGAAATGTCTACACCACCATCTGTATATACATGGAAATATCTATACCGCTATCTGCATAAACATGGAAATATCTACACCGCCATCTCTATGAACATGGAAATATCTACACCGCCATCTGTATGAACATGTAAATATCTTCACCGCCATCTGTAGGAACATGGAAATATCTACACCGCTAAATGTATGAACATGGAAATGTCTACACCGCTATTGGTATGAACATGGAAATATCTACACCGCTATCTGTATGAACATGGAAATATCTACACTGCCATCTGTATGAACATGGAAATATCTACACCGCTATCTTTATGAACATGGAAATATCTACACCGCCATCTGTATCAACATGTAAATATCTACACAGCCATCTGTATGAACATGGAAATATCTACACCGCTAACTGTATGAACATTTAAATATCTACACAGCTATCTGTATGAACATGGAAATATCAACACCGCTCTCTGTATTAACATGGAAATATCTACACCGCTATCTGTATGAACATGGAAATATCTACACCGCTATCTGTATGAACATGGAAATAACTACACCGCCATCTGTATGAACATGTAAATATCTACACCACCATCTGTATGAACATGGAAATATCTAAACCGCTAACTGTATGAAAATGGAAATATCTACATCGCTATCTGTATGAACATGGAAATATCTACACCGCTATCTGTATGAACATGGAAATATCTACACCGCTATCTGTGAACATGGAAATATCTACACCGCTATCTGTATGAACATGGAAATATCTACACCGCTATCTCTGTTAACATGCAAATATCTACAGAGCTATCTGTATATCAATGGAAATATCTACACTACTATCTCTATAAACATGGAAATAACTACACTGCTATCTCTATAAATATGGAAATATCAACACCGCCATCTCTATGAACATGGAAATATCTACACTGCCATTTGTATGAACATGGAAATATCTACACCGCCATCTCTATGAACATGGAAATATCTACACCGCCATCTGTATGAACATGGAAATATCTACACCGCCATCTCTGTAAACGTGGAAATATCTACACCGCTATCTGTATGAACTTGGAAATATCTACACTGCTCTCTGTATAAAATTGAAATTATCTACACCATTATCTCTCTAAACATGGAAATATCTACACTGCTATCTGTATGAACATGGAAATAGCTACACCGCTATCTGTATGAACATGGAAATATCTACACCGCTATCTGAATTAACATGGAAATATCATCACCGCTCACTGTATGAACATGGAAATATCTACAAGGCTATCTGTATGAACAGGGAAATATCTACACCGCTATCTGTATGAACATGCAAATATCTACACAGCTATCTGTATATCAATGGAAATATCCAGAATGGTATCTCTATAAACATGGAAATAACTACACTGCTATCTGTATAAACATGGAAATATCTACACCGCCATCTCTATGAACATGGAAATACCTACACCGCCATTTGTATGAACCTGGAAATATCTACACCGCCATCTCTATGAACATGGAAATATCTACACGGCCATTTGTATGAACATGGAAATACCTACACCGCCATCTGTATGAGCATGGAAATATCTTCACCGCCATCTGTATGAACATGGATATTTTTACACCGGCATCAGGATGAACATGGAAATATCTACACCGTAATCTGCAGGAACATGGAAATATCTACACAGCTATCTGAATATACATGGAAATATCTACACAGATTTCTCTATTAATATGGAAATAACTACAGCGCTATCTCTATAAACTTCGAATTATCTACACCACCATCTGTATGAACATGGAAATATCTACACCGCCATCTGTACGATCATGGACATATCTACACCGCCATCTGTATTAAGATGGAAATATCTACACCGCTATCTGTATAAACATGGAAATATCTGCCCAATTATCTGTATAAACATGGAAATATCCGCACCGCTATCTGAATAAACATGGAAATATCCGCACCGCTATCTGTATGAACATGGAAATATCTACAATGCTATCTGTATAAACATGGAAATATCCACACCGCTCTCTGTGTAAACATGGAAATGTCTACACCGCTATCTGTGTAAACATGGAAATATCTACACCGCCATCGGTGTAAACATGAAAATATCTACACCGCCATCCCTATAAACATGGAAATATCTACACCGTCCTCTGTATGAACATGGAAATATCTACACCGCCATCTCTGTAAACGTGGAAATATCTACACTGCTATCTGTTTGAACTTGGAAATATCTACACTGCTCTCTGTATAAAATTGAAATTATCTACACCGTTATCTCTCTAAACATGGAAATATCTACACTGCTATCTGTTTGAACTTGGAAATATCTACACTGCTCTCTGTATAAAATTGAAATTATCTACACCGTTATCTCTCTAAACATGGAAATATCTACACTGCTATCTGTATAAACATGGAAATATCTACACTGCTATCTGTATAAACATGGAAATAACTTCACCGCTATCTGTATAAACATGGAAATATCTACAACGCTGTCTCTATAAACTTGGAAATAACTACATCACTATCTCTGTAAACATGGAAATATCTAGACCGCCATCTCTATAAACATGGAAATGTCTACACCACCATCTGTATATACATGGAAATATCTATACCGCTATCTGCATAAACATGGAAATATCTACACCGCCATCTCTATGAACATGGAAATATCTACACCGCCATCTGTATGAACATGTAAATATCTTCACCGCCATCTGTAGGAACATGGAAATATCTACACCGCTAAATGTATGAACATGGAAATGTCTACACCGCTATTGGTATGAACATGGAAATATCTACACCGCTATCTGTATGAACATGGAAATATCTACACTGCCATCTGTATGAACATGGAAATATCTACACCGCTATCTTTATGAACATGGAAATATCTACACCGCCATCTGTATCAACATGTAAATATCTACACAGCCATCTGTATGAACATGGAAATATCTACACCGCTAACTGTATGAACATTTAAATATCTACACAGCTATCTGTATGAACATGGAAATATCAACACCGCTATCTGTATTAACATGGAAATATCTACACCGCTATCTGTATGAACATGGAAATATCTACACCGCTATCCGCATGAACATGGAAATATCTTCGCCATCTCTATGAACATGGAAATATCTACACCGCTAAATATATGAACATGGAAATGTCTACACCGCTATTGGTATGAACATGGAAATATCTACACTGCTATCTTTATGAACATGGAAATATCTACACCGCCATCTGTATCAACATGTAAATATCTACACAGCCGTCTGTATGAACATGGAAATATCTACACCGCTAACTGTATGAACATTTAAATATCTACACAGCTATCTGTATGAACATGGAAATATCAACACCGCTAACTGTATGAAAATGGAAATATCTACACCGCTATCTGTATGAACATGGAAATATCTACACCGCTATCTGTATGAACATGGAAATATCTACACCGCTATCTGTGAACATGGAAATATCTACACCGCTATCTGTATGAACATGGAAATATCTACACCGCTATCTCTGTTAACATGCAAATATGTACAGAGCTATCTGTATATCAATGGAAATATCTACACTACTATCTCTATAAACATGGAAATAACTACACTGCTATCTCTATAAATATGGAAATATCAACACCGCCATCTCTATGAACATGGAAATATCTACACTGCCATTTGTATGAACATGGAAATATCTACACCGCCATCTCTATGAACATGGAAATATCTACACCGCCATCTGTATGAACATGGAAATATCTACACCGCCATCTCTGTAAACGTGGAAATATCTACACCGCTATCTGTATGAACTTGGAAATATCTACACTGCTCTCTGTATAAAATTGAAATTATCTACACCATTATCTCTCTAAACATGGAAATATCTACACTGCTATCTGTATGAACATGGAAATAGCTACACCGCTATCTGTATGAACATGGAAATATCTACACCGCTATCTGAATTAACATGGAAATATCATCACCGCTCACTGTATGAACATGGAAATATCTACAAGGCTATCTGTATGAACAGGGAAATATCTACACCGCTATCTGTATGAACATGCAAATATCTACACAGCTATCTGTATATCAATGGAAATATCCAGAATGGTATCTCTATAAACATGGAAATAACTACACTGCTATCTGTATAAACATGGAAATATCTACACCGCCATCTCTATGAACATGGAAATACCTACACCGCCATTTGTATGAACCTGGAAATATCTACACCGCCATCTCTATGAACATGGAAATATCTACACGGCCATTTGTATGAACATGGAAATACCTACACCGCCATCTGTATGAGCATGGAAATATCTTCACCGCCATCTGTATGAACATGGATATTTTTACACCGGCATCAGGATGAACATGGAAATATCTACACCGTAATCTGCAGGAACATGGAAATATCTACACAGCTATCTGAATATACATGGAAATATCTACACAGATTTCTCTATTAATATGGAAATAACTACAGCGCTATCTCTATAAACTTCGAATTATCTACACCACCATCTGTATGAACATGGAAATATCTACACCGCCATCTGTACGATCATGGACATATCTACACCGCCATCTGTATTAAGATGGAAATATCTACACCGCTATCTGTATAAACATGGAAATATCTGCCCAATTATCTGTATAAACATGGAAATATCCGCACCGCTATCTGAATAAACATGGAAATATCCGCACCGCTATCTGTATGAACATGGAAATATCTACAATGCTATCTGTATAAACATGGAAATATCCACACCGCTCTCTGTGTAAACATGGAAATGTCTACACCGCTATCTGTGTAAACATGGAAATATCTACACCGCCATCGGTGTAAACATGAAAATATCTACACCGCCATCCCTATAAACATGGAAATATCTACACCGTCCTCTGTATGAACATGGAAATATCTACACCGCCATCTCTGTAAACGTGGAAATATCTACACTGCTATCTGTTTGAACTTGGAAATATCTACACTGCTCTCTGTATAAAATTGAAATTATCTACACCGTTATCTCTCTAAACATGGAAATATCTACACTGCTATCTGTTTGAACTTGGAAATATCTACACTGCTCTCTGTATAAAATTGAAATTATCTACACCGTTATCTCTCTAAACATGGAAATATCTACACTGCTATCTGTATAAACATGGAAATATCTACACTGCTATCTGTATAAACATGGAAATAACTTCACCGCTATCTGTATAAACATGGAAATATCTACAACGCTGTCTCTATAAACTTGGAAATAACTACATCACTATCTCTGTAAACATGGAAATATCTAGACCGCCATCTCTATAAACATGGAAATGTCTACACCACCATCTGTATATACATGGAAATATCTATACCGCTATCTGCATAAACATGGAAATATCTACACCGCCATCTCTATGAACATGGAAATATCTACACCGCCATCTGTATGAACATGTAAATATCTTCACCGCCATCTGTAGGAACATGGAAATATCTACACCGCTAAATGTATGAACATGGAAATGTCTACACCGCTATTGGTATGAACATGGAAATATCTACACCGCTATCTGTATGAACATGGAAATATCTACACTGCCATCTGTATGAACATGGAAATATCTACACCGCTATCTTTATGAACATGGAAATATCTACACCGCCATCTGTATCAACATGTAAATATCTACACAGCCATCTGTATGAACATGGAAATATCTACACCGCTAACTGTATGAACATTTAAATATCTACACAGCTATCTGTATGAACATGGAAATATCAACACCGCTATCTGTATTAACATGGAAATATCTACACCGCTATCTGTATGAACATGGAAATATCTACACCGCTATCCGCATGAACATGGAAATATCTTCGCCATCTCTATGAACATGGAAATATCTACACCGCTAAATATATGAACATGGAAATGTCTACACCGCTATTGGTATGAACATGGAAATATCTACACCGCTATCTGTATGAACATGGAAATATCTACACCGCTATCTGTATGAACATGGAAATATCTACACCGCTATCTGTATGAACATGGAAATAACTACACCGCCATCTGTATGAACATGTAAATATCTACACCGCCATCTGTATGAACATGGAAATATCTAAACCGCTAACTGTATGAAAATGGAAATATCTACACTGCTATCTGTATGAACATGGAAATAGCTACACCGCTATCTGTATGAACATGGAAATATCTACACCGCTATCTGAATTAACATGGAAATATCATCACCGCTCACTGTATGAACATGGAAATATCTACAAGGCTATCTGTAAGAACAGGGAAATATCTACACCGCTATCTGTATGAACATGCAAATATCTACACAGCTATCTGTATATCAATGGAAATATCCAGAATGGTATCTCTATAAACATGGAAATAACTACACTGCTATCTGTATAAACATGGAAATATCTACACCGCCATCTCTATGAACATGGAAATACCTACACCGCCATTTGTATGAACCTGGAAATATCTACACCGCCATCTCTATGAACATGGAAATATCTACACGGCCATTTGTATGAACATGGAAATACCTACACCGCCATCTGTATGAGCATGGAAATATCTTCACCGCCATTTGTATGAACATGGATATTTTTACACCGGCATCAGGATGAACATGGAAATATCTACACCGTAATCTGCATGAACATGGAAATATCTACACAGCTATCTGAATATACATGGAAAAATCTACACAGAATTCTCTATGAATATGGAAATATCTACAGCGCTATCTCTATAAACTTCGAAATATCTACACCGCCATCTGTATGAACATGGAAATATCTACACCGCCATCTGTACGATCATGGACATATCTACACCGCCATCTGTATTAAGATGGAAATATCTACACCGCTATCTGTATAAACATGGAAATATCTGCCCAATTATCTGTATAAACATGGAAATATCCGCACCGCTATCTGAATAAACATGGAAATATCCGCACCGCTATCTGTATGAACATGGAAATATCTACAATGCTATCTGTATAAACATGGAAATATCCACACCGCTCTCTGTGTAAACATGGAAATGTCTACACCGCTATCTGTGTAAACATGGAAATATCTACACCGCCATCGGTGTAAACATGAAAATATCTACACCGCCATCCCTATAAACATGGAAATATCTACACCGTCCTCTGTATGAACATGGAAATATCTACACCGCCATCTCTGTAAACGTGGAAATATCTACACTGCTATCTGTTTGAACTTGGAAATATCTACACTGCTCTCTGTATAAAATTGAAATTATCTACACCGTTATCTCTCTAAACATGGAAATATCTACACTGCTATCTGTTTGAACTTGGAAATATCTACACTGCTCTCTGTATAAAATTGAAATTATCTACACCGTTATCTCTCTAAACATGGAAATATCTACACTGCTATCTGTATAAACATGGAAATATCTACACTGCTATCTGTATAAACATGGAAATAACTTCACCGCTATCTGTATAAACATGGAAATATCTACAACGCTGTCTCTATAAACTTGGAAATAACTACATCACTATCTCTGTAAACATGGAAATATCTAGACCGCCATCTCTATAAACATGGAAATGTCTACACCACCATCTGTATATACATGGAAATATCTATACCGCTATCTGCATAAACATGGAAATATCTACACCGCCATCTCTATGAACATGGAAATATCTACACCGCCATCTGTATGAACATGTAAATATCTTCACCGCCATCTGTAGGAACATGGAAATATCTACACCGCTAAATGTATGAACATGGAAATGTCTACACCGCTATTGGTATGAACATGGAAATATCTACACCGCTATCTGTATGAACATGGAAATATCTACACTGCCATCTGTATGAACATGGAAATATCTACACCGCTATCTTTATGAACATGGAAATATCTACACCGCCATCTGTATCAACATGTAAATAACTACACAGCCATCTGTATGAACATGGAAATATCTACACCGCTAACTGTATGAACATTTAAATATCTACACAGCTATCTGTATGAACATGGAAATATCAACACCGCTATCTGTATTAACATGGAAATATCTACACCGCTATCTGTATGAACATGGAAATATCTACACCGCTATCCGCATGAACATGGAAATATCTTCGCCATCTCTATGAACATGGAAATATCTACACCGCTAAATATATGAACATGGAAATGTCTACACCGCTATTGGTATGAACATGGAAATATCTACACTGCTATCTTTATGAACATGGAAATATCTACACCGCCATCTGTATCAACATGTAAATATCTACACAGCCGTCTGTATGAACATGGAAATATCTACACCGCTAACTGTATGAACATTTAAATATCTACACAGCTATCTGTATGAACATGGAAATATCAACACCGCTAACTGTATGAAAATGGAAATATCTACACCGCTATCTGTATGAACATGGAAATATCTACACCGCTATCTGTATGAACATGGAAATATCTACACCGCTATCTGTGAACATGGAAATATCTACACCGCTATCTGTATGAACATGGAAATATCTACACCGCTATCTCTGTTAACATGCAAATATGTACAGAGCTATCTGTATATCAATGGAAATATCTACACTACTATCTCTATAAACATGGAAATAACTACACTGCTATCTCTATAAATATGGAAATATCAACACCGCCATCTCTATGAACATGGAAATATCTACACTGCCATTTGTATGAACATGGAAATATCTACACCGCCATCTCTATGAACATGGAAATATCTACACCGCCATCTGTATGAACATGGAAATATCTACACCGCCATCTCTGTAAACGTGGAAATATCTACACCGCTATCTGTATGAACTTGGAAATATCTACACTGCTCTCTGTATAAAATTGAAATTATCTACACCATTATCTCTCTAAACATGGAAATATCTACACTGCTATCTGTATGAACATGGAAATAGCTACACCGCTATCTGTATGAACATGGAAATATCTACACCGCTATCTGAATTAACATGGAAATATCATCACCGCTCACTGTATGAACATGGAAATATCTACAAGGCTATCTGTATGAACAGGGAAATATCTACACCGCTATCTGTATGAACATGCAAATATCTACACAGCTATCTGTATATCAATGGAAATATCCAGAATGGTATCTCTATAAACATGGAAATAACTACACTGCTATCTGTATAAACATGGAAATATCTACACCGCCATCTCTATGAACATGGAAATACCTACACCGCCATTTGTATGAACCTGGAAATATCTACACCGCCATCTCTATGAACATGGAAATATCTACACGGCCATTTGTATGAACATGGAAATACCTACACCGCCATCTGTATGAGCATGGAAATATCTTCACCGCCATCTGTATGAACATGGATATTTTTACACCGGCATCAGGATGAACATGGAAATATCTACACCGTAATCTGCAGGAACATGGAAATATCTACACAGCTATCTGAATATACATGGAAATATCTACACAGATTTCTCTATTAATATGGAAATAACTACAGCGCTATCTCTATAAACTTCGAATTATCTACACCACCATCTGTATGAACATGGAAATATCTACACCGCCATCTGTACGATCATGGACATATCTACACCGCCATCTGTATTAAGATGGAAATATCTACACCGCTATCTGTATAAACATGGAAATATCTGCCCAATTATCTGTATAAACATGGAAATATCCGCACCGCTATCTGAATAAACATGGAAATATCCGCACCGCTATCTGTATGAACATGGAAATATCTACAATGCTATCTGTATAAACATGGAAATATCCACACCGCTCTCTGTGTAAACATGGAAATGTCTACACCGCTATCTGTGTAAACATGGAAATATCTACACCGCCATCGGTGTAAACATGAAAATATCTACACCGCCATCCCTATAAACATGGAAATATCTACACCGTCCTCTGTATGAACATGGAAATATCTACACCGCCATCTCTGTAAACGTGGAAATATCTACACTGCTATCTGTTTGAACTTGGAAATATCTACACTGCTCTCTGTATAAAATTGAAATTATCTACACCGTTATCTCTCTAAACATGGAAATATCTACACTGCTATCTGTTTGAACTTGGAAATATCTACACTGCTCTCTGTATAAAATTGAAATTATCTACACCGTTATCTCTCTAAACATGGAAATATCTACACTGCTATCTGTATAAACATGGAAATATCTACACTGCTATCTGTATAAACATGGAAATAACTTCACCGCTATCTGTATAAACATGGAAATATCTACAACGCTGTCTCTATAAACTTGGAAATAACTACATCACTATCTCTGTAAACATGGAAATATCTAGACCGCCATCTCTATAAACATGGAAATGTCTACACCACCATCTGTATATACATGGAAATATCTATACCGCTATCTGCATAAACATGGAAATATCTACACCGCCATCTCTATGAACATGGAAATATCTACACCGCCATCTGTATGAACATGTAAATATCTTCACCGCCATCTGTAGGAACATGGAAATATCTACACCGCTAAATGTATGAACATGGAAATGTCTACACCGCTATTGGTATGAACATGGAAATATCTACACCGCTATCTGTATGAACATGGAAATATCTACACTGCCATCTGTATGAACATGGAAATATCTACACCGCTATCTTTATGAACATGGAAATATCTACACCGCCATCTGTATCAACATGTAAATATCTACACAGCCATCTGTATGAACATGGAAATATCTACACCGCTAACTGTATGAACATTTAAATATCTACACAGCTATCTGTATGAACATGGAAATATCAACACCGCTATCTGTATTAACATGGAAATATCTACACCGCTATCTGTATGAACATGGAAATATCTACACCGCTATCCGCATGAACATGGAAATATCTTCGCCATCTCTATGAACATGGAAATATCTACACCGCTAAATATATGAACATGGAAATGTCTACACCGCTATTGGTATGAACATGGAAATATCTACACCGCTATCTGTATGAACATGGAAATATCTACACCGCTATCTGTATGAACATGGAAATATCTACACCGCTATCTGTATGAATATGGAAATAACTACACCGCCATCTGTATGAACATGTAAATATCTACACCGCCATCTGTATGAACATGGAAATATCTAAACCGCTAACTGTATGAAAATGGAAATATCTACACCGCTATCTGTATGAACATGGAAATATCTACACCGCTATCTGTATGAACATGGAAATATCTACACCGCTATCTGTGAACATGGAAATATCTACACCGCTATCTGTATGAACATGGAAATATCTACACCGCCATCTCTATGAACATGGAAATAGCTACACCGCTATCTGTACGAACATGGAAATATCTACACCGCTATCTGTATGAACATGCAAATATCCACACAGCTATCTGTATATCAATGGAAATATCTAAACCGCTATCTCTATTAACATGGAAATAACTACACTGCTATCTGTATAAACATGGAAATATCTACACCGCCACCTGTGTGAACATGGAAATATCTACACTGCCATCCGTACAAACATGGAAATATCTACACCGCCATCTCTATGAGCATGTAAATATCTTCACCGCCATCTGTGTGAATATGGAAATATCTACACCGCTAAATGTATGAACATGGAAATGTCTACACCGCTATTGGTATGAACATGGAAATATCTACACCGCTATCTGTATGAACATGGAAATATCTACACCGCCATCTGTACAAACATGGACATATCTACACCGCCATCTGTATTAAGATGGACATATCAACACCGCTATCTGTATAAACATGGAAATATCATCCCAACTATCTGTATAAACATGGAAATATCCGCACCGCTATCTGTATAAACATGGATTTATCTACTCTGCTATCTGCATAAACATGGAAATATCCACACTGCTCTCTGTGTAAACATGGAAATGTCTACACCGCTATCTGTGTAAACATGGAAATATCTACACCGCCATCTGTGTAAACACGAAAATATCTACACCGCCATCCCTATAAACATGGAAATATTTACACCGCCATCTGTATGAACATGGAAATATCTACACCGCCATGTCTATAAACATGGAAATATCTACAACGCCATCTGTACGAACATGGAAATATCTATACCGCCATCTGTATGAACATGTAAATATCTACACCGCCATCTGTATGAACATGGAAATGTCTACACCGCTAACTGTATGAACATTGAAATATCTACACCGCTATCTGTATGAACATGGAAATATCTACACCGTTATCTGTATGAACATGGAAATATCTACACCGCTATCTGTATGAACATGGAAATATCTACACCGCTATCTGTATGAACATGGAAATATCTACACCGCTGTCTGTATGAACATGGAAATATCTACACCGTTATCTGTATGAACATAGAAATATCTACACCGCTATCTGTATGAACATGGAAATAGCTACACCGCTATCTGTACGAACATGGAAATATCTACACCGCTATCTGTATGAACATGCAAACATCTACACAGTTATCTGTATATCAATGGAAATATCTACACCGCTATCTCTATTAACATGGAAATAACTACACTGCTATCTGTATAAACATGGAAATATCTACACCGCCAACTGTATGAACATGGAAATATCTACAGTGCCTTCCGTACAAACATGGAAATATCTACACCGCCATCTGTATGAACATGTAAATATCTTCACCGCCATCTGTATGAACATGGAAATATCTACACCGCTAAATGTATGAACATGGAAATGTCTACACCGCTATTGGTATGAACATGGAAATATCTACACCGCTATCTGTATGAACATGGAAATATCTACACCGCTATCTGTATGAACATGGAAATATCTACACCACTATCTGTATGAACATGGAAATATCTACACCACCATCCGTATCAACAAGAACATATCTACTCCGTCATCTGTATGAACATGCAAATATCTACACCGCTAACTGTATGAACATTTAAATATCTATACCGCTATATGTATGAACATGGAAATATCTACACCGCTATCTGTATGAACATGGAAATATCTGCACCGCTATCTTTACGAACATGGAAATATCTACACCGCTATCTGTATGACCATGCAAATATCTACACAGCTGTCTGTATATCAATGGAAATATCTACACTGCTATCTCTATAAACATGGAAATAACTACACTGCTATCTGTATAAATATGGAGATATCTACACCGCCATCTCTATGAACATGGAAATATCTACACTTCCATCTGTATGAACATGGAAATATCTACACCGCTAACTGTATGAACATTGAAATATCTAAACCGCTATCTGTATGAACATGGAAATATCTTCGCCATCTGTATGAACATGGAAATATCTACACCGCTAAATATATGAACATGGAAATGTCTACACTGCTATTGGTATGAACATGGAAATATCTACACCGCTATCTGTATGAACATGGAAATATCTACACGGCTATCTGTATGAACATGGAAATATCTACACCACTATCTGTATGAACATGGAAATAACTACACCGCCATCTGTATGAACATTTAAATATCTACACCGCCATCTGTATGAACATGGAAATATCTAAACCGCTAACTGTATGAACATGGAAATACCTACACTGCTATCTGTATGAACATGGAAATATCTACACCGCTATCTGTATGAACATGGAAATATCTACACCGCTATCTGTATGAACATGGAAATATCTACACTGCTATCTGTATGAACATGGAAATATATTCACCGCTATCTGTATAAACATGGAAATATCTACAACGCTGTCTCTATAAACTTGGAAATAACTACACCACTATCTCTGTAAACATGGAAATATCTAGACCGCCATCTCTATAAACATGGAAATATCTACACCACCATCTGTATAAACATGGAAATATCTATACCGCTATCTGCATAAACATGGAAATATCTACACCGCCATCTCTATGAACATGGAAATATCTACACCGCCATCTGCATGACCATGCAAATATCTACACAGCTATCTGTATATCAATGGAAATATCTACACTGCTATCTCTATTAACATGGAAATAACTACACTGCTATCTGTATAAATATGGAAATATCTACACCGCCATCTCTATGAACATGGAAATATCTACACCGCGATCTGTATGAACATGGAAATATCTACACCGCTATCTGTATGAACATGGAAATATCTACACCGCTATCTGCATGAACATGGAAATATCTTCGCCATCTGTATGAACATGGAAATATCTACACCGCTAAATATATGAACATGGAAATGTCTACACCGCTATTGGTATGAACCTGGAAATATCTACACCGCTATCTGTATGAACATGGAAATAACTACACCGCCATCTGTATGAACATGTAAATATCTACACCACCATCTGTATGAACATGGAAATATCTAAACCGCTAACTGTATGAACATGGAAATATGTACACCGCTATCTGTATGAACATGGAAATATCTACACCGCTATCTGTATTAACATGGAAATATCTACACCGCTATCTGTATGAACATGGAAATATCTACACCGCTATCTCTATGAACATGCAAATATCTACAGAGCTATCTGTATATCAATGGAAATATCTACACTACTATCTCTATAAACATGGAAATAACTACACTGCTATCTCTATAAATATGGAAATATCAACACCGCCATCTCTATGAACATGGAAATATCTACACTGCCATTTGTATGAACATGGAAATATCTACACCGCCATCTCTATGAACATGGAAATATCTACACCGCCATTTGTATGAACATGGAAATATCTACACCGCCATCTCTGTAAACGTGGAAATATCTACGCCGCTATCTGTATGAACTTGGAAATATCTACACTGCTCTCTGTATAAAATTGAAATTATCTACACCGTTATCTCTCTAAACATGGAAATATCTACACTGCTATCTGTATAAACATGGAAATATCTACACTGCTATCTGTATAAACATGGAAATAACTTCACCGCTATCTGTATAAACATGGAAATATCTACAACGCTGTCTCTATAAACTTGGAAATAACTACATCACTATCTCTGTAAACATGGAAATATCTAGACCGCCATCTCTATAAACATGGAAATGTCTACACCGCTAATGGTATGAACATGGAAATATCTACACCGCTATCTGTATGAACATGGAAATATCTACACTGCCATCTGTATGAACATGGAAATATCTACACCGCTATCTTTATGAACATGGAAATATCTACACCGCCATCTGTATCAACATGTAAATATCTACACAGCCATCTGTATGAACATGGAAATATCTACACCGCTAACTGTATGAACATTTAAATATCTTCACAGCTATCTGTATGAACATGGAAATATCAACACCGCTATCTGTATTAACATGGAAATATCTACACCGCTATCTGTATGAACATGGAAATATCTACACCGCTATCCGCATGAACATGGAAATATCTTCGCCATCTCTATGAACATGGAAATATCTACACCGCTAAATATATGAACATGGAAATGTCTACACCGCTATTGGTATGAACATGGAAATATCTACACCGCTATCTGTATGAACATGGAAATATCTACACCGCTATCTGTATGAACATGGAAATATCTACACCGCTATCTGTATGAACATGGAAATAACTACACCGCCATCTGTATGAACATGTAAATATCTACACCGCCATCTGTATGAACATGGAAATATCTAAACCGCTAACTGTATGAAAATGGAAATATCTACACCGCTATCTGTATGAACATGGAAATATCTACACCGCTATCTGTATGAACATGGAAATATCTACACCGCTATCTGTGAACATGGAAATATCTACACCGCTATCTGTATGAACATGGAAATATCTACACCGCTATCTCTGTTAACATGCAGATATCTACAGAGCTATCTGTATATCAATGGAAATATCTACACTACTATCTCTATAAACATGGAAATAACTACACTGCTATCTCTATAAATATGGAAATATCAACACCGCCATCTCTATGAACATGGAAATATCTACACTGCCATTTGTATGAACATGGAAATATCTACACCGCCATCTCTATGAACATGGAAATATCTACACCGCCATCTGCATGAACATGGAAATATCTACACCGCCATCTCTGTAAACGTGGAAATATCTACACCGCTATCTGTATGAACATGGAAATATCTACACCGCTATCTGTATGAACATGGAAATATCTACACCGCCATCTGTATCAACATGTAAATATCTACACCGCCATCTGTATGAACATACAAATATCTACACTGCTAACTGTATGAAGATTTCAATATCTACACCGCTATCTGTATGAACATGGAAATATCTACACCGCTATCTGTATTAACATGGAAATATCTACACAGCTATCTGTATGAACATGGAAATATCTACACCGCTATCTGTATGAACATGGAAATATCTACACCGCTATCTGTATGAACATGCAAATATCTACACAGCTATCTGTATATCAATGGCAATATCCAGACTGGTATCTCTATAAACATGGAAATAACTACACTGCTATCTGCATAAACATGGAAATATCTACACCGCCATCTCTATGAACATGGAAATATCTACACCGCCATTTGTATGAACCTGGAAATATCTACACCGCCATCTCTATGAACATGGAAATATCTACACGGCCATTTGTATGAACATGGAAATACCTACACCGCCATCTGTATGAACATGGAAATATCTTCACCGCCATTTGTATGAACATGGATATATGTACACCGGCATCTGGATGAAAATGGAAATATCTACACAGCTATCTGAATATACATGGAAATATCTACACAGATTTCTCTATAAATATGGAAATAACTTCATCGCTATCTCTATAAACTTCGAAATATCTACACCGCCATCTGTATGAACATGGAAATATCTACACCACCATCTGTACGATCATGGACGGATCTACACCGCAATCTGTATTCAGATGGAAATATCTACACCGCTATCTGTATAAACATGGAAATATCTGCCCAACTATCTGTATAAACATGGAAATACCGCACCGCTATCTGAATAAACATGGAAATATCCGCACAGCTATCTGTATAAACAAGGAAACATCTACACCGCCATCTGTGTAAACATGAAAATATCTACACCGCCATCCCTATAAACATGGAAATATCTACACCGCCATGTGTATGAACATGGAAATATCTACACCGCCATCTCTATAAACGTGGAAATATCTACACCGCTATCTGTATGAACTTGGAAATATCTGCACTGCTCTCTGTATAAAATTGAAATTATCTACACCACTATCTCTATAAACATGGAAATATCTACACTGCTATCTGTTTTAACATGGAAATATCTACACCGCTATCTGTATAAACATGGAAATAACTTCACCGCTATCTGTATAAACATGGAAATATCTACACCGCTGTCTCTATAAACTTGGAAATAACTAAACCACTATCTCTGTAAACATGGAAATATCTAGACCGCCATCTGTATAAACATGGAAATATCTACACCACCTTCTCTATAAACATGGAAATATCTATACCGATATCTGCATAAACATGGAAATATCTACACCGCCATCTCTATGAACATGGAAATAGCTACACCGCTATCTGTACGAACATGGAAATATCTACACCGCTATCTGTATGAACATGCAAATATCCACACAGCTATCTGTATATCAATGGAAATATCTAAACCGCTATCTCTATTAACATGGAAATAACTACACTGCTATCTGTATAAACATGGAAATATCTACACCGCCACCTGTGTGAACATGGAAATATCTACACTGCCATCCGTACAAACATGGAAATATCTACACCGCCATCTGTATGAACATGTAAATATCTTCACCGCCATCTGTGTGAATATGGAAATATCTACACCGCTAAATGTATGAACATGGAAATGTCTACACCGCTATTGGTATGAACATGGAAATATCTACACCGCTATCTGTATGAACATGGAAATATCTACACCGCCATCTGTACAAACATGGACATATCTACACCGCCATCTGTATTAAGATGGACATATCAACACCGCTATCTGTATAAACATGGAAATATCAGCCCAACTATCTGTATAAACATGGAAATATCCGCACCGCTATCTGTATAAGCATGGATATATCTACTCTGCTATCTGCATAAACATGGAAATATCCACACTGCTCTCTGTGTAAACATGGAAATGTCTACACCGCTATCTGTGTAAACATGGAAATATCTACACCGCCATCTGTGTAAACATGAAAATATCTACACCGCCATCCCTATAAACATGGAAATATTTACACCGCCATCCGTATGAACATGGAAATATCTACACCGCCATCTCTGTAAACGTGGAAATATCTACAACGCCATCTGTACGAACATGGAAATATCTATACCGCCATCTGTATGAACATGTAAATATCTACACCGCCATCTGTATGAACATGGAAATGTCTACACCGCTAACTGTATGAACATTGAAATATCTACACCGCTATCTGTATGAACATGGAAATATCTACACCGTTATCTGTATGAACATGGAAATATCTACACCGCTATCTGTATGAACATGGAAATATCTACACCGCTATCTGTATGAACATGGAAATATCTACACCGCTGTCTGTATGAACATGGAAATATCTACACCGTTATCTGTATGAACATAGAAATATCTACACCGCTATCTGTATGAACATGGAAATAGCTACACCGCTATCTGTACGAACATGGAAATATCTACACCGCTATCTGTATGAACATGCAAACATCTACACAGTTATCTGTATATCAATGGAAATATCTACACCGCTATCTCTATTAACATGGAAATAACTACACTGCTATCTGTATAAACATGGAAATATCTACACCGCCAACTGTATGAACATGGAAATATCTACAGTGCCTTCCGTACAAACATGGAAATATCTACACCGCCATCTGTATGAACATGTAAATATCTTCACCGCCATCTGTATGAACATGGAAATATCTACACCGCTAAATGTATGAACATGGAAATGTCTACACCGCTATTGGTATGAACATGGAAATATCTACACCGCTATCTGTATGAACATGGAAATATCTACACCGCTATCTGTATGAACATGGAAATATCTACACCACTATCTGTATGAACATGGAAATATCTACACCACCATCTGTATCAACAAGAACATATCTACTCCGTCATCTGTATGAACATGCAAATATCTACACCGCTAACTGTATGAACATTTAAATATCTATACCGCTATCTGTATGAACATGGAAATATCTACACCGCTATCTGTATGAACATGGAAATATCTGCACCGCTATCTTTACGAACATGGAAATATCTACACCGCTATCTGTATGACCATGCAAATATCTACACAGCTGTCTGTATATCAATGGAAATATCTACACTGCTATCTCTATAAACATGGAAATAACTACACTGCTATCTGTATAAATATGGAGATATCTACACCGCCATCTCTATGAACATGGAAATATCTACACTTCCATCTGTATGAACATGGAAATATCTACACCGCTAACTGTATGAACATAGAAATATCTACACCGCTATCTGTATGAACATGGAAATATCTTCGCCATCTGTATGAACATGGAAATATCTACACCGCTAAATATATGAACATGGAAATGTCTACACTGCTATTGGTATGAACATGGAAATATCTACACCGCTATCTGTATGAACATGGAAATATCTACACGGCTATCTGTATGAACATGGAAATATCTACACCACTATCTGTATGAACATGGAAATAACTACACCGCCATCTGTATGAACATTTAAATATCTACACCGCCATCTGTATGAACATGGAAATATCTAAAGCGCTAACTGTATGAACATGGAAATACCTACACCGCTATCTGTATGAACATGGAAATATCTACACCGCTATCTGTATGAACATGGAAATATCTACACCGCTATCTGTATGAACATGGAAATATCTACACTGCTATCTGTATGAACATGGAAATATATTCACCGCTATCTGTATAAACATGGAAATATCTACAACGCTGTCTCTATAAACTTGGAAATAACTACACCACTATCTCTGTAAACATGGAAATATCTAGACCGCCATCTCTATAAACATGGAAATATCTACACCACCATCTGTATAAACATGGAAATATCTATACCGCTATCTGCATAAACATGGAAATATCTACACCGCCATCTCTATGAACATGGAAATATCTACACCGCCATCTGCATCACCATGCAAATATCTACACAGCTATCTGTATATCAATGGAAATATCTACACTGCTATCTCTATAAACATGGAAATAACTACACTGCTATCTGTATAAATATGGAAATATCTACACCGCCATCTCTATGAACATGGAAATATCTACACCGCGATCTGTATGAACATGGAAATATCTACACCGCTATCTGTATGAACATGGAAATATCTACACCGCTATCTGCATGAACATGGAAATATCTTCGCCATCTGTATGAACATGGAAATATCTACACCGCTAAATATATGAACATGGAAATATCTACACCGCTATTGGTATGAACCTGGAAATATCTACACCGCTATCTGTATGAACATGGAAATAACTACACCGCCATCTGTATGAACATGTAAATATCTACACCGCCATCTGTATGAACATGGAAATATCTAAACCGCTAACTGTATGAACATGGAAATATGTACACCGCTATCTGTATGAACATGGAAATATCTACACCGCTATCTGTATGAACATGGAAATATCTACACCGCTATCTGTATGAACATGGAAATATCTACACCGCTATCTCTATGAACATGCAAATATCTACAGAGCTATCTGTATATCAATGGAAATATCTACACTACTATCTCTATAAACATGGAAATAACTACACTGCTATCTCTATAAATATGGAAATATCAACACCGCCATCTCTATGAACATGGAAATATCTACACCGCCATTTGTATGAACATGGAAATATCTACACCGCCATCTCTGTAAACGTGGAAATATCTACGCCGCTATCTGTATGAACTTGGAAATATCTACACTGCTCTCTGTATAAAATTGAAATTATCTACACCGTTATCTCTCTAAACATGGAAATATCTACACTGCTATCTGTATAAACATGGAAATATCTACACTGCTATCTGTATAAACATGGAAATAACTTCACCGCTATCTGTATAAACATGGAAATATCTACAACGCTGTCTCTATAAACTTGGAAATAACTACATCACTATCTCTGTAAACATGGAAATATCTAGACCGCCATCTCTATAAACATGGAAATGTCTACACCACCATCTGTATATACATGGAAATATCTATACCGCTATCTGCATAAACATGGAAATATCTACACCGCCATCTCTATGAACATGGAAATATCTACACCGCCATCTGTATGAACATGTAAATATCTTCACCGCCATCTGTAGGAACATGGAAATATCTACACCGCTAAATGTATGAACATGGAAATGTCTACACCGCTATTGGTATGAACATGGAAATATCTACACCGCTATCTGTATGAACATGGAAATATCTACACTGCCATCTGTATGAACATGGAAATATCTACACCGCTATCTTTATGAACATGGAAATATCTACACCGCCATCTGTATCAACATGTAAATATCTACACAGCCATCTGTATGAACATGGAAATATCTACACCGCTAACTGTATGAACATTTAAATATCTACACAGCTATCTGTATGAACATGGAAATATCAACACCGCTCTCTGTATTAACATGGAAATATCTACACCGCTATCTGTATGAACATGGAAATATCTACACCGCTATCTGTATGAACATGGAAATAACTACACCGCCATCTGTATGAACATGTAAATATCTACACCGCCATCTGTATGAACATGGAAATATCTAAACCGCTAACTGTATGAAAATGGAAATATCTACACCGCTATCTGTATGAACATGGAAATATCTACACCGCTATCTGTATGAACATGGAAATATCTACACCGCTATCTGTGAACATGGAAATATCTACACCGCTATCTGTATGAACATGGAAATATCTACACCGCTATCTCTGTTAACATGCAAATATGTACAGAGCTATCTGTATATCAATGGAAATATCTACACTACTATCTCTATAAACATGGAAATAACTACACTGCTATCTCTATAAATATGGAAATATCAACACCGCCATCTCTATGAACATGGAAATATCTACACTGCCATTTGTATGAACATGGAAATATCTACACCGCCATCTCTATGAACATGGAAATATCTACACCGCCATCTGTATGAACATGGAAATATCTACACCGCCATCTCTGTAAACGTGGAAATATCTACACCGCTATCTGTATGAACTTGGAAATATCTACACTGCTCTCTGTATAAAATTGAAATTATCTACACCATTATCTCTCTAAACATGGAAATATCTACACTGCTATCTGTATGAACATGGAAATAGCTACACCGCTATCTGTATGAACATGGAAATATCTACACCGCTATCTGAATTAACATGGAAATATCATCACCGCTCACTGTATGAACATGGAAATATCTACAAGGCTATCTGTATGAACAGGGAAATATCTACACCGCTATCTGTATGAACATGCAAATATCTACACAGCTATCTGTATATCAATGGAAATATCCAGAATGGTATCTCTATAAACATGGAAATAACTACACTGCTATCTGTATAAACATGGAAATATCTACACCGCCATCTCTATGAACATGGAAATACCTACACCGCCATTTGTATGAACCTGGAAATATCTACACCGCCATCTCTATGAACATGGAAATATCTACACGGCCATTTGTATGAACATGGAAATACCTACACCGCCATCTGTATGAGCATGGAAATATCTTCACCGCCATCTGTATGAACATGGATATTTTTACACCGGCATCAGGATGAACATGGAAATATCTACACCGTAATCTGCAGGAACATGGAAATATCTACACAGCTATCTGAATATACATGGAAATATCTACACAGATTTCTCTATTAATATGGAAATAACTACAGCGCTATCTCTATAAACTTCGAATTATCTACACCACCATCTGTATGAACATGGAAATATCTACACCGCCATCTGTACGATCATGGACATATCTACACCGCCATCTGTATTAAGATGGAAATATCTACACCGCTATCTGTATAAACATGGAAATATCTGCCCAATTATCTGTATAAACATGGAAATATCCGCACCGCTATCTGAATAAACATGGAAATATCCGCACCGCTATCTGTATGAACATGGAAATATCTACAATGCTATCTGTATAAACATGGAAATATCCACACCGCTCTCTGTGTAAACATGGAAATGTCTACACCGCTATCTGTGTAAACATGGAAATATCTACACCGCCATCGGTGTAAACATGAAAATATCTACACCGCCATCCCTATAAACATGGAAATATCTACACCGTCCTCTGTATGAACATGGAAATATCTACACCGCCATCTCTGTAAACGTGGAAATATCTACACTGCTATCTGTTTGAACTTGGAAATATCTACACTGCTCTCTGTATAAAATTGAAATTATCTACACCGTTATCTCTCTAAACATGGAAATATCTACACTGCTATCTGTTTGAACTTGGAAATATCTACACTGCTCTCTGTATAAAATTGAAATTATCTACACCGTTATCTCTCTAAACATGGAAATATCTACACTGCTATCTGTATAAACATGGAAATATCTACACTGCTATCTGTATAAACATGGAAATAACTTCACCGCTATCTGTATAAACATGGAAATATCTACAACGCTGTCTCTATAAACTTGGAAATAACTACATCACTATCTCTGTAAACATGGAAATATCTAGACCGCCATCTCTATAAACATGGAAATGTCTACACCACCATCTGTATATACATGGAAATATCTATACCGCTATCTGCATAAACATGGAAATATCTACACCGCCATCTCTATGAACATGGAAATATCTACACCGCCATCTGTATGAACATGTAAATATCTTCACCGCCATCTGTAGGAACATGGAAATATCTACACCGCTAAATGTATGAACATGGAAATGTCTACACCGCTATTGGTATGAACATGGAAATATCTACACCGCTATCTGTATGAACATGGAAATATCTACACTGCCATCTGTATGAACATGGAAATATCTACACCGCTATCTTTATGAACATGGAAATATCTACACCGCCATCTGTATCAACATGTAAATATCTACACAGCCATCTGTATGAACATGGAAATATCTACACCGCTAACTGTATGAACATTTAAATATCTACACAGCTATCTGTATGAACATGGAAATATCAACACCGCTATCTGTATTAACATGGAAATATCTACACCGCTATCTGTATGAACATGGAAATATCTACACCGCTATCCGCATGAACATGGAAATATCTTCGCCATCTCTATGAACATGGAAATATCTACACCGCTAAATATATGAACATGGAAATGTCTACACCGCTATTGGTATGAACATGGAAATATCTACACTGCTATCTTTATGAACATGGAAATATCTACACCGCCATCTGTATCAACATGTAAATATCTACACAGCCGTCTGTATGAACATGGAAATATCTACACCGCTAACTGTATGAACATTTAAATATCTACACAGCTATCTGTATGAACATGGAAATATCAACACCGCTAACTGTATGAAAATGGAAATATCTACACCGCTATCTGTATGAACATGGAAATATCTACACCGCTATCTGTATGAACATGGAAATATCTACACCGCTATCTGTGAACATGGAAATATCTACACCGCTATCTGTATGAACATGGAAATATCTACACCGCTATCTCTGTTAACATGCAAATATGTACAGAGCTATCTGTATATCAATGGAAATATCTACACTACTATCTCTATAAACATGGAAATAACTACACTGCTATCTCTATAAATATGGAAATATCAACACCGCCATCTCTATGAACATGGAAATATCTACACTGCCATTTGTATGAACATGGAAATATCTACACCGCCATCTCTATGAACATGGAAATATCTACACCGCCATCTGTATGAACATGGAAATATCTACACCGCCATCTCTGTAAACGTGGAAATATCTACACCGCTATCTGTATGAACTTGGAAATATCTACACTGCTCTCTGTATAAAATTGAAATTATCTACACCATTATCTCTCTAAACATGGAAATATCTACACTGCTATCTGTATGAACATGGAAATAGCTACACCGCTATCTGTATGAACATGGAAATATCTACACCGCTATCTGAATTAACATGGAAATATCATCACCGCTCACTGTATGAACATGGAAATATCTACAAGGCTATCTGTATGAACAGGGAAATATCTACACCGCTATCTGTATGAACATGCAAATATCTACACAGCTATCTGTATATCAATGGAAATATCCAGAATGGTATCTCTATAAACATGGAAATAACTACACTGCTATCTGTATAAACATGGAAATATCTACACCGCCATCTCTATGAACATGGAAATACCTACACCGCCATTTGTATGAACCTGGAAATATCTACACCGCCATCTCTATGAACATGGAAATATCTACACGGCCATTTGTATGAACATGGAAATACCTACACCGCCATCTGTATGAGCATGGAAATATCTTCACCGCCATCTGTATGAACATGGATATTTTTACACCGGCATCAGGATGAACATGGAAATATCTACACCGTAATCTGCAGGAACATGGAAATATCTACACAGCTATCTGAATATACATGGAAATATCTACACAGATTTCTCTATTAATATGGAAATAACTACAGCGCTATCTCTATAAACTTCGAATTATCTACACCACCATCTGTATGAACATGGAAATATCTACACCGCCATCTGTACGATCATGGACATATCTACACCGCCATCTGTATTAAGATGGAAATATCTACACCGCTATCTGTATAAACATGGAAATATCTGCCCAATTATCTGTATAAACATGGAAATATCCGCACCGCTATCTGAATAAACATGGAAATATCCGCACCGCTATCTGTATGAACATGGAAATATCTACAATGCTATCTGTATAAACATGGAAATATCCACACCGCTCTCTGTGTAAACATGGAAATGTCTACACCGCTATCTGTGTAAACATGGAAATATCTACACCGCCATCGGTGTAAACATGAAAATATCTACACCGCCATCCCTATAAACATGGAAATATCTACACCGTCCTCTGTATGAACATGGAAATATCTACACCGCCATCTCTGTAAACGTGGAAATATCTACACTGCTATCTGTTTGAACTTGGAAATATCTACACTGCTCTCTGTATAAAATTGAAATTATCTACACCGTTATCTCTCTAAACATGGAAATATCTACACTGCTATCTGTTTGAACTTGGAAATATCTACACTGCTCTCTGTATAAAATTGAAATTATCTACACCGCTATCTCTCTAAACATGGAAATATCTACACTGCTATCTGTATAAACATGGAAATATCTACACTGCTATCTGTATAAACATGGAAATAACTTCACCGCTATCTGTATAAACATGGAAATATCTACAACGCTGTCTCTATAAACTTGGAAATAACTACATCACTATCTCTGTAAACATGGAAATATCTAGACCGCCATCTCTATAAACATGGAAATGTCTACACCACCATCTGTATATACATGGAAATATCTATACCGCTATCTGCATAAACATGGAAATATCTACACCGCCATCTCTATGAACATGGAAATATCTACACCGCCATCTGTATGAACATGTAAATATCTTCACCGCCATCTGTAGGAACATGGAAATATCTACACCGCTAAATGTATGAACATGGAAATGTCTACACCGCTATTGGTATGAACATGGAAATATCTACACCGCTATCTGTATGAACATGGAAATATCTACACTGCCATCTGTATGAACATGGAAATATCTACACCGCTATCTTTATGAACATGGAAATATCTACACCGCCATCTGTATCAACATGTAAATATCTACACAGCCATCTGTATGAACATGGAAATATCTACACCGCTAACTGTATGAACATTTAAATATCTACACAGCTATCTGTATGAACATGGAAATATCAACACCGCTATCTGTATTAACATGGAAATATCTACACCGCTATCTGTATGAACATGGAAATATCTACACCGCTATCCGCATGAACATGGAAATATCTTCGCCATCTCTATGAACATGGAAATATCTACACCGCTAAATATATGAACATGGAAATGTCTACACCGCTATTGGTATGAACATGGAAATATCTACACCGCTATCTGTATGAACATGGAAATATCTACACCGCTATCTGTATGAACATGGAAATATCTACACCGCTATCTGTATGAACATGGAAATAACTACACCGCCATCTGTATGAACATGTAAATATCTACACCGCCATCTGTATGAACATGGAAATATCTAAACCGCTAACTGTATGAAAATGGAAATATCTACACCGCTATCTGTATGAACATGGAAATATCTACACCGCTATCTGTATGAACATGGAAATATCTACACCGCTATCTGTGAACATGGAAATATCTACACCGCTATCTGTATGAACATGGAAATATCTACACCGCTATCTCTGTTAACATGCAAATATCTACAGAGCTATCTGTATATCAATGGAAATATCTACACTACTATCTCTATAAACATGGAAATAACTACACTGCTATCTCTATAAATATGGAAATATCAACACCGCCATCTCTATGAACATGGAAATATCTACACTGCCATTTCTATGAACATGGAAATATCTACACCGCCATCTCTATGAACATGGAAATATCTACACCGCCATCTGTATGAACATGGAAATATCTACACCGCCATCTCTGTAAACGTGGAAATATCTACACCGCTATCTGTATGAACATGGAAATATCTACACCGCTATCTGTATGAACATGGAAATATCTACACCGCCATCTGTATCAACATGTAAATATCTACACCGCCATCTGTATGAACATACAAATATCTACACTGCTAACTGTATGAAGATTTCAATATCTACACCGCTATCTGTATGAACATGGAAATATCTACACCGCTATCTGTATTAACATGGAAATATCTACACAGCTATCTGTATGAACATGGAAATATCTACACCGCTATCTGTATGAACATGGAAATATCTACACCGCTATCTGTATGAACATGCAAATATCTACACAGCTATCTGTATATCAATGGCAATATCCAGACTGGTATCTCTATAAACATGGAAATAACTACACTGCTATCTGCATAAACATGGAAATATCTACACCGCCATCTCTATGAACATGGAAATATCTACACCGCCATTTGTATGAACCTGGAAATATCTACACCGCCATCTCTATGAACATGGAAATATCTACACGGCCATTTGTATGAACATGGAAATACCTACACCGCCATCTGTATGAACATGGAAATATCTTCACCGCCATTTGTATGAACATGGATATATGTACACCGGCATCTGGATGAAAATGGAAATATCTACACAGCTATCTGAATATACATGGAAATATCTACACAGATTTCTCTATAAATATGGAAATAACTTCATCGCTATCTCTATAAACTTCGAAATATCTACACCGCCATCTGTATGAACATGGAAATATCTACACCACCATCTGTACGATCATGGACGGATCTACACCGCAATCTGTATTCAGATGGAAATATCTACACCGCTATCTGTATAAACATGGAAATATCTGCCCAACTATCTGTATAAACATGGAAATACCGCACCGCTATCTGAATAAACATGGAAATATCCGCACAGCTATCTGTATAAACAAGGAAACATCTACACCGCCATCTGTGTAAACATGAAAATATCTACACCGCCATCCCTATAAACATGGAAATATCTACACCGCCATGTGTATGAACATGGAAATATCTACACCGCCATCTCTATAAACGTGGAAATATCTACACCGCTATCTGTATGAACTTGGAAATATCTGCACTGCTCTCTGTATAAAATTGAAATTATCTACACAACTATCTCTATAAACATGGAAATATCTACACTGCTATCTGTTTTAACATGGAAATATCTACACCGCTATCTGTATAAACATGGAAATAACTTCACCGCTATCTGTATAAACATGGAAATATCTACACCGCTGTCTCTATAAACTTGGAAATAACTAAACCACTATCTCTGTAAACATGGAAATATCTAGACCGCCATCTGTATAAACATGGAAATATCTACACCACCTTCTGTATAAACATGGAAATATCTATACCGATATCTGCATAAACATGGAAATATCTACACCGCCATCTCTATGAACATGGAAATAGCTACACCGCTATCTGTACGAACATGGAAATATCTACACCGCTATCTGTATGAACATGCAAATATCCACACAGCTATCTGTATATCAATGGAAATATCTAAACCGCTATCTCTATTAACATGGAAATAACTACACTGCTATCTGTATAAACATGGAAATATCTACACCGCCACCTGTGTGAACATGGAAATATCTACACTGCCATCCGTACAAACATGGAAATATCTACACCGCCATCTGTATGAACATGTAAATATCTTCACCGCCATCTGTGTGAATATGGAAATATCTACACCGCTAAATGTATGAACATGGAAATGTCTACACCGCTATTGGTATGAACATGGAAATATCTACACCGCTATCTGTATGAACATGGAAATATCTACACCGCCATCTGTACAAACATGGACATATCTACACCGCCATCTGTGTAAACATGAAAATATCTACACCGCCATCCCTATAAACATGGAAATATTTACACCGCCATCTGTATGAACATGGAAATATCTACACCACCATGTCTATAAACATGGAAATATCTACAACGCCATCTGTACGAACATGGAAATATCTATACCGCCATCTGTATGAACATGTAAATATCTACACCGCCATCTGTATGAACATGGAAATGTCTACACCGCTAACTGTATGAACATTGAAATATCTACACCGCTATCTGTATGAACATGGAAATATCTACACCGTTATCTGTATGAACATGGAAATATCTACACCGCTATCTGTATGAACATGGAAATATCTACACCGCTACCTGTATGAACATGGAAATATCTACACCGCTGTCTGTATGAACATGGAAATATCTGCACCGTTATCTGTATGAACATAGAAATATCTACACCGCTATCTGTATGAACATGGAAATAGCTACACCGCTATCTGTACGAACATGGAAATATCTACACCGCTATCTGTATGAACATGCAAACATCTACACAGTTATCTGTATATCAATGGAAATATCTACACCGCTATCTCTATTAACATGGAAATAACTACACTGCTATCTGTATAAACATGGAAATATCTACACCGCCAACTGTATGAACATGGAAATATCTACAGTGCCTTCCGTACAAACATGGAAATATCTACACCGCCATCTGTATGAACATGTAAATATCTTCACCGCCATCTGTATGAACATGGAAATATCTACACCGCTAAATGTATGAACATGGAAATGTCTACACCGCTATTGGTATGAACATGGAAATATCTACACCGCTATCTGTATGAACATGGAAATATCTACACCGCTATCTGTATGAACATGGAAATATCTACACCACTATCTGTATGAACACGGAAATATCTACACCACCATCAGTATCAACAAGAACATATCTACTCCGTCATCTGTATGAACATGCAAATATCTACACCGCTAACTGTATGAACATTTAAATATCTATACCGCTATCTGTATGAACATGTAAATATCTACACCGCTATCTGTATGAACATGGAAATATCTCCACCGCTATCTTTACGAACATGGAAATATCTACACCGCTATCTGTATGACCATGCAAATATCTACACAGCAGTCTGTATATCAATGGAAATATCTACACTGCTATCTCTATAAACTTGGAAATAACTACACTGCTATCTGTATAAATATGGAGATATCTACACCGCCATCTCTATGAACATGGAAATATCTACACTTCCATCTGTATGAACATGGAAATATCTACACCGCTAACTGTATGAACATAGAAATATCTACACCGCTATCTGTATGAACATGGAAATATCTTCGCCATCTGTATGAACATGGAAATATCTACACCGCTAAATATATGAACATGGAAATGTCTACACTGCTATTGGTATGAACATGGAAATATCTACACCGCTATCTGTATGAACATGGAAATATCTACACGGCTATCTGTATGAACATGGAAATATCTACACCACTATCTGTATGAACATGGAAATAACTACACCGCCATCTGTATGAACATTTAAATATCTACACCGCCATCTGTATGAACATGGAAATATCTAAACCGCTAACTGTATGAACATGGAAATACCTACACCGCTATCTGTATGAACATGGAAATATCTACACCGCTATCTGTATGAACATGGAAATATCTACACCGCTATCTGTATGAACATGGAAATATCTACACTGCTATCTGTATGAACATGGAAATATATTCACCGCTATCTGTATAAACATGGAAATATCTACAACGCTGTCTCTATAAACTTGGAAATAACTACACCACTATCTCTGTAAACATGGAAATATCTAGACCGCCATCTCTATAAACATGGAAATATCTACACCACCATCTGTATAAACATGGAAATATCTATACCGCTATCTGCATAAACATGGAAATATCTACACCGCCATCTCTATGAACATGGAAATATCTACACCGCCATCTGCATGACCATGCAAATATCTACACAGCTATCTGTATATCAATGGAAATATCTACACTGCTATCTCTATAAACATGGAAATAACTACACTGCTATCTGTATAAATATGGAAATATCTACACCGCCATCTCTATGAACATGGAAATATCTACACCGCGATCTGTATGAACATGGAAATATCTACACCGCTATCTGTATGAACATGGAAATATCTACACCGCTATCTGCATGAACATGGAAATATCTTCGCCATCTGTATGAACATGGAAATATCTACACCGCAAAATATATGAACATGGAAATGTCTACACCGCTATTGGTATGAACCTGGAAATATCTACACCGCTATCTGTATGAACATGGAAATATCTACACCGCTATCTGTATGAACATGGAAATAACTACACCGCCATCTGTATGAACATGTAAATATCTACACCGCCATCTGTATGAACATGGAAATATCTAAACCGCTAACTGTATGAACATGGAAATATGTACACCGCTATCTGTATGAACATGGAAATATCTACACCGCTATCTGTATGAACATGGAAATATCTACACCGCTATCTGTATGAACATGGAAATATCTACACCGCAATCTGTATGAACATGGAAATATCTACACCGCTATCTCTATGAACATGCAAATATCTACAGAGCTATCTGTATATCAATGGAAATATCTACACTACTATCTCTATAAACATGGAAATAACTACACTGCTATCTCTATAAATATGGAAATATCAACACCGCCATCTCTATGAACATGGAAATATCTACACTGCCATTTGTATGAACATGGAAATATCTACACCGCCATCTCTATGAACATGGAAATATCTACACCACCATTTGTATGAACATGGAAATATCTACACCGCCATCTCTGTAAACGTGGAAATATCTACACCGCTATCTGTATGAACTAGGAAATATCTACACTGCTCTCTGTATAAAATTGAAATTATCTACACCGTTATCTCTCTAAACATGGAAATATCTACACTGCTATCTGTATAAACATGGAAATATCTACACTGCTATCTGTATAAACATGGAAATAACTTCACCGCTATCTGTATAAACATGGAAATATCTACAACGCTGTCTCTATAAACTTGGAAATAACTACATCACTATCTCTGTAAACATGGAAATATCTAGACCGCCATCTCTATAAACATGGAAATGTCTACACCACCATCTGTATATACATGGAAATATCTATACCGCTATCTGCATAAACATGGAAATATCTACACCGCCATCTCTATGAACATGGAAATATCTACACCGCCATCTGTATGAACATGTAAATATCTTCACCGCCATCTGTATGAACATGGAAATATCTACACCGCTAAATGTATGAACATGGAAATGTCTACACCGCTATTGGTATGAACATGGAAATATCTACACCGCTATCTGTATGAACATGGAAATATCTACACTGCTATCTGTATGAACATGGAAATATCTACACCGCTATCTGTATGAACATGGAAATATCTACACCGCCATCTGTATCAACATGTAAATATCTACACAGCCATCTGTATGAACATGGAAATATCTACACCGCTAACTGTATGAACATTTAAATATCTACACCGCTATCTGTATGAACATGGAAATATCAACACCGCTATCTGTATTAACATGGAAATATCTACACCGCTATCTGTATGAACATGGAAATATCTACACCGCTATCCGCATGAACATGGAAATATCTTCGCCATCTCTATGAACATGGAAATATCTACACCGCTAAATATATGAACATGGAAATGTCTACACCGCTATTGGTATGAACATGGAAATATCTACACCGCTATCTGTATGAACATGGAAATATCTACACCGCTATCTGTATGAACATGGAAATATCTACACCGCTATCTGTATGAACATGGAAATAACTACACCGCCATCTGTATGAACATGTAAATATCTACACCGCCATCTGTATGAACATGGAAATATCTAAACCGCTAACTGTATGAAAATGGAAATATCTACACCGCTATCTGTATGAACATGGAAATATCTACACCGCTATCTGTATGAACATGGAAATATCTACACCGCTATCTGTGAACATGGAAATATCTACACCGCTATCTGTATGAACATGGAAATATCTACACCGCTATCTCTGTTAACATGCAAATATCTACAGAGCTATCTGTATATCAATGGAAATATCTACACTACTATCTCTATAAACATGGAAATAACTACACTGCTATCTCTATAAATATGGAAATATCAACACCGCCATCTCTATGAACATGGAAATATCTACACTGCCATTTGTATGAACATGGAAATATCTACACCGCCATCTCTATGAACATGGAAATATCTACACCGCCATCTGTATGAACATGGAAATATCTACACCGCCATCTCTGTAAACGTGGAAATATCTACACCGCTATCTGTATGAACTTGGAAATATCTACACTGCTCTCTGTATAAAATTGAAATTATCTACACCATTATCTCTCTAAACATGGAAATATCTACACTGCTATCTGTATGAACATGGAAATAGCTACACCGCTATCTGTATGAACATGGAAATATCTACACCGCTATTTGAATTAACATGGAAATATCTTCACCACTATCTGTATGAACAGGGAAATATCTACACCGCTATCTGTATGAACATGGAAATATCTACACCGCTATCTGTATGAACATGCAAATATCTACACAGCTATCTGTATATCAATGGAAATATCCAGAATGGTATCTCTATAAACATGGAAATAACTACACTGCTATCTGTATAAACATGGAAATATCTACACCGCCATCTCTATGAACATGGAAATACCTACACCGCCATTTGTATGAACCTGGAAATATCTACACCGCCATCTCTATGAACATGGAAATATCTACACGGCCATTTGTATGAACATGGAAATACCTACACCGCCATCTGTATGAGCATGGAAATATCTTCACCGCCATTTGTATGAACATGGATATTTTTACACCGGCATCAGGATGAACATGGAAATATCTACACCGTAATCTGCATGAACATGGAAATATCTACACAGCTATCTGAATATACATGGAAATATCTACACAGATTTCTCTATGAATATGGAAATAACTACAGCGCTATCTCTATAAACTTCGAAATATCTACACCGCCATCTGTATGAACATGGAAATATCTACACCGCCATCTGTACGATCATGGACATATCTACACCGCCATCTGTATTAAGATGGAAATATCTACACCGCTATCTGTATAAACATGGAAATATCTGCCCAATTATCTGTATAAACATGGAAATATCCGCACCGCTATCTGAATAAACATGGAAATATCCGCACCGCTATCTGTATGAACATGGAAATATCTACACTGCTATCTGTATAAACATGGAAATATCCACACCGCTCTATGTGTAAACATGGAAATGTCTACACCGCTATCTGTGTAAACATGGAAATATCTACACCGCCATCGGTGTAAACATGAAAATATCTACACCGCCATCCCTATAAACATGGAAATATCTACACCGTCCTCTGTATGAACATGGAAATATCTACACCGCCATCTCTGTAAACGTGGAAATATCTACACTGCTATCTGTATGAACTTGGAAATATCTACACTGCTCTCTGTATGAAATTGAAATTATCTACAACACTATCTCTATAAACATGGAAATATCTACACTGCTATCTGTATGAACATGGAAATATCTACACCTCTATCTGTATAAACATGGAAATATCTTCACCGCTATCTGTATAAACATGGAAATATCTGCAACGCTGTCTCTATATACTTGGAAATAACTACACAACTATCTCTGTAAACATGGAAATATCTAGACCGCCATCTCTATAAACATGGAAATATCTACACCACCATCTGTATAAACATGGAAATATCTATACCGCTAACTGCAAAAACATGGAAATATCTACACCGCCATCTCTATGAACATGGAAATATCTACAACGCCATCTGTACGAACATGGAAGTATCTATACCGCCATCTGTATGAACATGTAAATATCTACACCGCCATCTCTATGAACATGGAAATATCTACACCGCTAACTGTATGAACATGGAAATATCTACACTGCTATCTGTATGAACATGGAAATATCTACACCGTTATCTGTATGAACATGGAAATATCTACACCGCTATCGGTATGAACATGGAAATATCTACACCGCTATGTGTACGAACATGGAAAATATCTACACCACTATCTGTATGAACATGCAAATATCTGCACAGCTATCTGTATATCAATGGAAATATCTTCACAGCTGTCTCTATAAACATCGAAATAACTACACTGCTATCTCTGTAAACATGGAAATATCTACAAAGCCACCTGTATGAACATGGAAATATCTACACTGCCATCCGTACGAACATGGAAATATCTACACCGCCATCTGTATGAACATGGAAATATCTACACCGCCATCTGTATGAACAGGTAAATATCTACACCGCCATCTGTGTGAACATGGAAATATCTACACCGCTAACTGTAGGAACATGGAAATATCTACACCGCTATCTGTATGAACATGGAAATATCTACACCGCTATCAGTATGAACATGGAAATATCTACACCGCTATCTGTATGAACATGGAAATATCTACACCGCTATCTGTATGAACATGGAAATATCTAGACCGCTATCTGTATGAACATGCAAATATCTACACAGCTATCTGTATATCAATGAAAATATCTACACTGCTATCCCTATAAACATGGAAATAACTACACTGCTATCTGTATAAATATGGAAATATCTACACTGCCATCTCTATGAACATGGAAATATCTACACCGCCATTTGTATGAACATGGAAATATCTACACCGCCATCTCAATGAACATGGAAAGATCTACACCGCCATTTGTATGAACATGGAAATATCTACACCACCATCTCTATAAACATGGAAATATCTATACCGCTATCTGCATAAACATGGAGATATCTACACCGCAATGTCTAAGAACATGGAAATATCTACAACGCCATCAGTACGAACATGGAAATATCTACACCGCTCATTGTATGAACATGGAAATATCTACACCGCTATCTGTATGAACATGGAAATATCTACATCGTTATCTGTATGAACGTGGAAATATCTACACCGCTATCTCTATGAACATGGAAATATCTACACCGCTATCTGTACAAACATGGAAATATCTACACCGCTATCTGTATGACCATGCAAATATCTACAAAGCTGTTTGTATATCAATGGAAATATCTACACTGCTACCTCTATAAACATGGAAATAAATACAATGCTATCTGTATAAATATGTATATATCTACACTGCCATCTCTATGAACATGGAAATATCTACACCGCCATCTGTATGAACATGGAAATATCTACACCGCTAACTGTATGAACATGGAAATATCTACACCTCTATCTGTATGAACATGGAAATATCTTCGCCATCTGTATGAACATGGAAATATCTACACCGCTAAATATATGAACATGGAAATGTCTACACCGCTATTGGTATGAACATGGAAATATCTACACCGCTATCTGTATGAACATGGAAATATCTACACCGCTATATGTATGAACATGGAAATATCTACACCGCTAACTGTATGAACCTGGAAATAACTACACCGCCATCTGTATGAACATGGAAATATCTACACCGGCATCTGTATAAACATGGAAATATCTAAGCCGCTATCTGTATGAACATGGAAATATCTACACCGCTATCTGTATGAACATGGAAATATCTACACCGTTTCTGTATGAACATGGAAATATCTACACCGCTTTCTGTATGAACATGGAAATATCTACACCACTATCTGTATGAACATGGAAATATCTACACCGCTATCTCTATGAACATGCAAATATCTACAGAGCTATCTGTATATCAATGGAAATATCTACACTACTATCTCTATAAACATGGAAATAACTACACTGCTATCTCTACAAATATGGAAATATCAACACCGCCATCTCTATGAACATGGAAATATCTACACCGCCATTTGTATGAACCTGGAAATATCTACACCGCCATCTCTATGAACATTGAAATACCTACACCACCATCTGTATGAACATGGAAATATCTTCACCGCCATCTGTATGAACATGCATATATGTACACCGGCATATGGATGAACATGGAAATTTCTACACCGCTATCTGCATGAACATGGAAATATCTACACAGCTATCTGAATATACATGGAAATATCTACACAGATTTCTCTATAAATATGGAAATAACTACAGCGCTATCTCTATAACCTTTGAAATATCTACACCGCCATCTGTATGAACATGGAAATATCTACACTGCCATCTGTACAAACATGGACATATCTACACCGCCATCTGTATTAAGATGGAAATATCTACACCGCTATCTGTATAAACATGGAAATATCTGCCCAACTATCTGTATAAACATGGAAATAACCGCACCGCTATCTGTATAAACATGGAAATATCTACACTGCTATCTGCATAAACATGGAAATATCCACACCGCTATCTGTGTAAACATGGAAATGTCTACACCGCTATCTGTGTAAACAGGGAAATATCTACACCGCTATCTGTGTAAACATGGAAATATCTACACTGCCATCTGTTTAAACCTGAAAATATCTACACCGCCATCCCTATAAACATGGAAATATCTGCACCGCCATCTATATGAACATGGAAATATCTACACCACCATCTCTATAAACGTGGAAATATCTACACCGCTATCTGTATGAACTTGGAAATATCTACACTGCTCTCTGTATAAAATTGAAATTATCTACACCATTATCTCTATAAACATGGAAATATCTACACTGCTATCTGTATAAACATGGAAATATCTACACCGCTATCTGTATAAACATGGAAATATCTTCACCGCTATCTGTAGAAACATGGAAATATCTACAACGCTGTCTCTATAAACTTGGAAATAACTACACCACTATCTCTGTAAACATGGAAATATCTAGACCGCCATCTCTATAAACATGGAAATATCTACACCACCATCTGTATAAACATGGAAATATCTATACCGCTATCTGCATAAACATGGAAATATCTACACCGCCATCTCTATGAACATGGAAATATCTACACCGCCATCTGTAAGAACATGGAAATATCTATACCGCCATCTGTATGAACATGTAAATATCTACACCGCCATCTGCATGAACATGGAAATATCTACACCGCTAACTGTATGAACATGGAAATATCTACACCGCAGTCTGTATGAACATGGAAATATCTACACCGTTATCTGTATGAACATAGAAATATCTACACCGCTATCTGTATGAACATGGAAATAGCTACACCGCTATCTGTACGAACATGGAAATATCTACACCGCTATCTGTATGAACATGCAAACATCTACACAGTTATCTGTATATCAATGGAAATATCTACACCGCTATCTCTATTAAGACGGAAATAACTACACTGCTATCTGTATAAACATGGAAATATCTACACCGCCACCTGTATGAACATGGAAATATCTACACTGCCATCCGTACAAACATGGAAATATCTACACCGCCATCTGTATGTACATGTAAATATCTTCACCGCCATCTGTATGAACATGGAAATACCTACACCGCTAAATGTATGAACATGGAAATGTCTACACCGCTATTGGTATGAACATGGAAATATCTACACCGCTATCTGTATGAACATGGAAATATTTACACCGCTATCTGTATGAACATGGAAATATCTACACCACTATCTGTATGAACATGGAAATATCTACACCGCCATCTGTATCAACAAGAAAACATCTAAACCGCCATCTGTATGAACATGCAAATATCTACACCGCTAACTGAACATTTAAATATCTACACCGCTATCTGTATGAACATGGAAATATCTACACCGCTATCTGTATGAACATGGAAATATCTGCACCGCTATCTTTACGAACATGGTAATATCTACACCGCTATCTGTATGACCATGCAAATATCTACACAGCTGTCTGTATATCAATGGGAATATCTACACTGCTATCTCTATAAACATGGAAATAACTACACTGCTATCTGTATAAATATGGAGATATCTACACCGCAATCTCTATGAACATGGAAATATCTACACTGCCATCTGTATGAACATGGAAATATCTACACCGCTAACTGTATGAACATGGAAATATCTACACCGGTATCTGTATGAACATGGAAATGTCTTCGCCATCTGTATGAACATGGAAATATCTACATCGCTAAATATATGAACATGGAAATGTCTACACCGCTATTGGTATGAACATGGAAATATCTACACCGCTATCTGTATGAACGTGGAAATATCTACACGGCTATCTGTATGAACATGGAAATATCTACACCACTATCTGTATGAACATGGAAATAACTACACCGCCATCTGTATGAACATGTAAATATCTACACCGCTAAATGTATGAACATGGAAATATCTAAACCGCTAACTGTATGAACATGGAAATATCTACACCGCTATCTGTATGAACATGGAAATATCTACACCGCTATCTGTATGAACATGGAAATATCTACACCGCTATCTGTATGAACATGGAAATATCTTCACCGCCATCTGTATGAACATGGAAATATCTACACCGCCATCTGTATCAACATGTAAATATCTACACCGCCATCTGTATGAACATACAAATATCTACACTGCTAACTGTATGAAGATTTAAATATCTACACCGCTATCTGTATGAACATGGAAATATCTACACCGCTATCTGTATTAACATGGAAATATCCACACAGCTATCTGTATGAACATGGAAATATCTACACCGCTATCTGTATGAACATGGAAATATCTACACCGCTATCTGTATGAACATGCAAATCTCTACACAGCTATCTGTATATCAATGGAAATATCCAGACTGGTATCTCTATAAACATGGAAATAACTACACTGCTATCTGCATAAACATGGAAATATCTACACCGCCATCTCTATGAACATGGAAATATCTACACCGCCATTTGTATGAACCTGGAAATATCTACACCGCCATCTCTATGAACATGGAAATATCTAAACCGCCATTTGTATGAACATGGAAATACCTACACCGCCCTCTGTATGAACATGGAAATATCTTCACCGCCATTTGTATGAACATGGATATATGTACACCGGCATCTGGATGAAAATGGAAATATCTACAGCGTAATCTGCATGAACATGGAAACATCTACACAGCTATCTGAATATACATGGAAATATCTACACAGATTTCTCTATAAATATGGAAATAACTTCATCGCTATCTCTATAAACTTCGAAATATCTACACCGCCATCTGTATGAACATGGAAATATCTACACCACCATCTGTACGATCATGGACGGATCTACACCGCAATCTGTATTCAGATGGAAATATCTACACAGCTATCTGTATAAACATGGAAATATCTGCCCAACTATCTGTATAAACATGGAAATACCGCACTGCTATCTGAATAAACATGGAAACATCTACACCGCCATCTGTGTAAACATGAAAATATCTAAACCGCCATCCCTATAAACATGGAAATATCTACACCGCCATGTGTATGAACATGGAAATATCTACACCGCCATCTCTATAAACGTGGAAATATCTACACCGCTATCTGTATGAACTTGGAAATATCTACACTGCTCTCTGTATAAAATTGAAATTATCTACACCACTATCTCTATAAACATGGAAATATCTACACTGCTATCTGTTTTAACATGGAAATATCTACACCGCTATCTGTATAAACATGGAAATAACTTCACCGCTATCTGTATAAACATGGAAATATCTACACCGCTGTCTCTATAAACTTGGAAATAACTAAACCACTATCTCTGTAAACATGGAAATATCTAGACCGCCATCTCTATAAACATGGAAATATCTACACCACCTTCTGTATAAACATGGAAATATCTATACCGATATCTGCATAAACATGGAAATATCTACACCGCCATCTCTATGAACATGGAATTATCTACACCGCCATCTGTACGAACATGGAAATATCTATACCGCCATCTGTATGAACATGTAAATATCTACACCGCCATCTGTATGAACATGGAAATAGCTACACCGCTATCTGTACGAACATGGAAATATCTACACCGCTATCTGTATGAACATGCAAATATCCACACAGCTATCTGTATATCAATGGAAATATCTAAACCGCTATCTCTATTAACATGGAAATAACTACACTGCTATCTGTATAAACATGGAAATATCTTCACCGCCACCTGTGTGAACATGGAAATATCTACACTGCCATCCGTACAAACATGGAAATATCTACACCGCCATCTGTATGAACATGTAAATATCTTCACCGCCATCTGTGTGAATATGGAAATATCTACACCGCTAAATGTATGAACATGGAAATGTCTACACCGCTATTGGTATGAACATGGAAATATCTACACCGCTATCTGTATGAACATGGAAATATCTACACCGCCATCTGTACAAACATGGACATATCTACACCGCCATCTGTATTAAGATGGACATATCAACACCGCTATCTGTATAAACATGGAAATATCAGCCCAACTATCTGTATAAACATGGAAATATCCGCACCGCTATCTGTATAAACATGGATTTATCTACACTGCTGTCTGCATAAACATGGAAATATCCACACTGCTCTCTGTGTAAACATGGAAATGTCTACATTGCTATCTGTGTAAACATGGAAATATCTACACCGCCATCTGTGTAAACATGAAAATATCTACACCGCCATCCCTATAAACATGGAAATATTTACAACGCCATCTGTATGAACATGGAAATATCTACACCGCTATCTGTATGAACATGGAAATATCTACACCGCTATCTGTATGAACATGGAAATATCTACACCACTATCTGTATGAACATGGAAATATCTACACCGCCATCTGTATCAACAAGAAAATATCTACTCCGCCATCTGTATGAACATGCAAATATCTACACCGCTAACTGTATGAACATTTAAATATCTATAAAGCTATCTGTATGAACATGGAAATATCTACACCGCTATCTCTATGAACATGGAAATATCTGCACCGCTATCTTTACGAACATGGAAATATCTACACCGCTATCTGTATGACCATGCAAATATCTACACAGCTGTCTGTATATCAATGGAAATATCTCCACTGCTATCTCTATAAACATGGAAATAACTACACTGCTATCTGTATAAATATGGAGATATCTACACCGCCATCTCTATGAACATGGAAATATCTACACTTCCATCTGTATGAACATGGAAATATCTACACCGCTAATTGTATGAACATGGAAATATCTACACCGCTATCTGTATGAACATGGAAATATCTTCGCCATCTGTATGAACATGGAAATATCTACACCGCTAAATATATGAACATGGAAATGTCTACACCGCTATTGGTATGAACATGGAAATATCTACACCGCTATCTGTATGAACATGGAAATATCTACACCGCTATCTGTAAGAACATGGAAATATCTACACCGCTATCTGTATGAACATGGAAATATCTACACCGCCATCTGTATGAACATGGAAATATCTAAACCACTAACTGTATGAACATGGAAATATCTACACCGCTATCTGTATGAACATGCAAACATCACAGTTATCTGTATATCAATGGAAATATCTACACCGCTATCTCTATTAACATGGAAATAACTACACTGCTATCTGTATAAACATGGAAATATCTACACCGCCAACTGTATGAACATGGAAATATCTACACTGCCATCCGTACAAACATGGAAATATCTACACCGCCATCTGTATGAACATGGAAATATCTACACCGCTAAATGTATGAACATGGAAATGTCTACACCGCTATTGGTATGAACATGGAAATATCTACACCGGTATCTGTATGAACATGGAAATATCTACACCGCTATCTGTATGAACATGGAAATATCTACACCGCTATCTGTATGAACATGGAAATATCTACACCGCCATCTGTATCAACATGTAAATATCTACACCGCCATCTGTATGAACATGCAAATATCTACACCGCTAACTGTATGAACATTTAAATATCTACACCGCTATCTGTAGGAACATGGAAATATCTACACCGCTATCTGTATGAACATGGAAATATCTACACCACTATCTGTATGAACATGGAAATATCTACACCGCTATCTGTATGAACATGGAAATATCTACACCGCTATCTGTATGAACATGCAAATATCTACACAGCTATCTGTATATCAATGGAAATATCCAGACTGGTATCCCTATAAACATGGAAATAACTACAATGCTATCTGTATAAACATGGAAATATCTACACCGCCATCTCTATGAACATGGAAATATCTACACCGCCATTTGTATGAACCTGGAAATATCTACACCGCCATCTCTATGAACATGGAAATATCTACACCATTTGTATGAACATGGATATGCCTACACCGCCATCTGTATGAACATGGAAATATCTTCACCGCCATTTGTATGAAGATGGATATATGTACACCGGCATCTGGATGAACATGGAAATATCTACACCGTAATCTGCATGAACATGGAAACATCTACACAGCTATCTGAATATACATGGAAATATCTACACAGATTTCTCTATAAATATGGAAATAACTACATTGCTATCTCTATAAACTTCGAAATATCTACACCGCCATCTGTATGAACATGGAAATATCTCCATCGCCATCTGTACGATCATGGACATATCTACACCGCCATTTGTATTAGATGGAAATATCTACACCGCTATCTGTATAAACATTGAAATATCTGCCCAACTATCTGTGTAAACATGGAAATATCCGCACCGCTATCTGAATAAACATTGAAATATCCGCACCGCTATCTGTATAAACATGGAAATATCTACACTGCTATCTGCATAAACATGGAAATATCCACACTGCTATCTGTGTAAACATGGAAATGTCTACACCGGTATCTGTGTAAACATGGAAATATCTACACCGCCATCTGTGTAAACATGAAAATATCTAAACCGCCATCCCTATAAACATGGAAATATCTACACCGTCCTCTGTATGAACATGGAAATATCTACACCGCCATCTCTGTAAACGTGGAAATATCTACACTGCTATCTGTATGAACTTGGAAATATCTACACTGCTCTCTGTATGAAATTGAAATTATCTACAACACTATCTCTATAAACATGGAAATATCTACACTGCTATCTGTATGAACATGGAAATAACTACACCTCTATCTGTATAAACATGGAAATATCTTCACCGCTATCTGTATAAACATGGAAATATCTACAACGCTGTCTCTATATACTTGGAAATAACTACACAACTATCTCTGTAAACATGGAAATATCTAGACCGCCATCTCTATAAACATGGAAATATCTACACCACCATCTGTATAAACATGGAAATATCTATACCGCTAACTGCAAAAACATGGAAATATCTACACCGCCATCTCTATGAACATGGAAATATCTACAACGCCATCTGTACGAACATGGAAGTATCTATACCGCCATCTGTATGAACATGTAAATATCTACACCGCCATCTGTATGAACATGGAAATATCTACACCGCTAACTGTATGAACATGGAAATATCTACACTGCTATCTGTATGAACATGGAAATATCTACACCGTTATCTGTATGAACATGGAAATATCTACACCGCTATCTGTATGAACATGGAAATATCTACACCGCTATGTGTACGAACATGGAAAATATCTACACCACTATCTGTATGAACATGCAAATATCTACACAGCTATCTGTATATCAATGGAAATATCTACACAGCTGTCTCTATAAACATCGAAATAACTACACTGCTATCTCTGTAAACATGGAAATATCTACACCGCCATCTGTATGAACATGGAAATATCTACACCGCCATCTGTATGAACAGGTAAATATCTACACCGCCATCTGTGTGAATATGGAAATATCTACACCGCTAACTGTAGGAACATGGAAATATCTACACTGCTATCTGTATGAACATGGAAATATCTACACCGCTATCAGTATGAACATGGAAATATCTACACCGCTATCTGTATGAACATGGAAATATCTACACCGCTATCTGTATGAACATGGAAATATCTACACTGCTCTCTGTATAAATTTGAAATTATCTACACCACTATCTATATAAACATGGAAATATCTACACTGCTATCTGTATAAACATGGAAATATCTACACCGCTATCTGTATAAACATGGAAATATCTTCACCGCTATCTGTATAAACATGGAAATATCTACAACGCTGTCTCTATAAACTTGGAAATAACTACACCACTATCTCTGTAAACATGGAAATATCTAGACCGCCATCTCTATAAACATGGAAATATCTACACCACCATCTGTATAAACATGGAAATATCTATACCGCTATCTGCATAAACATGGAAATATCTACACCGCCATCTCTATGAACATGGAAATATCTACACCGCCATCTGTAAGAACATGGAAATATCTATACCGCCATCTGTATGAACATGTAAATATCTACACTGCCATCTGTGTGAACATGGAAATATCTACACCGCTAACTGAACATGGAAATATCTACACCGCTGTCTGTATGAACATGGAAATATCTACACCGTTATCTGTATGAACATAGAAATATCTACACCGCTATCTGTATGAACATGGAAATAGCTACACCGCTATCTGTACGAACATGGAAATATCTACACCGCTATCTGTATGAACATGCAAACATCTACACAGTTATCTGTATATCAATGGAAATATCTACACCGCTATCTCTATTAACATGGAAATAACTACACTGCTACCTGTATAAACATGGAAATATCTACACCGCCACCTGTATGAACATGGAAATATCTACACTGCCATCCGTACAAACATGGAAATATCTACAACGCCATCTGTATGAACATGTAAATATCTTCACCGCCATCTGTATGAACATGGAAATACCTACACCGCTAAATGTATGAACATGGAAATGTCTACACCGCTATTGGTATGAACATGGAAATATCTACACCACTATCTGTATGAACATGGAAATATCTACACCGCTATCTGTATGAACATGGAAATATCTACACCACTATCTGTATGACCATGCAAATATCTACACAGCTGTCTGTATATCAATGGAAATATCTACACTGCTATCTCTATAAACATGGAAATAACTACACTGCCATCTGTAAATATGGAGATATCTACACCGCAATCTCTATGAACATGGAAATATCTACACTGCCATCTGTATGAACATGGAAATATCTACACCGCTAACTGTATGAACATGGAAATATCTACACCGGTATCTGTATGAACATGGAAATATCTTCGCCATCTCTATGAACAGGGAAATATCTATACCGCTAAATATATGAACATGGAAATGTCTACACAACTATTGGTATGAACATGGAAATATCTACACCGCTATCTGTATGAACGTGGAAATATCTACACCGCTATCTGTATGAACATGGAAATATCTACACCACTATCTGTATGAACATGGAAATAACTACACCGCCATCTGTATGAACATGTAAATATCTACACCGCCATCTGTATGAACATGGAAATATCTAAACCGCTAACTGTATGAACATGGAAATATCTACACCGCTATCTGTATGAACATGGAAATATCTACACCGCTATCTGTATGAACATGGAAATATCTACACCGCTATCTGTATGAACATGGAAATATCTACACCGCCATCTGTATCAACATGTAAATATCTACACCGCCATCTGTATGAACATACAAATATCTACACTGCTAACTGTATGAAGATTTAAATATCTACACCGCTATCTGTATGAACATGGAAATATCTACACCGCTATCTGTATGAACATGGAAATATCTACACCGCTATCTGTATGAACATGGAAATATCTACACCGCCATCTGTATCAACATGTAAATATCTACACCGCCATCTGTATGAACATACAAATATCTACACTGCTAACTGTATGAAGATTTAAATATCTACACCGCTATCTGTATGAACATGGAAATATCTACACCGCTATCTGTATTAACATGGAAATATCTACACAGCTATCTGTATGAACATGGAAATATCTACACCGCTATCTGTATGAACATGGAAATATCTACACCGCTATCTGTATGAACATGCAAATATCTACACAGCTATCTGTATATCAATGGCAATATCCAGACTGGTATCTCTATAAACATGGAAATAACTACACTGCTATCTGCATAAACATGGAAATATCTACACCGCCATCTCTATGAACATGGAAATATCTACACCGCCATTTGTATGAACCTGGAAATATCTACACCGCCATCTCTATGAACATGGAAATATCTACACGGCCATTTGTATGAACATGGAAATACCTACACCGCCATCTGTATGAACATGGAAATATCTTCACCGCCATTTGTATGAACATGGATATATGTACACCGGCATCTGGATGAAAATGGAAATATCTACACAGCTATCTGAATATACATGGAAATATCTACACAGATTTCTCTATAAATATGGAAATAACTTCATCGCTATCTCTATAAACTTCGAAATATCTACACCGCCATCTGTATGAACATGGAAATATCTACACCACCATATGTACGATCATGGACGGATCTACACCGCAATCTGTATTCAGATGGAAATATCTACACCGCTATCTGTATAAACATGGAAATATCTGCCCAACTATCTGTATAAACATGGAAATACCGCACCGCTATCTGAATAAACATGGAAATATCCGCACAGCAATCTGTATATACAAGGAAACATCTACACCGCCATCTGTGTAAACATGAAAATATCTACACCGCCATCCCTATAAACATGGAAATATCTACACCGCCATGTGTATGAACATGGAAATATCTACACCGCCATCTCTATAAACGTGGAAATATCTACACCGCTATCTGTATGAACTTGGAAATATCTGCACTGCTCTCTGTATAAAATTGAAATTATCTACACCACTATCTCTATAAACATGGAAATATCTACACTGCTATCTGTTTTAACATGGAAATATCTACACCGCTATCTGTATAAACATGGAAATAACTTCACCGCTATCTGTATAAACATGGAAATATCTACACCGCTGTCTCTATAAACTTGGAAATAACTAAACCACTATCTCTGTAAACATGGAAATATCTAGACCGCCATCTGTATAAACATGGAAATATCTACACCACCTTCTGTATAAACATGGAAATATCTATACCGATATCTGCATAAACATGGAAATATCTACACCGCCATCTCTATGAACATGGAAATAGCTACACCGCTATCTGTACGAACATGGAAATATCTACACCGCTATCTGTATGAACATGCAAATATCCACACAGCTATCTGTATATCAATGGAAATATCTAAACCGCTATCTCTATTAACATGGAAATAACTACACTGCTATCTGTATAAACATGGAAATATCTACACCGCCACCTGTGTGAACATGGAAATATCTACACTGCCATCCGTACAAACATGGAAATATCTACACCGCCATCTGTACAAACATGGACATATCTACACCGCCATCTGTATTAAGATGGACATATCAACACCGCTATCTGTATAAACATGGAAATATCATCCCAACTATCTGTATAAACATGGAAATATCCGCACCGCTATCTGTATAAACATGGATTTATCTACTCTGCTATCTGCATAAACATGGAAATATCCACACTGCTCTCTGTGTAAACATGGAAATGTCTACAGCGCTATCTGTGTAAACATGGAAATATCTACACCGCCATCTGTGTAAACACGAAAATATCTACACCGCTATCCCTATAAACATGGAAATATTTACACCGCCATCTGTATGAACATGGAAATATCTACACCGCCATGTCTATAAACATGGAAATATCTACAACGCCATCTGTACGAACATGGAAATATCTATACCGCCATCTGTATGAACATGTAAATATCTACACCGCCATCTGTATGAACATGGAAATGTCTACACCGCTAACTGTATGAACATTGAAATATCTACACCGCTATCTGTATGAACATGGAAATATCTACACCGTTATCTGTATGAACATGGAAATATCTACACCGCTATCTGTATGAACATGGAAATATCTACACCGCTATCTGTATGAACATGGAAATATCTACACCGCTGTCTGTATGAACATGGAAATATCTACACCGTTATCTGTATGAACATAGAAATATCTACACCGCTATCTGTATGAACATGGAAATAGCTACACCGCTATCTGTACGAACATGGAAATATCTACACCGCTATCTGTATGAACATGCAAACATCTACACAGTTATCTGTATATCAATGGAAATATCTACACCGCTATCTCTATTAACATGGAAATAACTACACTGCTATCTGTATAAACATGGAAATATCTACACCGCCAACTGTATGAACATGGAAATATCTACAGTGCCTTCCGTACAAACATGGAAATATCTACACCGCCATCTGTATGAACATGTAAATATCTTCACCGCCATCTGTATGAACATGGAAATATCTACACCGCTAAATGTATGAACATGGAAATGTCTACACCGCTATTGGTATGAACATGGAAATATCTACACCGCTATCTGTATGAACATGGAAATATCTACACCGCTATCTGTATGAACATGGAAATATCTACACCACTATCTGTATGAACATGGAAATATCTACACCACCATCTGTATCAACAAGAACATATCTACTCCGTCATCTGTATGAACATGCAAATATCTACACCGCTAACTGTATGAACATTTAAATATCTATACCGCTATCTGTATGAACATGGAAATATCTACACCGCTATCTGTATGAACATGGAAATATCTGCACCGCTATCTTTACGAACATGGAAATATCTACACCGCTATCTGTATGACCATGCAAATATCTACACAGCTGTCTGTATATCAATGGAAATATCTACACTGCTATCTCTATAAACATGGAAATAACTACACTGCTATCTGTATAAATATGGAGATATCTACACCGCCATCTCTATGAACATGGAAATATCTACACTTCCATCTGTATGAACATGGAAATATCTACACCGCTAACTGTATGAACATTGAAATATCTACACCGCTATCTGTATGAACATGGAAATATCTTCGCCATCTGTATGAACATGGAAATATCTACACCGCTAAATATATGAACATGGAAATGTCTACACTGCTATTGGTATGAACATGGAAATATCTACACCGCTATCTGTATGAACATGGAAATATCTACACGGCTATCTGTATGAACATGGAAATATCTACACCACTATCTGAATGAACATGGAAATAACTACACCGCCATCTGTATGAACATTTAAATATCTACACCGCCATCTGTATGAACATGGAAATATCTAAACCGCTAACTGTATGAACATGGAAATACCTACACTGCTATCTGTATGAACATGGAAATATCTACACCGCTATCTGTATGAACATGGAAATATCTACACCGCTATCTGTATGAACATGGAAATATCTACACTGCTATCTGTATGAACATGGAAATATATTCACCGCTATCTGTATAAACATGGAAATATCTACAACGCTGTCTCTATAAACTTGGAAATAACTACACCACTATCTCTGTAAACATGGAAATATCTAGACCGCCATCTCTATAAACATGGAAATATCTACACCACCATCTGTATAAACATGGAAATATCTATACCGCTATCTGCATAAACATGGAAATATCTACACCGCCATCTCTATGAACATGGAAATATCTACACCGCCATCTGCATGACCATGCAAATATCTACACAGCTATCTGTATATCAATGGAAATATCTACACTGCTATCTCTATTAACATGGAAATAACTACACTGCTATCTGTATAAATATGGAAATATCTACACCGCCATCTCTATGAACATGGAAATATCTACACCGCGATCTGTATGAACATGGAAATATCTACACCGCTATCTGTATGAACATGGAAATATCTACACCGCTATCTGCATGAACATGGAAATATCTTCGCCATCTGTATGAACATGGAAATATCTACACCGCTAAATATATGAACATGGAAATGTCTACACCGCTATTGGTATGAACCTGGAAATATCTACACCGCTATCTGTATGAACATGGAAATAACTACACCGCCATCTGTATGAACATGTAAATATCTACACCACCATCTGTATGAACATGGAAATATCTAAACCGCTAACTGTATGAACATGGAAATATGTACACCGCTATCTGTATGAACATGGAAATATCTACACCGCTATCTGTATGAACATGGAAATATCTACACCGCTATCTGTATGAACATGGAAATATCTACACCGCTATCTCTATGAACATGCAAATATCTACAGAGCTATCTGTATATCAATGGAAATATCTACACTACTATCTCTATAAACATGGAAATAACTACACTGCTATCTCTATAAATATGGAAATATCAACACGGCCATCTCTATGAACATGGAAATATCTACACTGCCATTTGTATGAACATGGAAATATCTACACCGCCATCTCTATGAACATGGAAATATCTACACCGCCATTTGTATGAACATGGAAATATCTACACCGCCATCTCTGTAAACGTGGAAATATCTACGCCGCTATCTGTATGAACTTGGAAATATCTACACTGCTCTCTGTATAAAATTGAAATTATCTACACCGTTATCTCTCTAAACATGGAAATATCTACACTGCTATCTGTATAAACATGGAAATATCTACACTGCTATCTGTATAAACATGGAAATAACTTCACCGCCATCTCTATGAACATGGAAATATCTACACCGCCATCTGTATGAACATGTAAATATCTTCACCGCCATCTGTAGGAACATGGAAATATCTACACCGCTAAATGTATGAACATGGAAATGTCTACACCGCTATTGGTATGAACATGGAAATATCTACACCGCTATCTGTATGAACATGGAAATATCTACACTGATATCTGTATAAACATGGAAATAACTTCACCGCTATCTGTATAAACATGGAAATATCTACAACGCTGTCTCTATAAACTTGGAAATAACTACATCACTATCTCTGTAAACATGGAAATATCTAGACTGCCATCTCTATAAACATGGAAATGTCTACACCACCATCTGTATATACATGGAAATATCTATACCGCTATCTGCATAAACATGGAAATATCTACACCGCCATCTCTATGAACATGGAAATATCTACACCGCCATCTGTATGAACATGTAAATATCTTCACCGCCATCTGTAGGAACATGGAAATATCTACACCGCTAAATGTATGAACATGGAAATGTCTACACCGCTATTGGTATGAACATGGAAATATCTACACCGCTATCTGTATGAACATGGAAATATCTACACTGCCATCTGTATGAACATGGAAATATCTACACCGCTATCTTTATGAACATGGAAATATCTACACCGCCATCTGTATCAACATGTAAATATCTACACAGCCATCTGTACGAACATGGAAATATCTACACCGCTAACTGTATGAACATTTAAATATCTTCACAGCTATCTGTATGAACATGGAAATATCAACACCGCTATCTGTATTAACATGGAAATATCTACACCGCTATCTGTATGAACATGGAAATATCTACACCGCTATCCGCATGAAGATGGAAATATCTTCGCCATCTCTATGAACATGGAAATATCTACACCGCTAAATATATGAACATGGAAATGTCTACACCGCTATTGGTATGAACATGGAAATATCTACACCGCTATCTGTATGAACATGGAAATATCTACACCGCTATCTGTATGAACATGGAAATATCTACACCGCTATCTGTATGAACATGGAAATAACTACACCGCCATCTGTATGAACATGTAAATATCTACACCGCCATCTGTATGAACATGGAAATATCTAAACCGCTAACTGTATGAAAATGGAAATATCTACACCGCTATCTGTATGAACATGGAAATATCTACACCGCTATCTGTATGAACATGGAAATATCTACACCGCTATCTGTGAACATGGAAATATCTACACCGCTATCTGTATGAACATGGAAATATCTACACCGCTATCTCTGTTAACATGCAAATATCTACAGAGCTATCTGTATATCAATGGAAATATCTACACTACTATCTCTATAAACATGGAAATAACTACACTGCTATCTCTATAAATATGGAAATATCAACACCGCCATCTCTATGAACATGGAAATATCTACACTGCCATTTGTATGAACATGGAAATATCTACACCGCCATCTCTATGAACATGGAAATATCTACACCGCCATCTGTATGAACATGGAAATATCTACACCGCCATCTCTGTAAACGTGGAAATATCTACACCGCTATCTGTATGAACATGGAAATATCTACACCGCTATCTGTACGAACATGGAAATATCTACACCGCCATCTGTATCAACATGTAAATATCTACACCGCCATCTGTATGAACATACAAATATCTACACTGCTAACTGTATGAAGATTTCAATATCTACACCGCTATCTGTATGAACATGGAAATATCTACACCGCTATCTGTATTAACATGGAAATATCTACACAGCTATCTGTATGAACATGGAAATATCTACACCGCTATCTGTATGAACATGGAAATATCTACACCGCTATCTGTATGAACATGCAAATATCTACACAGCTATCTGTATATCAATGGCAATATCCAGACTGGTATCTCTATAAACATGGAAATAACTACACTGCTATCTGCATAAACATGGAAATATCTACACCGCCATCTCTATGAACATGGAAATATCTACACCGCCATTTGTATGAACCTGGAAATATCTACACCGCCATCTCTATGAACATGGAAATATCTACACGGCCATTTGTATGAACATGGAAATACCTACACCGCCATCTGTATGAACATGGAAATATCTTCACCGCCATTTGTATGAACATGGATATATGTACACCGGCATCTGGATGAAAATGGAAATATCTACACAGCTATCTGAATATACATGGAAATATCTACACAGATTTCTCTATAAATATGGAAATAACTTCATCGCTATCTCTATAAACTTCGAAATATCTACACCGCCATCTGTATGAACATGGAAATATCTACACCACCATCTGTACGATCATGGACGGATCTACACCGCAATCTGTATTCAGATGGAAATATCTACACCGCTATCTGTATAAACATGGAAATATCTGCCCAACTATCTGTATAAACATGGAAATACCGCACCGCTATCTGAATAAACATGGAAATATCCGCACAGCTATCTGTATAAACAAGGAAACATCTACACCGCCATCTGTGTAAACATGAAAATATCTACACCGCCATCCCTATAAACATGGAAATATCTACACCGCCATGTGTATGAACATGGAAATATCTACACCGCCATCTCTATAAACGTGGAAATATCTACACCGCTATCTGTATGAACTTGGAAATATCTGCACTGCTCTCTGTATAAAATTGAAATTATCTACACCACTATCTCTATAAACATGGAAATATCTACACTGCTATCTGTTTTAACATGGAAATATCTACACCGCTATCTGTATAAACATGGAAATAACTTCACCGCTATCTGTATAAACATGGAAATATCTACACCGCTGTCTCTATAAACTTGGAAATAACTAAACCACTATCTCTGTAAACATGGAAATATCTAGACCGCCATCTGTATAAACATGGAAATATCTACACCACCTTCTGTATAAACATGGAAATATCTATACCGATATCTGCATAAACATGGAAATATCTACACCGCCATCTCTATGAACATGGAAATAGCTACACCGCTATCTGTACCAACATGGAAATATCTACACCGCTATCTGTATGAACATGCAAATATCCACACAGCTATCTGTATATCAATGGAAATATCTAAACCGCTATCTCTATTAACATGGAAATAACTACACTGCTATCTGTATAAACATGGAAATATCTACACCGCCACCTGTGTGAACATGGAAATATCTACACTGCCATCCGTACAAACATGGAAATATCTACACCGCCATCTGTATGAGCATGTAAATATCTTCACCGCCATCTGTGTGAATATGGAAATATCTACACCGCTAAATGTATGAACATGGAAATGTCTACACCGCTATTGGTATGAACATGGAAATATCTACACCGCTATCTGTATGAACATGGAAATATCTACACCGCCATCTGTACAAACATGGACATATCTACACCGCCATCTGTATTAAGATGGACATATCAACACCGCTATCTGTATAAACATGGAAATATCAGCCCAACTATCTGTATAAACATGGAAATATCCGCACCGCTATCTGTATAAGCATGGATTTATCTACTCTGCTATCTGCATAAACATGGAAATATCCACACTGCTCTCTGTGTAAACATGGAAATGTCTACACCGCTATCTGTGTAAACATGGAAATATCTACACCGCCATCTGTGTAAACATGAAAATATCTACACCGCCATCCCTATAAACATGGAAATATTTACACCGCCATCTGTATGAACATGGAAATATCTACACCACCATGTCTATAAACATGGAAATATCTACAACGCCATCTGTACGAACATGGAAATATCTATACCGCCATCTGTATGAACATGTAAATATCTACACCGCCATCTGTATGAACATGGAAATGTCTACACCGCTAACTGTATGAACATTGAAATATCTACACCGCTATCTGTATGAACATGGAAATATCTACACCGTTATCTGTATGAACATGGAAATATCTACACCGCTATCTGTATGAACATGGAAATATCTACACCGCTATCTGTATGAACATGGAAATATCTACACCGCTGTCTGTATGAACATGGAAATATCTACACCGTTATCTGTATGAACATGGAAATATCTACACCGCTATCTGTATGAACATGGAAATAGCTACACCGCTATCTGTACGAACATGGAAATATCTACACCGCTATCTGTATGAACATGCAAACATCTACACAGTTATCTGTATATCAATGGAAATATCTACACCGCTATCTCTATTAACATGGAAATAACTACACTGCTATCTGTATAAACATGGAAATATCTACACCGCCAACTGTATGAACATGGAAATATCTACAGTGCCTTCCGTACAAACATGGAAATATCTACACCGCCATCTGTATGAACATGTAAATATCTTCACCGCCATCTGTATGAACATGGAAATATCTACACCGCTAAATGTATGAACATGGAAATGTCTACACCGCTATTGGTATGAACATGGAAATATCTACACCGCTATCTGTATGAACATGGAAATATCTACACCGCTATCTGTATGAACATGGAAATATCTACACCACTATCTGTATGAACATGGAAATATCTACACCACCATCTGTATCAACAAGAACATATCTACTCCGTCATCTGTATGAACATGCAAATATCTACACCGCTAACTGTATGAACATTTAAATATCTATACCGCTATCTGTATGAACATGGAAATATCTACACCGCTATCTGTATGAACATGGAAATATCTGCACCGCTATCTTTACGAACATGGAAATATCTACACCGCTATCTGTATGACCATGCAAATATCTACACAGCTGTCTGTATATCAATGGAAATATCTACACTGCTATCTCTATAAACATGGAAATAACTACACTGCTATCTGTATAAATATGGAGATATCTACACCGCCATCTCTATGAACATGGAAATATCTACACTTCCATCTGTATGAACATGGAAATATCTACACTGCTAACTGTATGAACATAGAAATATCTACACCGCTATCTGTATGAACATGGAAATATCTTCGCCATCTGTATGAACATGGAAATATCTACACCGCTAAATATATGAACATGGAAATGTCTACACTGCTATTGGTATGAACATGGAAATATATACACCGCTATCTGTATGAACATGGAAATATCTACACGGCTATCTGTATGAACATGGAAATATCTACACCACTATCTGTATGAACATGGAAATAACTACACCGCCATCTGTATGAACATTTAAATATCTACACCACCATCTGTATGAACATGGAAATATCTAAACCGCTAACTGTATGAACATGGAAATACCTACACCGCTATCTGTATGAACATGGAAATATCTACACCGCTATCTGTATGAACATGGAAATATCTACACCGCTATCTGTATGAACATGGAAATATCTACACTGCTATCTGTATGAACATGGAAATATATTCACCGCTATCTGTATAAACATGGAAATATCTACAACGCTGTCTCTATAAACTTGGAAATAACTACACCACTATCTCTGTAAACATGGAAATATCTAGACCGCCATCTCTATAAACATGGAAATATCTACACCACCATCTGTATAAACATGGAAATATCTATACCGCTATCTGCATAAACATGGAAATATCTACACCGCCAACTCTATGAACATGGAAATATCTACACCGCCATCTGCATGACCATGCAAATATCTACACAGCTATCTGTATATCAATGGAAATATCTACACTGCTATCTCTATAAACATGGAAATAACTACACTGCTATCTGTATAAATATGGAAATATCTACACCGCCATCTCTATGAACATGGAAATATCTACACCGCGATCTGTATGAACATGGAAATATCTACACCGCTATCTGTATGAACATGGAAATATCTACACCGCTATCTGCATGAACATGGAAATATCTTCGCCATCTGTATGAACATGGAAATATCTACACCGCTAAATATATGAACATGGAAATATCTACACCGCTATTGGTATGAACCTGGAAATATCTACACCGCTATCTGTATGAACATGGAAATAACTACACCGCCATCTGTATGAACATGTAAATATCTACACCGCCATCTGTATGAACATGGAAATATCTAAACCGCTAACTGTATGAACATGGAAATATGTACACCGCTATCTGTATGAACATGGAAATATCTACACCGCTATCTGTATGAACATGGAAATATCTACACCGCTATCTGTATGAACATGGAAATATCTACACCGCTATCTCTATGAACATGCAAATATCTACAGAGCTATCTGTATATCAATGGAAATATCTACACTACTATCTCTATAAACATGGAAATAACTACACTGCTATCTCTATAAATATGGAAATATCAACACCGCCATCTCTATGAACATGGAAATATCTACACTGCCATTTGTATGAACATGGAAATATCTACACCGCCATCTCTATGAACATGGAAATATCTACACCGCCATTTGTATGAACATGGAAATATCTACACCGCCATCTCTGTAAACGTGGAAATATCTACGCCGCTATCTGTATGAACTTGGAAATATCTACACTGCTCTCTGTATAAAATTGAAATTATCTACACCGTTATCTCTCTAAACATGGAAATATCTACACTGATATCTGTATAAACATGGAAATATCTACACTGCTATCTGTATAAACATGGAAATAACTTCACCGCTATCTGTATAAACATGGAAATATCTACAACGCTGTCTCTATAAACTTGGAAATAACTACATCACTATCTCTGTAAACATGGAAATATCTAGACCGCCATCTCTATAAACATGGAAATGTCTACACCACCATCTGTATACATACATGGAAATATCTATACCGCTATCTGCATAAACATGGAAATATCTACACCGCCATCTCTATGAACATGGAAATATCTACACCGCCATCTGTATGAACATGTAAATATCTTCACCGCCATCTGTAGGAACATGGAAATATCTACACCGCTAAATGTATGAACATGGAAATGTCTACACCGCTATTGGTATGAACATGGAAATATCTACACCGCTATCTGTATGAACATGGAAATATCTACACTGCCATCTGTATGAACATGGAAATATCTACACCGCTATCTTTATGAACATGGAAATATCTACACCGCCATCTGTATCAACATGTAAATATCTACACAGCCATCTGTATGAACATGGAAATATCTACACCGCTAACTGTATGAACATTTAAATATCTACACAGCTATCTGTATGAACATGGAAATATCAACACCGCTATCTGTATTAACATGGAAATATCTACACCGCTATCTGTATGAACATGGAAATATCTACACCGCTATCCGCATGAACATGGAAATATCTTCGCCATCTCTATGAACATGGAAATATCTACACCGCTAAATATATGAACATGGAAATGTCTACACCGCTATTGGTATGAACATGGAAATATCTACACCGCTATCTGTATGAACATGGAAATATCTACACCGCTATCTGTATGAACATGGAAATATCTACACCGCTATCTGTATGAACATGGAAATAACTACACCGCCATCTGTATGAACATGTAAATATCTACACCGCCATCTGTATGAACATGGAAATATCTAAACCGCTAACTGTATGAAAATGGAAATATCTACACCGCTATCTGTATGAACATGGAAATATCTACACCGCTATCTGTATGAACATGGAAATATCTACACCGCTATCTGTGAACATGGAAATATCTACACCGCTATCTGTATGAACATGGAAATATCTACACCGCTATCTCTGTTAACATGCAAATATCTACAGAGCTATCTGTATATCAATGGAAATATCTACACTACTATCTCTATAAACATGGAAATAACTACACTGCTATCTCTATAAATATGGAAATATCAACACCGCCATCTCTATGAACATGGAAATATCTACACTGCCATTTGTATGAACATGGAAATATCTACACCGCCATCTCTATGAACATGGAAATATCTACACCGCCATCTGTATGAACATGGAAATATCTACACCGCCATCTCTGTAAACGTGGAAATATCTACACCGCTATCTGTATGAACTTGGAAATATCTACACTGCTCTCTGTATAAAATTGAAATTATCTACACCATTATCTCTCTAAACATGGAAATATCTACACTGCTATCTGTATGAACATGGAAATAGCTACACCGCTATCTGTATGAACATGGAAATATCTACACCGCTATCTGAATTAACATGGAAATATCATCACCGCTCACTGTATGAACATGGAAATATCTACAAGGCTATCTGTATGAACAGGGAAATATCTACACCGCTATCTGTATGAACATGCAAATATCTACACAGCTATCTGTATATCAATGGAAATATCCAGAATGGTATCTCTATAAACATGGAAATAACTACACTGCTATCTGTATAAACATGGAAATATCTACACCGCCATCTCTATGAACATGGAAATACCTACACCGCCATTTGTATGAACCTGGAAATATCTACACCGCCATCTCTATGAACATGGAAATATCTACACGGCCATTTGTATGAACATGGAAATACCTACACCGCCATCTGTATGAGCATGGAAATATCTTCACCGCCATTTGTATGAACATGGATATTTTTACACCGGCATCAGGATGAACATGGAAATATCTACACCGTAATCTGCAGGAACATGGAAATATCTACACAGCTATCTGAATATACATGGAAATATCTACACAGATTTCTCTATTAATATGGAAATAACTACAGCGCTATCTCTATAAACTTCGAATTATCTACACCACCATCTGTATGAACATGGAAATATCTACACCGCCATCTGTACGATCATGGACATATCTACACCGCCATCTGTATTAAGATGGAAATATCTACACCGCTATCTGTATAAACATGGAAATATCTGCCCAATTATCTGTATAAACATGGAAATATCCGCACCGCTATCTGAATAAACATGGAAATATCCGCACCGCTATCTGTATGAACATGGAAATATCTACAATGCTATCTGTATAAACATGGAAATATCCACACCGCTCTCTGTGTAAACATGGAAATGTCTACACCGCTATCTGTGTAAACATGGAAATATCTACACCGCCATCGGTGTAAACATGAAAATATCTACACCGCCATCCCTATAAACATGGAAATATCTACACCGTCCTCTGTATGAACATGGAAATATCTACACCGCCATCTCTGTAAACGTGGAAATATCTTCACTGCTATCTGTTTGAACTTGGAAATATCTACACTGCTCTCTGTATAAAATTGAAATTATCTACACCGTTATCTCTCTAAACATGGAAATATCTACACTGCTATCTGTTTGAACTTGGAAATATCTACACTGCTCTCTGTATAAAATTGAAATTACCTACACCGTTATCTCTCTAAACATGGAAATATCTACACTGCTATCTGTATAAACATGGAAATATCTACACTGCTATCTGTATAAACATGGAAATAACTTCACCGCTATCTGTATAAACATGGAAATATCTACAACGCTGTCTCTATAAACTTGGAAATAACTACATCACTATCTCTGTAAACATGGAAATATCTAGACCGCCATCTCTATAAACATGGAAATGTCTACACCACCATCTGTATATACATGGAAATATCTATACCGCTATCTGCATAAACATGGAAATATCTACACCGCCATCTCTATGAACATGGAAATATCTACACCGCCATCTGTATGAACATGTAAATATCTTCACCGCCATCTGTAGGAACATGGAAATATCTACACCGCTAAATGTATGAACATGGAAATGTCTACACCGCTATTGGTATGAACATGGAAATATCTACACCGCTATCTGTATGAACATGGAAATATCTACACCGCTAAATATATGAACATGGAAATGTCTACACCGCTATTGGTATGAACATGGAAATATCTACACCGCTATCTGTATGAACATGGAAATATCTTCACCGCTATCTGTATGAACATGGAAATATCTACACCGCTATCTGTATGAACATGGAAATAACTACACCGCCATCTGTATGAACATGTAAATATCTACACCGCCATCTGTATGAACATGGAAATATCTAAACCGCTAACTGTATGAAAATGGAAATATCTACACCGCTATCTGTATGAACATGGAAATATCTACACCGCTCTCTGTATGAACATGGAAATATCTACACCGCTATCTGTGAACATGGAAATATCTACACCGCTATCTGTATGAACATGGAAATATCTACACCGCTATCTCTGTTAACATGCAAATATCTACAGAGCTATCTGTATATCAATGGAAATATCTACACTACTATCTCTATAAACATGGAAATAACTACACTGCTATCTCTATAAATATGGAAATATCAACACCGCCATCTCTATGAACATGGAAATATCTACACTGCCATTTGTATGAACATGGAAATATCTACACCGCCATCTCTATGAACATGGAAATATCTACACCGCCATCTGTATGAACATGGAAATATCTACACCGCCATCTCTGTAAACGTGGAAATATCTACACCGCTATCTGTATGAACATGGAAATATCTACACCGCTATCTGTATGAACATGGAAATATCTACACCGCCATCTGTTTCAACATGTAAATATCTACACCGCCATCTGTATGAACATACAAATATCTACACTGCTAACTGTATGAAGATTTCAATATCTACACCGCTATCTGTATGAACATGGAAATATCTACACCGCTATCTGTATTAACATGGAAATATCTACACAGCTATCTGTATGAACATGGAAATATCTACACCGCTATCTGTATGAACATGGAAATATCTACACCGCTATCTGTATGAACATGCAAATATCTACACTGCTATCTGTATATCAATGGCAATATCCAGACTGGTATCTCTATAAACATGGAAATAACTACACTGCTATCTGCATAAACATGGAAATATCTACACCGCCATCTCTATGAACATGGAAATATCTACACCGCCATTTGTATGAACCTGGAAATATCTACACCGCCATCTCTATGAACATGGAAATATCTACACGGCCATTTGTATGAACATGGAAATACCTACACCGCCATCTGTATGAACATGGAAATATCTTCACCGCCATTTGTATGAACATGGATATATGTACACCGGCATCTGGATGAAAATGGAAATATCTACACAGCTATCTGAATATACATGGAAATATCTACACAGATTTCTCTATAAATATGGAAATAACTTCATCGCTATCTCTATAAACTTCGAAATATCTACACCGCCATCTGTATGAACATGGAAATATCTACACCACCATCTGTACGATCATGGACGGATCTACACCGCAATCTGTATTCAGATGGAAATATCTACACCGCTATCTGTATAAACATGGAAATATCTGCCCAACTATCTGTATAAACATGGAAATACCGCACCGCTATCTGAATAAACATGGAAATATCCGCACAGCTATCTGTATAAACAAGGAAACATCTACACCGCCATCTGTGTAAACATGAAAATATCTACACCGCCATCCCTATAAACATGGAAATATCTACACCGCCATGTGTATGAACATGGAAATATCTACACCGCCATCTCTATAAACGTGGAAATATCTACACCGCTATCTGTATGAACTTGGAAATATCTGCACTGCTCTCTGTATAAAATTGAAATTATCTACACCACTATCTCTATAAACATGGAAATATCTACACTGCTATCTGTTTTAACATGGAAATATCTACACCGCTGTCTCTATAAACTTGGAAATAACTAAACCACTATCTCTGTAAACATGGAAATATCTAGACCGCCATCTGTATAAACATGGAAATATCTACACCACCTTCTGTATAAACATGGAAATATCTATACCGATATCTGCATAAACATGGAAATATCTACACCGCCATCTCTATGAACATGGAAATAGCTACACCGCTATCTGTACGAACATGGAAATATCTACACCGCTATCTGTATGAACATGCAAATATCCACACAGCTATCTGTATATCAATGGAAATATCTAAACCGCTATCTCTATTAACATGGAAATAACTACACTGCTATCTGTATAAACATGGAAATATCTACACCGCCACCTGTGTGAACATGGAAATATCTACACTGCCATCCGTACAAACATGGAAATATCTACACCGCCATCTGTATGAACATGTAAATATCTTCACCGCCATCTGTGTGAATATGGAAATATCTACACCGCTAAATGTATGAACATGGAAATGTCTACACCGCTATTGGTATGAACATGGAATTATCTACACCGCTATCTGTATGAACATGGAAATATCTACACCGCCATCTGTACAAACATGGACATATCTACACCGCCATCTGTATTAAGATGGACATATCAACACCGCTATCTGTATAAACATGGAAATATCAGCCCAACTATCTGTATGAACATGGAAATATCCGCACCGCTATCTGTATAAACATGGATTTATCTACTCTGCTATCTGCATAAACATGGAAATATCCACACTGCTCTCTGTGTAAACATGGAAATGTCTACACCTCTATCTGTGTAAACATGGAAATATCTACACCGCCATCTGTGTAAACATGAAAATATCTACACCACCATCCCTATAAACATGGAAATATTTACACCGCCATCTGTATGAACATGGAAATATCTACACCACCATGTCTATAAACATGGAAATATCTACAACGCCATCTGTACGAACATGGAAATATCTATACCGCCATCTGTATGAACATGTAAATATCTACACCGCCATCTGTATGAACATGGAAATGTCTACACCGCTAACTGTATGAACATTGAAATATCTACACCGCTATCTGTATGAACATGGAAATATCTACACCGTTATCTGTATGAACATGGAAATATCTACACCGCTATCTGTATGAACATGGAAATATCTACACCGCTATCTGTATGAACATGGAAATATCTACACCGCTGTCTGTATGAACATGGAAATATCTACACCGTTATCTGTATGAACATAGAAATATCTACACCGCTATCTGTATGAACATGGAAATAGCTACACCGCTATCTGTACGAACATGGAAATATCTTCACCGCTATCTGTATAAACATGGAAATATCTACAACGCTGTCTCTATAAACTTGGAAATAACTAGACCACTATCTCTGTAAACATGGAAATATCTAGACCGCCATCTCTAAAAACATGGAAATATCTACACCACAATCTGTATAAACATGGAAATATCTATACCGCTATCTGCATAAACATGGAAATAACTACACCGCCATCTCTATGAACATGGAAATATCTACACCGCCATCTGTAAGAACATGGAAATATCTATACCGCCATCTGTATGAACATGTAAATATCTACACCGCCATCTGTATGAACATGGAAATATCAACACCGCTAACTGTATGAACATGGAAATATCTACACCGCTGTCTGTATGAACATGGAAATATCTACACCGTTATCTGTATGAACATAGAAATATCTACACCGCTATCTGTATGAACATGGAAATAGCTACACCGCTATCTGTACGAACATGGAAATATCTACACCGCTATCTGTATGAACATGCAAACATCTACACAGTTATCTGTATATCAATGGAAATATCTACACCGCTATCTCTATTAAGACGGAAATAACTACACTGCTATCTGTATAAACATGGAAATATCTACACCGCCACCTGTATGAACATGGAAATATCTACACTGCCATCCGTACAAACATGGAAATATCTACACCGCCATCTGTATGAATATGTAAATATCTTCACCGCCATCTGTATGAACATGGAAATACCTACACCGCTAAATGTATGAACATGGAAATGTCTACACCGCTATTGGTATGAACATGGAAATATCTACACCGCTATCTGTATGAACATGGAAATATTTACACCGCTATCTGTATGAACATGGAAATATCTACACCACTATCTGTATGAACATGGAAATATCTACACCGCCATCTGTATCAACAAGAAAACATCTAAACCGCCATCTGTATGAACATGCAAATATCTACACCGCTAACTGTATGAACATTTAAATATCTACACCGCTATCTGTATGAACATGGAAATATCTACACCGCTATCTGTATGAACATGGAAATATCTGCACCGCTATCTTTACGAACATGGTAATATCTACACCGCTATCTGTATGACCATGCAAATATCTACACAGCTGTCTGTATATCAATGGAAATATCTACACTGCTATCTCTATAAACATGGAAATAACTACACTGCTATCTGTATAAATATGGAGATATCTACACCGCAATCTCTATGAACATGGAAATATCTACACTGCCATCTGTATGAACATGGAAATATCTACACCGCTAACTGTATGAACATGGAAATATCTACACCGGTATCTGTATGAACATGGAAATGTCTTCGCCATCTGTATGAACATGGAAATATCTACATCGCTAAATATATGAACATGGAAATGTCTACACCGCTATTGGTATGAACATGGAAATATCTACACCGCTATCTGTATGAACGTGGAAATATCTACACCGCTATCTGTATGAACATAGAAATATCTACACCACTATCTGTATGAACATGGAAATAACTACACCGCCATCTGTATGAACATGTAAATGTCTACACCGCTAAATGTATGAACATGGAAATATCTAAACCGCTAACTGTATGAACATGGAAATATCTACACCGCTATCTGTATGAACATGGAAATATCTACACCGCTATCTGTATGAACATGGAAATATCTACACCGCTATCTCTATGAACATGGAAATATCTTCACCGCCATCTGTATGAACATGGAAATATCTACACCGCCATCTGTATCAACATGTAAATATCTACACCGCCATCTGTATGAACATACAAATATCTACACTGCTAACTGTATGAAGATTTAAATATCTACACCGCTATCTGTATGAACATGGAAATATCTACACCGCTATCTGTATTAACATGGAAATATCTACACAGCTATCTGTATGAACATGGAAATATCTACACCGCTATCTGTATGAACATGGAAATATCTACACCGCTATCTGTATGAACATGCAAATATCTACCCAGCTATCTGTATATCAATGGAAATATCCAGACTGGTATCTCTATAAACATGGAAATAACTACACTGCTATCTGCATAAACATGGAAATATCTACACCGCCATCTCTATGAACATGGAAATATCTACACCGCCATTTGTATGAACCTGGAAATATCTACACCGCCATCTCTATGAACATGGAAATATCTAAACCGCCATTTGTATGAACATGGAAATACCTACACCGCCCTCTGTATGAACATGGAAATATCTTCACCGCCATTTGTATGAACATAGATATATGTACACCGGCATCTGGATGAAAATGGAAATATCTACAGCGTAATCTGCATGAACATGGAAACATCTACACAGCTATCTGAATATACATGGAAATATCTACACAGATTTCTCTATAAATATGGAAATAACTTCATCGCTATCTCTATAAACTTCGAAATATCTACACCGCCATCTGTATGAACATGGAAATATCTACACCACCATCTGTACGATCATGGACGGATCTACACCGCAATCTGTATTCAGATGGAAATATCTACACAGCTATCTGTATAAACATGGAAATATCTGCCCAACTATCTGTATAAACATGGAAATACCGCACCGCTATCTGAATAAACATGGAAACATCTACACCGCCATCTGTGTAAACATGAAAATATCTACACCGCCATCCCTATAAACATGGAAATATCTACACCGCCATGTGTATGAACATGGAAATATCTACACCGCCATCTCTATAAACGTGGAAATATCTACACCGCTATCTGTATGAACTTGGAAATATCTACACTGCTCTCTGTATAAAATTGAAATTATCTACACCACTATCTCTATAAACATGGAAATATCTACACTGCTATCTGTTTTAACATGGAAATATCTACACCGCTATCTGTATAAACATGGAAATAACTTCACCGCTATCTGTATAAACATGGAAATATCTACACCGCTGTCTCTATAAACTTGGAAATAACTAAACCACTATCTCTGTAAACATGGAAATATCTAGACCGCCATCTCTATAAACATGGAAATATCTACACCACCTTCTGTATAAACATGGAAATATCTATACCGATATCTGCATAAACATGGAAATATCTACACCGCCATCTCTATGAACATGGAATTATCTACACCGCCATCTGTACGAACATGGAAATATCTATACCGCCATCTGTATGAACATGTAAATATCTACACCGCCATCTGTATGAACATGGAAATAGCTACACCGCTATCTGTACGAACATGGAAATATCTACACCGCTATCTGTATGAACATGCAAATATCCACACAGCTATCTGTATATCAATGGAAATATCTAAACCGCTATCTCTATTAACATGGAAATAACTACACTGCTATCTGTATAAACATGGAAATATCTTCACCGCCACCTGTGTGAACATGGAAATATCTACACTGCCATCCGTACAAACATGGAAATATCTACACCGCCATCTGTATGAACATGTAAATATCTTCACCGCCATCTGTGTGAATATGGAAATATCTACACCGCTAAATGTACGAACATGGAAATGTCTACACCGCTATTGGTATGAACATGGAAATATCTACACCGCTATCTGTATGAACATGGAAATATCTACACCGCCATCTGTACAAACATGGACATATCTACACCGCCATCTGTATTAAGATGGACATATCAACACCGCTATCTGTATAAACATGGAAATATCAGCCCAACTATCTGTATAAACATGGAAATATCCGCACCGCTATCTGTATAAACATGGATTTATCTACACTGCTGTCTGCATAAACATGGAAATATCCACACTGCTCTCTGTGTAAACATGGAAATGTCTACATTGCTATCTGTGTAAACATGGAAATATCTACACCGCCATCTGTGTAAACATGAAAATATCTACACCGCCATCCCTATAAACATGGAAATATTTGCAACGCCATCTGTATGAACATGGAAATATCTACACCGCTATCTGTATGAACATGGAAATATCTACACCGCTATCTGTATGAACATGGAAATATCTACACCACTATCTGTATGAACATGGAAATATCTACACCGCCATCTGTATCAACAAGAAAATATCTACTCCGCCATCTGTATGAACATGCAAATATCTACACCGCTAACTGTATGAACATTTAAATATCTATACCGCTATCTGTATGAACATGGAAATATCTACACCGCTATCTCTATGAACATGGAAATATCTGCACCGCTATCTTTACGAACATGGAAATATCTACACCGCTATCTGTATGACCATGCAAATATCTACACAGCTGTCTGTATATCTATGGAAATATCTCCACTGCTATCTCTATAAACATGGAAATAACTACACTGCTATCTGTATAAATATGGAGATATCTACACCGCCATCTCTATGAACATGGAAATATCTACACTTCCATCTGTATGAACATGGAAATATCTACACCGCTAATTGTATGAACATGGAAATATCTACACCGCTATCTGTATGAACATGGAAATATCTTCGCCATCTGTATGAACATGGAAATATCTACACCGCTAAATATATGAACATGGAAATGTCTACACCGCTATTGGTATGAACATGGAAATATCTACACCGCTATCTGTATGAACATGGAAATATCTACACCGCTATCTGTAAGAACATGGAAATATCTACACCGCTATCTGTATGAACATAGAAATATCTACACCGCCATCTGTATGAACATGGAAATATCTAAACCGCTAACTGTATGAACATGGAAATATCTACACCGCTATCTGTATGAACATGCAAACATCACAGTTATCTGTATATCAATGGAAATATCTACACCGCTATCTCTATTAACATGGAAATAACTACACTGCTATCTGTATAAACATGGAAATATCTACACCGCCAACTGTATGAACATGGAAATATCTACACTGCCATCCGTACAAACATGGAAATATCTACACCGCCATCTGTATGAACATGGAAATATCTACACCGCTAAATGTATGAACATGGAAATGTCTACACCGCTATTGGTATGAACATGGAAATATCTACACCGGTATCTGTATGAACATGGAAATATCTACACCGCTATCTGTATGAACATGGAAATATCTACACCGCTATCTGTATGAACATGGAAATATCTACTCCGCCATCTGTATCAACATGTAAATATCTACACCGCCATCTGTATGAACATGCAAATATCTACACCGCTAACTGTATGAACATTTAAATATCTACACTGCTATCTGTAGGAACATGGAAATATCTACACCGCTATCTGTATGAACATGGAAATATCTACACCACTATCTGTATGAACATGGAAATATCTACACCGCTATCTGTATGAACATGGAAATATCTACACCGCTATCTGTATGAACATGCAAATATCTACACAGCTATCTGTATATCAATGGAAATATCCAGACTGGTATCCCTATAAACATGGAAATAACTACAATGCTATCTGTATAAACATGGAAATATCTACACCGCCATCTCTATGAACATGGAAATATCTACACCGCCATTTGTATGAACCTGGAAATATCTACACCGCCATCTCTATGAACATGGAAATATCTACACCATTTGTATGAACATGGATATGCCTACACCGCCATCTGTATGAACATGGAAATATCTTCACCGCCATTTGTATGAAGATGGATATATGTACACCGGCATCTGGATGAACATGGAAATATCTACACCGTAATCTGCATGAACATGGAAACATCTACACAGCTATCTGAATATACATGGAAATATCTACACAGATTTCTCTATAAATATGGAAATAACTACATTGCTATCTCTATAAACTTCGAAATATCTACACCGCCATCTGTATGAACATGGAAATATCTCCATCGCCATCTGTACGATCATGGACATATCTACACCGCCATTTGTATTAGATGGAAATATCTACACCGCTATCTGTATAAACATTGAAATATCTGCCCAACTATCTGTGTAAACATGGAAATATCCGCACCGCTATCTGAATAAACATTGAAATATCCGCACCGCTATCTGTATAAACATGGAAATATCTACACTGCTATCTGCATAAACATGGAAATATCCACACTGCTATCTGTGTAAACATGGAAATGTCTACACCGGTATCTGTGTAAACATGGAAATATCTACACCGCCATCGGTGTAAACATGAAAATATCTACACCGCCATCCCTATAAACATGGAAATATCTACACCGTCCTCTGTATGAACATGGAAATATCTACACCGCCATCTCTGTAAACGTGGAAATATCTACACTGCTATCTGTATGAACTTGGAAATATCTACACAGCTCTCTGTATGAAATTGAAATTATCTACAACACTATCTCTATAAACATGGAAATATCTACACTGCTATCTGTATGAACATGGAAATATCTACACCTCTATCTGTATAAACATGGAAATATCTTCACCGCTATCTGTATAAACATGGAAATATCTACAACGCTGTCTCTATATACTTGGTAATAACTACACAACTATCTCTGTAAACATGGAAATATCTAGACCGCCATCTCTATAAACATGGAAATATCTACACCACCATCTGTATAAACATGGAAATATCTATACCGCTAACTGCAAAAACATGGAAATATCTACACCGCCATCTCTATGAACATGGAAATATCTACAACGCCATCTGTACGAACATGGAAGTATCTATACCGCCATCTGTATGAACATGTAAATATCTACACCGCCATCTGTATGAACATGGAAATATCTACACCGCTAACTGTATGAACATGGAAATATCTACACGGCTATCTGTATGAACATGGAAATATCTACACCGTTATCTGTATGAACATGGAAATATCTACACCGCTATCTGTATGAACATGGAAATATCTACACCGCTATGTGTACGAACATGGAAAATATCTACACCACTATCTGTATGAACATGCAAATATCTACACAGCTATCTGTATATCAATGGAAATATCTACACAGCTGTCTCTATAAACATCGAAATAACTACACTGCTATCTCTGTAAACATGGAAATATCTACACCGCCATCTGTATGAACATGGAAATATCTACACCGCCATCTGTATGAACAGGTAAATATCTACACCGCCATCTGTGTGAATATGGAAATATCTACACCGCTAACTGTAGGAACATGGAAATATCTACACTGCTATCTGTATGAACATGGAAATATCTACACCGCTATCAGTATGAACATGGAAATATCTACACCGCTATCTGTATGAACATGGAAATATCTACACCGCTATCTGTATGAACATGGAAATATCTAGACCGCTATCTGTATGAACATGCAAATATGTACACAGCTATCTGTATATCAATGAAAATATCTACACTGCTATCCCTATAAACATGGAAATAACTACACTGCTATCTGTATAAATATGGAAATATCTACACTGCCATCTCTATGAACATGGAAATATCTACACCGCCATTTGTATGAACATGGAAATATCTACACCGCCATCTCAATGAACATGGAAATATCTACACCGCCATTTGTATGAACATGGAAATATCTACACCACCATCTGTATAAACATGGAAATATCTATACCGCTATCTGCATAAACATGGAGATATCTACACCGCCATCACTAAGAACATGGAAATATCTACAACGCCATCTGTACGAACATGGAAATATCTATACCGCCATCTGAATGAACATGTAAATATCTACACCGCCATCTGTATGAACATGGAAATATCTACACCGCTCATTGTATGAACATGGAAATATCTACACCGCTATCTGTATGAACATGGAAATATCTACATCGTTATCTGTATGAACGTGGAAATATCTACACCGCATTCTCTATGAACATGGAAATATCTACACCGTTATCTGTACGAACATGGAAATATCTACACCGCTATCTGTATGACCATGCAAATATCTACACAGCTGTCTGTATATCAATGGAAATATCTACACTGCTATCTCTATAAACATGGAAATAAATACAATGCTATCTGTATAAATATGGAGATATCTACACCGCCATCTCTATGAACATGGAAATATCTACACCGCCATCTGTATGAACATGGAAATATCTACACCGCTAACTGTATGAACATGGAAATATCTACACTGCTATCTGTATGAACATGGAAATATCTTCGCCATCTGTATGAACATGGAAATATCTACACCGCTAAATATATGAACATGGAAATGTCTACACCGCTATTGGTATGAACATGGAAATATCTACACCGCTATCTGTATGAACATGGAAATATCTACACCGCTATATGTATGAACATGGAAATATCTACACCGCTAACTGTATGAACCTGGAAATAACTACACCGCCATCTGTATGAACATGGAAATATCTACACCGCCATCTGTATGAACATGGAAATATCTAAGCCGCTAACTGTATGAACATGGAAATATCTACACCGCTATCTGTATGAACATGGAAATATCTACACCGCTTTCTGTATGAACATGGAAATATCTACACTGCTATCTGTATGAACATGGAAATATCTACACCACTATCTGTATGAACATGGAAATATCTACACTGCTATCTCTATGAACATGCAAATATCTACAGAGCTATCTGTATATCAATGGAAATATCTACACTACTATCTCTATAAACATGGAAATAACTACACTGCTATCTCTACAAATATGGAAATATCAACACCGCCATCTCTATGAACATGGAAATATCTACACCGCCATTTGTATGAACCTGGAAATATCTACACCGCCATCTCTATGAACATGGAAATACCTACACCACCATCTGTATGAACATGGAAATATCTTCACCGCCATCTGTATGAACATGCATATATGTACACCGGCATATGGATGAACATGGAAATATCTACACCGCTATCTGCATGAACATGGAAATATCTACACAGCTATCTGAATATACATGGAAATATCTACACAGATTTCTCTATAAATATGGAAATATCTACAGCGCTATCTCTATGAACTTTGAAATATCTACACCGCCATCTGTATGAACATGGAAATATCTACACTGCCATCTGTACAAACATGGACATATCTACACCGCCATCTGTATTAAGATGGAAATATCTACACCGCTATCTGTATAAACATGGAAATATCTGCCCAACTATCTGTATAAACATGGAAATAACCGCACCGCTATCTGTATAAACATGGAAATATCTACACTGCTATCTGCTTAAACATGGAAATATCCACACCGCTATCTGTGTAAACATGGAAATGTCTACACCGCTATCTGTGTAAACAGGGAAATATCTACACCGCTATCTGTGTAAACATGGAAATATCTACACTGCCATCTGTTTAAACCTGAAAATATCTACACCGCCATCCCTATAAACATGGAAATATCTGCACCGCCATCTATATGAACATGGAAATATCTACACCGCCATCTCTATAAACGTGGAAATATCTTCACCGCTATCTGTACGAACTTGGAAATATCTACACTGCTCTCTGTATAAATTTGAAATTATCTACACCATTATCTCTATAAACATGGAAATATCTACACTGCTATCTGTATAAACATGGAAATATCTACACCGCTATCTGTATAAACATGGAAATATCATCACCGCTATCTGTATAAACATGGAAATATCTACAACGCTGTCTCTATAAACTTGGAAATAACTACACCACTATCTCTGTAAACATGGAAATATCTAGACCGCCATCTCTATAAACATGGAAATATCTACACCACCATCTGTATAAACATGGAAATATCTATACTGCTATCTGCATAAACATGGAAATATCTACACCGCCATCTCTATGAACATGGAAATATCTACACCGCCATCTGTAAGAACATGGAAATATCTGTACCGCCATCTGTATGAACATGTAAATATCTACACCGCCATCTGTATGAACATGGAAATATCTACACCGCTAACTGTATGAACATGGAAATATCTACACCGCTGTCTGTATGAACATGGAAATATCTACACCGTTATCTGTATGAACATAGAAATATCTACACCGCTATCTGTATGAACATGGAAATAGCTACACCGCTATCTGTACGAACATGGAAATATCTACACCGCTATCTGTATGAACATGCAAACAACTACACAGTTATCTGTATATCAATGGAAATATCTACACCGCTATCTCTATTAAGATGGAAATAACTACACTGCTATCTGTATAAACATGGAAATATCTACACCGCCACCTGTATGAACATGGAAATATCTACACTGCCATCCGTACAAACATGGAAATATCTACACCGCCATCTGTATGAACATGTAAATATCTTCACGCCATCTGTATGAACATGGAAATATCTACACCGCTAAATGTATGAACATGGAAATGTCTACACCGCTATTGGTATGAACATGGAAATATCTACACCGCTATCTGTATGAACATGGAAATATCTACACCGCTATCTGTATGAACATGGAAATATCTACACCACTATCTGTATGAACATGGAAATATCTACAGCGCCATCTGTATCAACAAGAAAATATCTAAACCGCCATCTGTATGAACATGCAAATATCTACACCGCTAACTGTATGAACATTTAAATATCTACACCGCTATCTGTATGAACATGGAAATATCTACACCGCTATCTGTATGAACATGGAAATATCTGCACCGCTATCTTTATGAACATGGTAATATCTACACCGCTATCTGTATGACCATGCAAATATCTACACAGCTGTCTGTATATCAATGGAAATATCTACACTGCTGTCTCTATAAACATGGAAATAACTACACTGCTATCTGTATAAATATGGAGATATCTACACCGCAATCTCTATGAACATGGAAATATCTACACTGCCATCTGTATGAACATGGAAATATCTACACCGCTAACTGTATGAACATGGAAATATCTACACCGGTATCTGAATGAACATGGAAATAACTTCGCCATCTGTATGAACATGGAAATATCTACACCGCTAAATATATGAACATGGAAATGTCTACACCGCTATTGGTATGAACATGGAAATATCTACACCGCTATCTGTATGAACGTGGAAATATCTACACCGCTATCTGTATGAACATGGAAATATCTACACCACTATCTGTATGAACATGGAAATAACTACACCGCCATCTGTATGAACATGTAAATATCTACACCGCCATCTGTATGAACATGGAAATATCTCAACCGCTAACTGTATGAACATGGAAATATCTACACCGCTATCTGTATGAACATGGAAATATCTACACCGCTATCTCTATGAACATGCAAATATCTACAGAGCTATCTGTATATCAATGGAAATATCTACACTACTATCTCTATAAACATGGTAATAACTACACTGCTATCTCTACAAATATGGAAATATCAACACCGCCATCTCTATGAAATGGAAATATCTACACCGCCATTTGTATGAACCTGGAAAATCTACACCGCCATCTCTATGAACATGGAAATACCTACACCACCATCTGTATGAACATGGAAATATCTTCACCGCCATCAGTATGAACATGCATATATGTACACCGGCATATGGATGAACATGGAAATATCTATACCGCTATCTGCATGAACATGGAAATATCTACACAGCTATCTGAATATACATGGAAATATCTACACAGATTTCTCTATAAATATGGAAATAACTACAGCGCTATCTCTATAAACTTTGAAATATCTACACCGCCATCTTTATGAACATGGAAATATCTACACTGCCATCTGTACAAACATGGACATATCTACACCGCCATCTGTATTAAGATGGAAATATCTACACCGCTATCTGTATAAACATGGAAATATCTGCCCAACTATCTGCATAAACATGGAAAAAACCGCACCGCTATCTGTATAAACATGGAAATATCTACACTGCTATCTGCATAAACATGGAAATATCCACACCGCTATCTGTGTAAACATGGAAATGTCTACACCGCTATCTTTGTAAACAGGGAAATATCTACACCGCTATCTGTGTAAACATGGAAATATCTACACTGCCATCTGTTTAAACCTGAAAATATCTACACCGCCATCACTATAAACATGGAAATATCTGCACCGCCATCTATATGAACATGGAAATATCTACACCGCCATCTCTATAAACGTGGAAATATCTACACCGCTATCTGTATGAACTTGGAAATATCTACACTGCTCTCTGTATAAATTTGAAATTATCTACACCACTATCTCTATAAACATGGAAATATCTACACTGCTATCTGTATAAACATGGAAATATCTACACCGCTATCTGTATAAACATGGAAATATCTTCACCGCTATCTGTATAAACATGGAAATATCTACAACGCTGTCTCTATAAACTTGGAAATAACTACGCCACTATCTCTGTAAACATGGAAATATCTAGACCGCCATCTCTATAAACATGGAAATATCTACACCACCATCTGTATAAACATGGAAATATCTATACCGCTATCTGCATAAACATGGAAATATCTACACCGCCATCTCTATGAACATGGAAATATCTACACCGCCATCTGTAAGAACATGGAGATATCTATACCGCCATCTGTATGAACATGTAAATATCTACACTGCCATCTGTGTGAACATGGAAATATCTACACCGTTATCTGTATGAACATAGAAATATCTACACCGCTATCTGTATGAACATGGAAATAGCTACACCGCTATCTGTACGAACATGGAAATATCTACACCGCTATCTGTATGAACATGCAAACATCTACACAGTTATCTGTATATCAATGGAAATATCTACACCGCTATCTCTATTAACATGGAAATAACTACACTGCTACCTGTATAAACATGGAAATATCTACACCGCCACCTGTATGAACATGGAAATATCTACACTGCCATCCGTACAAACATGGAAATATCTACACCGCCATCTGTATGAACATGTAAATATCTTCACCGCCATCTGTATGAACATGGAAATACCTACACCGCTAAATGTATGAACATGGAAATGTCTACACCGCTATTGGTATGAACATGGAAATATCTACACCACTATCTGTATGAACATGGAAATATCTACACCGCTATCTGTATGAACATGGAAATATCTACACCACTATCTGTATGACCATGCAAATATCTACACAGCTGTCTGTATATCAATGGAAATATCTACACTGCTATCTCTATAAACATGGAAATAACTACACTGCCATCTGTAAATATGGAGATATCTACACCGCAATCTCTATGAACATGGAAATATCTACACTGCCATCTGTATGAACATGGAAATATCTACACCGCTAACTGTATGAACATGGAAATATCTACACCGGTATCTGTATGAACATGGAAATATCTTCGCCATCTCTATGAACAGGGAAATATCTATACCGCTAAATATATGAACATGGAAATGTCTACACAACTATTGGTATGAACATGGAAATATCTACACCGCTATCTGTATGAACGTGGAAATATCTACACCGCTATCTGTATGAACATGGAAATATCTACACCACTATCTGTATGAACATGGAAATAACTACACCGCCATCTGTATGAACATGTAAATATATACACCGCCATCTGTATGAACATGGAAATATCTAAACCGCTAACTGTATGAACATGGAAATATCTACACCGCTAACTGTATGAACATGGAAATATCTACACCGGTATCTGTATGAACATGGAAATATCTTCGCCATCTCTATGAACAGGGAAATATCTATACCGCTAAATATATGAACATGGAAATGTCTACACAACTATTGGTATGAACATGGAAATATCTACACCGCTATCTGTATGAACGTGGAAATATCTACACCGCTATCTGTATGAACATGGAAATATCTACACCACTATCTGTATGAACATGGAAATAACTACACCGCCATCTGTATGAACATGTAAATATCTACACCGCCATCTGTATGAACATGGAAATATCTAAACCGCTAACTGTATGAACATGGAAATATCTACACCGCTATCTGTATGAACATGGAAATATCTACATCGCTATCTGTATGAACATGGAAATATCTACACCGCTATCTGTATGAACATGGAAATATCTACACCGCCATCTGTATCAACATGTAAATATCTACACCGCCATCTGTATGAACATACAAATATCTACACTGCTAACTGTATGAAGATTTCAATATCTACACCGCTATCTGTATGAACATGGAAATATCTACACCGCTATCTGTATTAACATGGAAATATCTACACAGCCATCTGTATGAACATGGAAATATCTACACCGCTATCTGTATGAACATGGAAATATCTACACCGCTATCTGTATGAACATGCAAATATCTACACAGCTATCTGTATATCAATGGCAATATCCAGACTGGTATCTCTATAAACATGGAAATAACTACACTGCTATCTGCATAAACATGGAAATATCTACACCGCCATCTCTATGAACATGGAAATAACTACACCGCTATCTGCATAAACATGGAAATATCTACACCGCCATCTCTATGAACATGGAAATATCTACACCGCCATTTGTATGAACCTGGAAATATCTACACCGCCATCTCTATGAACATGGAAATATCTACACGGCCATTTGTATGAACATGGAAATACCTACACCGCCATCTGTATGAACATGGAAATATCTTCACCGCCGTTTGTATGAACATGGATATATGTACACCGGCATCTGGATGAAAATGGAAATATCTACACAGCTATCTGAATATACATGGAAATATCTACACAGATTTCTCTATAAATATGGAAATAACTTCATCGCTATCTCTATAAACTTCGAAATATCTACACCGCCATCTGTATGAACATGGAAATATCTACACCACCATCTGTACGATCATGGACGGATCTACACCGCAATCTGTATTCAGATGGAAATATCTACACCGCTATCTGTATAAACATGGAAATATCTGCCCAACTATCTGTATAAACATGGAAATACCGCACTGCTATCTGAATAAACATGGAAATATCCGCACAGCAATCTGTATAAACAAGGAAACATCTACACCGCCATCTGTGTAAACATGAAAATATCTACACCGCCATCCCTATAAACATGGAAATATCTACACCGCCATGTGTATGAACATGGAAATATCTACACCGCCATCTCTATAAACGTGGAAATATCTACACCGCTATCTGTATGAACTTGGAAATATCTGCACTGCTCTCTGTATAAAATTGAAATTATCTACACCACTATCTCTATAAACATGGAAATATCTACACTGCTATCTGTTTTAACATGGAAATATCTACACCGCTATCTGTATAAACATGGAAATAACTTCACCGCTATCTGTATAAACATGGAAATATCTACACCGCTGTCTCTATAAACTTGGAAATAACTAAACCACTATCTCTGTAAACATGGAAATATCTAGACCGCCATCTGTATAAACATGGAAATATCTACACCACCTTCTGTATAAACATGGAAATATCTATACCGATATCTGCATAAACATGGAAATATCTACACCGCCATCTCTATGAACATGGAAATAGCTACACCGCTATCTGTACGAACGTGGAAATATCTACACCGCTATCTGTATGAACATGCAAATATCCACACAGCTATCTGTATATCAATGGAAATATCTAAACCGCTATCTCTATTAACATGGAAATAACTACACTGCTATCTGTATAAACATGGAAATATCTACACCGCCACCTGTGTGAACATGGAAATATCTACACTGCCATCCGTACAAACATGGAAATATCTACACCGCCATCTGTATGAGCATGTAAATATCTTCACCGCCATCTGTGTGAATATGGAAATATCTACACCGCTAAATGTATGAACATGGAAATGTCTACACCGCTATTGGTATGAACATGGAAATATCTACACCGCTATCTGTATGAACATGGAAATATCTACACCGCCATCTGTACAAACATGGACATATCTACACCGCCATCTGTATTAAGATGGACATATCAACACCGCTATCTGTATAAACATGGAAATATCATCCCAACTATCTGTATAAACATGGAAATATCCGCACCGCTATCTGTATAAACATGGATTTATCTACTCTGCTATCTGCATAAACATGGAAATATCCACACTGCTCTCTGTGTAAACATGGAAATGTCTACACCGCTATCTGTGTAAACATGGAAATATCTACACCGCCATCTGTGTAAACATGAAAATATCTACACCGCCATCCCTATAAACATGGAATTATTTACACCGCCATCTGTATGAACATGGAAATATCTACACCGCCATGTCTATAAACATGGAAATATCTACAACGCCATCTGTACGAACATGGAAATATCTATACCGCCATCTGTATGAACATGTAAATATCTACACCGCCATCTGTATGAACATGGAAATGTCTACACCGCTAACTGTATGAACATTGAAATATCTACACCGCTATCTGTATGAACATGGAAATATCTACACCGTTATCTGTATGAACATGGAAATATCTACACCGCTATCTGTATGAACATGGAAATATCTACACCGCTATCTGTATGAACATGGAAATATCTACACCGCTGTCTGTATGAACATGGAAATATCTACACCGCTATCTGTATAAACATGGAAATAACTTCACCGCTATCTGTATAAACATGGAAATATCTACACCGCTGTCTCTATAAACTTGGAAATAACTAAACCACTATCTCTGTAAACATGGAAATATCTAGACCGCCATCTGTATAAACATGGAAATATCTACACCACCTTCTGTATAAACATGGAAATATCTATACCGATATCTGCATAAACATGGAAATATCTACACCGCCATCTCTATGAACATGGAAATAGCTACACCGCTATCTGTACGAACGTGGAAATATCTACACCGCTATCTGTATGAACATGCAAATATCCACACAGCTATCTGTATATCAATGGAAATATCTAAACCGCTATCTCTATTAACATGGAAATAACTACACTGCTATCTGTATAAACATGGAAATATCTACACCGCCACCTGTGTGAACATGGAAATATCTACACTGCCATCCGTACAAACATGGAAATATCTACACCGCCATCTGTATGAGCATGTAAATATCTTCACCGCCATCTGTGTGAATATGGAAATATCTACACCGCTAAATGTATGAACATGGAAATGTCTACACCGCTATTGGTATGAACATGGAAATATCTACACCGCTATCTGTATGAACATGGAAATATCTACACCGCCATCTGTACAAACATGGACATATCTACACCGCCATCTGTATTAAGATGGACATATCAACACCGCTATCTGTATAAACATGGAAATATCATCCCAACTATCTGTATAAACATGGAAATATCCGCACCGCTATCTGTATAAACATGGATTTATCTACTCTGCTATCTGCATAAACATGGAAATATCCACACTGCTCTCTGTGTAAACATGGAAATGTCTACACCGCTATCTGTGTAAACATGGAAATATCTACACCGCCATCTGTGTAAACATGAAAATATCTACACCGCCATCCCTATAAACATGGAATTATTTACACCGCCATCTGTATGAACATGGAAATATCTACACCGCCATGTCTATAAACATGGAAATATCTACAACGCCATCTGTACGAACATGGAAATATCTATACCGCCATCTGTATGAACATGTAAATATCTACACCGCCATCTGTATGAACATGGAAATGTCTACACCGCTAACTGTATGAACATTGAAATATCTACACCGCTATCTGTATGAACATGGAAATATCTACACCGTTATCTGTATGAACATGGAAATATCTACACCGCTATCTGTATGAACATGGAAATATCTACACCGCTATCTGTATGAACATGGAAATATCTACACCGCTGTCTGTATGAACATGGAAATATCTACACTGTTATCTGTATGAACATAGAAATATCTACACCGCTATCTGTATGAACATGGAAATAGCTACACCGCTATCTGTACGAACATGGAAATATCTACACCGCTATCTGTATGAACATGCAAACATCTACACAGTTATCTGTATATCAATGGAAATATCTACACCGCTATCTCTATTAACATGGAAATAACTACACTGCTATCTGTATAAACATGGAAATATCTACACCGCCAACTGTATGAACATGGAAATATCTACAGTGCCTTCCGTACAAACATGGAAATATCTACACCGCCATCTGTATGAACATGTAAATATCTTCACCGCCATCTGTATGAACATGGAAATATCTAAACCGCTAAATGTATGAACATGGAAATGTCTACACCGCTATTGGTATGAACATGGAAATATCTACACCGCTATCTGTATGAACATGGAAATATCTACACCGCTATCTGTATGAACATGGAAATATCTACACCACTATCTGTATGAACATGGAAATATCTACACCACCATCTGTATCAACAAGAACATATCTACTCCGTCATCTGTATGAACATGCAAATATCTACACCGCTAACTGTATGAACATTTAAATATCTATACCGCTATCTGTATGAACATGGAAATATCTACACCGCTATCTGTATGAACATGGAAATATCTGCACCGCTATCTTTACGAACATGGAAATATCTACACCGCTATCTGTATGACCATGCAAATATCTACACAGCTGTCTGTATATCAATGGAAATATCTACACTGCTATCTCTATAAACATGGAAATAACTACACTGCTATCTGTATAAATATGGAGATATCTACACCGCCATCTCTATGAACATGGAAATATCTACACTTCCATCTGTATGAACATGGAAATATCTACACCGCTAACTGTATGAACATTGAAATATCTACACCGCTATCTGTATGAACATGGAAATATCTTAGCCATCTGTATGAACATGGAAATATCTACACCGCTAAATATATGAACATGGAAATGTCTACACTGCTATTGGTATGAACATGGAAATATCTACACCGCTATCTGTATGAACATGGAAATATCTACACGGCTATCTGTATGAACATGGAAATATCTACACCACTATCTGTATGAACATGGAAATAACTACACCGCCATCTGTATGAACATTTAAATATCTACACCGCCATCTGTATGAACATGGAAATATCTAAACCGCTAACTGTATGAACATGGAAATACCTACACTGCTATCTGTATGAACATGGAAATATCTACACCGCTATCTGTATGAACATGGAAATATCTACACCGCTATCTGTATGAACATGGAAATATCTACACTGCTATCTGTATGAACATGGAAATATATTCACCGCTATCTGTATAAACATGGAAATATCTACAACGCTGTCTCTATAAACTTGGAAATAACTACACCACTATCTCTGTAAACATGGAAATATCTAGACCGCCATCTCTATAAACATGGAAATATCTACACCACCATCTGTATAAACATGGAAATATCTATACCGCTATCTGCATAAACATGGAAATATCTACACCGCCATCTCTATGAACATGGAAATATCTACACCGCCATCTGCATGACCATGCAAATATCTACACAGCTATCTGTATATCAATGGAAATATCTACACTGCTATCTCTATTAACATGGAAATAACTACACTGCTATCTGTATAAATATGGAAATATCTACACCGCCATCTCTATGAACATGGAAATATCTACACCGCGATCTGTATGAACATGGAAATATCTACACCGCTATCTGTATGAACATGGAAATATCTACACCGCTATCTGCATGAACATGGAAATATCTTCGCCATCTGTATGAACATGGAAATATCTACACCGCTAAATATATGAACATGGAAATGTCTACACCGCTATTGGTATGAACCTGGAAATATCTACACCGCTATCTGTATGAACATGGAAATAACTACACCGCCATCTGTATGAACATGTAAATATCTACACCACCATCTGTATGAACATGGAAATATCTAAACCGCTAACTGTATGAACATGGAAATATGTACACCGCTATCTGTATGAACATGGAAATATCTACACCGCTATCTGTATGAACATGGAAATATCTACACCGCTATCTGTATGAACATGGAAATATCTACACCGCTATCTCTATGAACATGCAAATATCTACAGAGCTATCTGTATATCAATGGAAATATCTACACTACTATCTCTATAAACATGGAAATAACTACACTGCTATCTCTATAAATATGGAAATATCAACACCGCCATCTCTATGAACATGGAAATATCTACACTGCCATTTGTATTAACATGGAAATATCTACACCGCCATCTCTATGAACATGGAAATATCTACACCGCCATTTGTATGAACATGGAAATATCTACACCGCCATCTCTGTAAACGTGGAAATATCTACGCCGCTATCTGTATGAACTTGGAAATATCTACACTGCTCTCTGTATAAAATTGAAATTATCTACACCGTTATCTCTCTAAACATGGAAATATCTACACTGCTATCTGTATAAACATGGAAATATCTACACTGCTATCTGTATAAACATGGAAATAACTTCACCGCTATCTGTATAAACATGGAAATATCTACAACGCTGTCTCTATAAACTTGGAAATAACTACATCACTATCTCTGTAAACATGGAAATATCTAGACCGCCATCTCTATAAACATGGAAATGTCTACACCACCATCTGTATATACATGGAAATATCTATACCGCTATCTGCATAAACATGGAAATATCTACACCGCCATCTCTATGAACATGGAAATATCTACACCGCCATCTGTATGAACATGTAAATATCTTCACCGCCATCTGTAGGAACATGGAAATATCTACACCGCTAAATGTATGAACATGGAAATGTCTACACCGCTATTGGTATGAACATGGAAATATCTACACCGCTATCTGTATGAACATGGAAATATCTACACTGCCATCTGTATGAACATGGAAATATCTACACCGCTATCTTTATGAACATGGAAATATCTACACCGCCATCTGTATCAACATGTAAATATCTACACAGCCATCTGTATGAACATGGAAATATCTACACCGCTAACTGTATGAACATTTAAATATCTTCACAGCTATCTGTATGAACATGGAAATATCAACACCGCTATCTGTATTAACATGGAAATATCTACACCGCTATCTGTATGAACATGGAAATATCTACACCGCTATCCGCATGAACATGGAAATATCTTCGCCATCTCTATGAACATGGAAATATCTACACCGCTAAATATATGAACATGGAAATGTCTACACCGCTATTGGTATGAACATGGAAATATCTACACCGCTATCTGTATGAACATGGAAATATCTACACCGCTATCTGTATGAACATGGAAATATCTACACCGCTATCTGTATGAACATGGAAATAACTACACCGCCATCTGTATGAACATGTAAATATCTACACCGCCATCTGTATGAACATGGAAATATCTAAACCGCTAACTGTATGAAAATGGAAATATCTACACCGCTATCTGTATGAACATGGAAATATCTACACCGCTATCTGTATGAACATGGAAATATCTACACCGCTATCTGTGAACATGGAAATATCTACACCGCTATCTGTATGAACATGGAAATATCTACACCGCTATCTCTGTTAACATGCAAATATCTACAGAGCTATCTGTATATCAATGGAAATATCTACACTACTATCTCTATAAACATGGAAATAACTACACTGCTATCTCTATAAATATGGAAATATCAACACCGCCATCTCTATGAACATGGAAATATCTACACTGCCATTTGTATGAACATGGAAATATCTACACCGCCATCTCTATGAACATGGAAATATCTACACCGCCATCTGTATGAACATGGAAATATCTACACCGCCATCTCTGTAAACGTGGAAATATCTACACCGCTATCTGTATGAACATGGAAATATCTACACCGCTATCTGTACGAACATGGAAATATCTACACCGCCATCTGTATCAACATGTAAATATCTACACCGCCATCTGTATGAACATACAAATATCTACACTGCTAACTGTATGAAGATTTCAATATCTACACCGCTATCTGTATGAACATGGAAATATCTACACCGCTATCTGTATTAACATGGAAATATCTACACAGCTATCTGTATGAACATGGAAATATCTACACCGCTATCTGTATGAACATGGAAATATCTACACCGCTATCTGTATGAACATGCAAATATCTACACAGCTATCTGTATATCAATGGCAATATCCAGACTGGTATCTCTATAAACATGGAAATAACTACACTGCTATCTGCATAAACATGGAAATATCTACACCGCCATCTCTATGAACATGGAAATATCTACACCGCCATTTGTATGAACCTGGAAATATCTACACCGCCATCTCTATGAACATGGAAATATCTACACGGCCATTTGTATGAACATGGAAATACCTACACCGCCATCTGTATGAACATGGAAATATCTTCACCGCCATTTGTATGAACATGGATATATGTACACCGGCATCTGGATGAAAATGGAAATATCTACACAGCTATCTGAATATACATGGAAATATCTACACAGATTTCTCTATAAATATGGAAATAACTTCATCGCTATCTCTATAAACTTCGAAATATCTACACCGCCATCCGTATGAACATGGAAATATCTACACCACCATCTGTACGATCATGGACGGATCTACACCGCAATCTGTATTCAGATGGAAATATCTACACCGCTATCTGTATAAACATGGAAATATCTGCCCAACTATCTGTATAAACATGGAAATACCGCACCGCTATCTGAATAAACATGGAAATATCCGCACAGCTATCTGTATAAACAAGGAAACATCTACACCGCCATCTGTGTAAACATGAAAATATCTACACCGCCATCCCTATAAACATGGAAATATCTACACCGCCATGTGTATGAACATGGAAATATCTACACCGCCATCTCTATAAACGTGGAAATATCTACACCGCTATCTGTATGAACTTGGAAATATCTGCACTGCTCTCTGTATAAAATTGAAATTATCTACACCACTATCTCTATAAACATGGAAATATCTACACTGCTATCTGTTTTAACATGGAAATATCTACACCGCTATCTGTATAAACATGGAAATAACTTCACCGCTATCTGTATAAACATGGAAATATCTACACCGCTGTCTCTATAAACTTGGAAATAACTAAACCACTATCTCTGTAAACATGGAAATATCTAGACCGCCATCTGTATAAACATGGAAATATCTACACCACCTTCTGTATAAACATGGAAATATCTATACCGATATCTGCATAAACATGGAAATATCTACACCGCCATCTCTATGAACATGGAAATAGCTACACCGCTATCTGTACGAACATGGAAATATCTACACCGCTATCTGTATGAACATGCAAATATCCACACAGCTATCTGTATATCAATGGAAATATCTAAACCGCTATCTCTATTAACATGGAAATAACTACACTGCTATCTGTATAAACATGGAAATAACTACACCGCCACCTGTGTGAACATGGAAATATCTACACTGCCATCCGTACAAACATGGAAATATCTACACCGCCATCTGTATGAACATGTAAATATCTTCACCGCCATCTGTGTGAATATGGAAATATCTACACCGCTAAATGTATGAACATGGAAATGTCTACACCGCTATTGGTATGAACATGGAAATATCTACACCGCTATCTGTATGAACATGGAAATATCTACACCGCCATCTGTACAAACATGGACATATCTACACCGCCATCTGTATTAAGATGGACATATCAACACCGCTATCTGTATAAACATGGAAATATCAGCCCAACTATCTGTATAAACATGGAAATATCCGCACCGCTATCTGTATAAACATGGATTTATCTACTCTGCTATCTGCATAAACATGGAAATATCCACACTGCTCTCTGTGTAAACATGGAAATGTCTACACCGCTATCTGTGTAAACATGGAAATATCTACACCGCCATCTGTGTAAACATGAAAATATCTACACCGCCATCCCTATAAACATGGAAATATTTACACCGCCATCTGTATGAACATGGAAATATCTACACCACCATGTCTATAAACATGGAAATATCTACAACGCCATCTGTACGAACATGGAAATATCTATACCGCCATCTGTATGAACATGTAAATATCTACACCGCCATCTGTATGAACATGGAAATGTCTACACCGCTAACTGTATGAACATTGAAATATCTACACCGCTATCTGTATGAACATGGAAATATCTACACCGTTATCTGTATGAACATGGAAATATCTACACCGCTATCTGTATGAACATGGAAATATCTACACCGCTATCTGTATGAACATGGAAATATCTACACCGCTGTCTGTATGAACATGGAAATATCTACACCGTTATCTGTATGAACATAGAAATATCTACACCGCTATCTGTATGAACATGGAAATAGCTACACCGCTATCTGTACGAACATGGAAATATCTACACCGCTATCTGTATGAACATGCAAACATCTACACAGTTATCTGTATATCAATGGAAATATCTACACCGCTATCTCTATTAACATGGAAATAACTACACCGCTATCTGTATAAACATGGAAATATCTACACCGCCAACTGCATGAACATGGAAATATCTACAGTGCCTTCCGTACAAACATGGAAATATCTACACCGCCATCTGTATGAACATGTAAATATCTTCACCGCCATCTGTATGAACATGGAAATATCTACACCGCTAAATGTATGAACATGGAAATGTCTACACCGCTATTGGTATGAACATGGAAATATCTACACCGCTATCTGTATGAACATGGAAATATCTACACCGCTATCTGTATGAACATAGAAATACCTACACCACTATCTGTATGAACATGGAAATATCTACACCACCATCTGTATCAACAAGAACATATCTACTCCGTCATCTGTATGAACATGCAAATATCTACACCGCTAACTGTATGAACATTTAAATATCTATACCGCTATCTGTATGAACATGGAAATATCTACACCGCTATCTGTATGAACATGGAAATATCTGCACCGCTATCTTTACGAACATGGAAATATCTACACCGCTATCTGTATGACCATGCAAATATCTACACAGCTGTCTGTATATCAATGGAAATATCTACACTGCTATCTCTATAAACATGGAAATAACTACACTGCTATCTGTATAAATATGGAGATATCTACACCGCCATCTCTATGAACATGGAAATATCTACACTTCCATCTGTATGAACATGGAAATATCTACACCGCTAACTGTATGAACATAGAAATATCTACACCGCTATCTGTATGAACATGGAAATATCTTCGCCATCTGTATGAACATGGAAATATCTACACCGCTAAATATATGAACATGGAAATGTCTACACTGCTATTGGTATGAACATGGAAATATCTACACCGCTATCTGTATGAACATGGAAATATCTACACGGCTATCTGTATGAACATGGAAATATCTACACCACTATCTGTATGAACATGGAAATAACTACACCGCCATCTGTATGAACATTTAAATATCTACACCGCCATCTGTATGAACATGGAAATATCTAAACCGCTAACTGTATGAACATGGAAATACCTACACCGCTATCTGTATGAACATGGAAATATCTACACCGCTATCTGTATGAACATGGAAATATCTACACCGCTATCTGTATGAACATGGAAATATCTACACTGCTATCTGTATGAACATGGAAATATATTCACCGCTATCTGTATAAACATGGAAATATCTACAACGCTGTCTCTATAAACTTGGAAATAACTACACCACTATCTCTGTAAACATGGAAATATCTAGACCGCCATCTCTATAAACATGGAAATATCTACACCACCATCTGTATAAACATGGAAATATCTATACCGCTATCTGCATAAACATGGAAATATCTACACCGCCATCTCTATGAACATGGAAATATCTACACCGCCATCTGCATGACCATGCAAATATCTACACAGCTATCTGTATATCAATGGAAATATCTACACTGCTATCTCTATTAACATGGAAATAACTACACTGCTATCTGTATAAATATGGAAATATCTACACCGCCATCTCTATGAACATGGAAATATCTACACCGCGATCTGTATGAACATGGAAATATCTACACCGCTATCTGTATGAACATGGAAATATCTACACCGCTATCTGCATGAACATGGAAATATCTTCGCCATCTGTATGAACATGGAAATATCTACACCGCTAAATATATGAACATGGAAATATCTACACCGCTATTGGTATGAACCTGGAAATATCTACACCGCTATCTGTATGAACATGGAAATAACTACACCGCCATCTGTATGAACATGTAATATCTACACCGCCATCTGTATGAACATGGAAATATCTAAACCGCTAACTGTATGAACATGGAAATATGTACACCGCTATCTGTATGAACATGGAAATATCTACACCGCTATCTGTATGAACATGGAAATATCTACACCGCTATCTGTATGAACATGGAAATATCTACACCGCTATCTCTATGAACATGCAAATATCTACAGAGCTATCTGTATATCAATGGAAATATCTACACTACTATCTCTATAAACATGGAAATAACTACACTGCTATCTCTATAAATATGGAAATATCAACACCGCCATCTCTATGAACATGGAAATATCTACACTGCCATTTGTATGAACATGGAAATATCTACACCGCCATCTCTATGAACATGGAAATATCTACACCGTCCTCTGTATGAACATGGAAATATCTACACCGCCATCTCTGTAAACGTGGAAATATCTACGCCGCTATCTGTATGAACTTGGAAATATCTACACTGCTCTCTGTATAAAATTGAAATTATCTACACCGTTATCTCTCTAAACATGGAAATATCTACACTGCTATCTGTATAAACATGGAAATATCTACACTGCTATCTGTATAAACATGGAAATAACTTCACCGCTATCTGTATAAACATGGAAATATCTACAACGCTGTCTCTATAAACTTGGAAATAACTACATCACTATCTCTGTAAACATGGAAATATCTAGACCGCCATCTCTATAAACATGGAAATGTCTACACCACCATCTGTATATACATGGAAATATCTATACCGCTATCTGCATAAACATGGAAATATCTACACCGCCATCTCTATGAACATGGAAATATCTACACCGCCATCTGTATGAACATGTAAATATCTTCACCGCCATCTGTAGGAACATGGAAATATCTACACCGCTAAATGTATGAACATGGAAATGTCTACACCGCTATTGGTATGAACATGGAAATATCTACACCGCTATCTGTATGAACATGGAAATATCTACACTGCCATCTGTATGAACATGGAAATATCTACACCGCTATCTTTATGAACATGGAAATATCTACACCGCCATCTGTATCAACAGGTAAATATCTACACAGCCATCTGTATGAACATGGAAATATCTACACCGCTAACTGTATGAACATTTAAATATCTACACAGCTATCTGTATGAACATGGAAATATCAACACCGCTATCTGTATTAACATGGAAATATCTACACCGCTATCTGTATGAACATGGAAATATCTACACCGCTATCCGCATGAACATGGAAATATCTTCGCCATCTCTATGAACATGGAAATATCTACACCGCTAAATATATGAACATGGAAATGTCTACACCGCTATTGGTATGAACATGGAAATATCTACACCGCTATCTGTATGAACATGGAAATATCTACACCGCTATCTGTATGAACATGGAAATATCTACACCGCTATCTGTATGAACATGGAAATAACTACACCGCCATCTGTATGAACATGTAAATATCTACACCGCCATCTGTATGAACATGGAAATATCTAAACCGCTAACTGTATGAAAATGGAAATATCTACACTGCTATCTGTATGAACATGGAAATAGCTACACCGCTATCTGTATGAACATGGAAATATCTACACCGCTATCTGAATTAACATGGAAATATCATCACCGCTCACTGTATGAACATGGAAATATCTACAAGGCTATCTGTAAGAACAGGGAAATATCTACACCGCTATCTGTATGAACATGCAAATATCTACACAGCTATCTGTATATCAATGGAAATATCCAGAATGGTATCTCTATAAACATGGAAATAACTACACTGCTATCTGTATAAACATGGAAATATCTACACCGCCATCTCTATGAACATGGAAATACCTACACCGCCATTTGTATGAACCTGGAAATATCTACACCGCCATCTCTATGAACATGGAAATATCTACACGGCCATTTGTATGAACATGGAAATACCTACACCGCCATCTGTATGAGCATGGAAATATCTTCACCGCCATTTGTATGAACATGGATATTTTTACACCGGCATCAGGATGAACATGGAAATATCTACACCGTAATCTGCATGAACATGGAAATATCTACAAAGCTATCTGAATATACATGGAAAAATCTACACAGAATTCTCTATGAATATGGAAATATCTACAGCGCTATCTCTATAAACTTCGAAATATCTACACCGCCATCTGTATGAACATGGAAATATCTACACCGCCATCTGTACGATCATGGACATATCTACACCGCCATCTGTATTAAGATGGAAATATCTACACCGCTATCTGTATAAACATGGAAATATCTGCCCAATTATCTGTATAAACATGGAAATATCCGCACCGCTATCTGAATAAACATGGAAATATCCGCACCGCTATCTGTATGAACATGGAAATATCTACAATGCTATCTGTATAAACATGGAAATATCCACACCGCTCTCTGTGTAAACATGGAAATGTCTACACCGCTATCTGTGTAAACATGGAAATATCTACACCGCCATCGGTGTAAACATGAAAATATCTACACCGCCATCCCTATAAACATGGAAATATCTACACCGTCCTCTGTATGAACATGGAAATATCTACACCGCCATCTCTGTAAACGTGGAAATATCTACACTGCTATCTGTTTGAACTTGGAAATATCTACACTGCTCTCTGTATAAAATTGAAATTATCTACACCGTTATCTCTCTAAACATGGAAATATCTACACTGCTATCTGTATAAACATGGAAATATCTACACTGCTATCTGTATAAACATGGAAATAACTTCACCGCTATCTGTATAAACATGGAAATATCTACAACGCTGTCTCTATAAACTTGGAAATAACTACATCACTATCTCTGTAAACATGGAAATATCTAGACCGCCATCTCTATAAACATGGAAATGTCTACACCACCATCTGTATATACATGGAAATATCTATACCGCTATCTGCATAAACATGGAAATATCTACACCGCCATCTCTATGAACATGGAAATATCTACACCGCCATCTGTATGAACATGTAAATATCTTCACCGCCATCTGTAGGAACATGGAAATATCTACACCGCTAAATGTATGAACATGGAAATGTCTACACCGCTATTGGTATGAACATGGAAATATCTACACCGCTATCTGTATGAACATGGAAATATCTACACTGCCATCTGTATGAACATGGAAATATCTACACCGCTATCTTTATGAACATGGAAATATCTACACCGCCATCTGTATCAACATGTAAATATCTACACAGCCATCTGTATGAACATGGAAATATCTACACCGCTAACTGTATGAACATTTAAATATCTACACAGCTATCTGTATGAACATGGAAATATCAACACCGCTATCTGTATTAACATGGAAATATCTACACCGCTATCTGTATGAACATGGAAATATCTACACCGCTATCCGCATGAACATGGAAATATCTTCGCCATCTCTATGAACATGGAAATATCTACACCGCTAAATATATGAACATGGAAATGTCTACACCGCTATTGGTATGAACATGGAAATATCTACACCGCTATCTGTATGAACATGGAAATATCTACACCGCTATCTGTATGAACATGGAAATATCTACACCGCTATCTGTATGAACATGGAAATAACTACACCGCCATCTGTATGAACATGTAAATATCTACACCGCCATCTGTATGAACATGGAAATATCTAAACCGCTAACTGTATGAAAATGGAAATATCTACACCGCTATCTGTATGAACATGGAAATATCTACACCGCTATCTGTATGAACATGGAAATATCTACACCGCTATCTGTGAACATGGAAATATCTACACCGCTATCTGTATGAACATGGAAATATCTACACCGCTATCTCTGTTAACATGCAAATATCTACAGAGCTATCTGTATATCAATGGAAATATCTACACTACTATCTCTATAAACATGGAAATAACTACACTGCTATCTCTATAAATATGGAAATATCAACACCGCCATCTCTATGAACATGGAAATATCTACACTGCCATTTGTATGAACATGGAAATATCTACACCGCCATCTCTATGAACATGGAAATATCTACACAGCCATCTGTATGAACATGGAAATATCTACACCGCCATCTCTGTAAACTTGGAAATATCTACGCCGCTATCTGTATGAACTTGGAAATATCTACACTGCTCTCTGTATAAAATTGAAATTATCTACACCGTTATCTCTCTAAACATGGAAATATCTACACTGCTATCTGTATAAACATGGAAATATCTACACTGCTATCTGTATAAACATGGAAATAACTTCACCGCTATCTGTATAAACATGGAAATATCTACAACGCTGTCTCTATAAACTTGGAAATAACTACATCACTATCTCTGTAAACATGGAAATATCTAGACCGCCATCTCTATAAACATGGAAATGTCTACACCACCATCTGTATATACATGGAAATATCTATACCGCTATCTGCATAAACATGGAAATATCTACACCGCCATCTCTATGAACATGGAAATATCTACACCGCCATCTGTATGAACATGTAAATATCTTCACCGCCATCTGTAGGAACATGGAAATATCTACACCGCTAAATGTATGAACATGGAAATGTCTACACCGCTATTGGTATGAACATGGAAATATCTACACCGCTATCTGTATGAACATGGAAATATCTACACTGCCATCTGTATGAACATGGAAATATCTACACCGCTATCTTTATGAACATGGAAATATCTACACCGCCATCTGTATCAACATGTAAATATCTACACAGCCATCTGTATGAACATGGAAATATCTACACCGCTAACTGTATGAACATTTAAATATCTACACAGCTATCTGTATGAACATGGAAATATCAACACCGCTATCTGTATTAACATGGAAATATCTACACCGCTATCTGTATGAACATGGAAATATCTACACCGCTATCCGCATGAACATGGAAATATCTTCGCCATCTCAATGAACATGGAAATATCTACACCGCTAAATATATGAACATGGAAATGTCTACACCGCTATTGGTATGAACATGGAAATATCTACACCGCTATCTGTATGAACATGGAAATATCTACACCGCTATCTGTATGAACATGGAAATATCTACACCGCTATCTGTATGAACATGGAAATAACTACACCGCCATCTGTATGAACATGTAAATATCTACACCGCCATCTGTATGAACATGGAAATATCTAAACCGCTAACTGTATGAAAATGGAAATATCTACACCGCTATCTGTATGAACATGGAAATATCTACACCGCTATCTGTATGAACATGGAAATATCTACACCGCTATCTGTGAACATGGAAATATCTACACCGCTATCTGTATGAACATGGAAATATCTACACCGCTATCTCTGTTAACATGCAAATATCTACAGAGCTATCTGTATATCAATGGAAATATCTACACTACTATCTCTATAAACATGGAAATAACTACACTGCTATCTCTATAAATATGGAAATATCAACACCGCCATCTCTATGAACATGGAAATATCTACACTGCCATTTGTATGAACATGGAAATATCTACACCGCCATCTCTATGAACATGGAAATATCTACACCGCCATCTGTATGAACATGGAAATATCTACACCGCCATCTCTGTAAACGTGGAAATATCTACGCCGCTATCTGTATGAACTTGGAAATATCTACACTGCTCTCTGTATAAAATTGAAATTATCTACACCGTTATCTCTCTAAACATGGAAATATCTACACTGCTATCTGTATAAACATGGAAATATCTACACTGCTATCTGTATAAACATGGAAATAACTTCACCGCTATCTGTATAAACATGGAAATATCTACAACGCTGTCTCTATAAACTTGGAAATAACTACATCACTATCTCTGTAAACATGGAAATATCTAGACCGCCATCTCTATAAACATGGAAATGTCTACACCACCATCTGTATATACATGGAAATATCTATACCGCTATCTGCATAAACATGGAAATATCTACACCGCCATCTCTATGAACATGGAAATATCTACACCGCCATCTGTATGAACATGTAAATATCTTCACCGCCATCTGTAGGAACATGGAAATATCTACACCGCTAAATGTATGAACATGGAAATGTCTACACCGCTATTGGTATGAACATGGAAATATCTACACCGCTATCTGTATGAACATGGAAATATCTACACTGCCATCTGTATGAACATGGAAATATCTACACCGCTATCTTTATGAACATGGAAATATCTACACCGCCATCTGTATCAACATGTAAATATCTACACAGCCATCTGTATGAACATGGAAATATCTACACCGCTAACTGTATGAACATTTAAATATCTACACAGCTATCTGTATGAACATGGAAATATCAACACCGCTATCTGTATTAACATGGAAATATCTACACCGCTATCTGTATGAACATGGAAATATCTACACCGCTATCCGCATGAACATGGAAATATCTTCGCCATCTCTATGAACATGGAAATATCTTCACCGCTAAATATATGAACATGGAAATGTCTACACCGCTATTGGTATGAACATGGAAATATCTACACCGCTATCTGTATGAACATGGAAATATCTACACCGCTATCTGTATGAACATGGAAATATCTACACCGCTATCTGTATGAACATGGAAATAACTACACCGCCATCTGTATGAACATGTAAATATCTACACCGCCATCTGTATGAACATGGAAATATCTAAACCGCTAACTGTATGAAAATGGAAATATCTACACCGCTATCTGTATGAACATGGAAATATCTACACCGCTATCTGTATGAACATGGAAATATCTACACCGCTATCTGTGAACATGGAAATATCTACACCGCTATCTGTATGAACATGGAAATATCTACACCGCTATCTCTGTTAACATGCAAATATCTACAGAGCTATCTGTATATCAATGGAAATATCTACACTACTATCTCTATAAACATGGAAATAACTACACTGCTATCTCTATAAATATGGAAATATCAACACCGCCATCTCTATGAACATGGAAATATCTACACTGCCATTTGTATGAACATGGAAATATCTACACCGCCATCTCTATGAACATGGAAATATCTACACCGCCATCTGTATGAACATGGAAATATCTACACGGCCATCTCTGTAAACGTGGAAATATCTACGCCGCTATCTGTATGAACTTGGAAATATCTACACTGCTCTCTGTATAAAATTGAAATTATCTACACCGTTATCTCTCTAAACATGGAAATATCTACACTGCTATCTGTATAAACATGGAAATATCTACACTGCTATCTGTATAAACATGGAAATAACTTCACCGCTATCTGTATAAACATGGAAATATCTACAACGCTGTCTCTATAAACTTGGAAATAACTACATCACTATCTCTGTAAACATGGAAATATCTAGACCGCCATCTCTATAAACATGGAAATGTCTACACCACCATCTGTATATACATGGAAATATCTATACCGCTATCTGCATAAACATGGAAATATCTACACCGCCATCTCTATGAACATGGAAATATCTACACCGCCATCTGTATGAACATGTAAATATCTTCACCGCCATCTGTAGGAACATGGAAATATCTACACCGCTAAATGTATGAACATGGAAATGTCTACACCGCTATTGGTATGAACATGGAAATATCTACACCGCTATCTGTATGAACATGGAAATATCTACACCGCTATCTGTATGAACATGGAAATATCTACACCGCCATCTGTATGAACATGTAAATATCTACACCGCCATCTGTATGAACATACAAATATCTACACTGCTAACTGTATGAAGATTTCAATATCTACACCGCTATCTGTATGAACATGGAAATATCTACACCGCTATCTGTATTAACATGGAAATATCTACACAGCTATCTGTATGAACATGGAAATATCTACACCGCTATCTGTATGAACATGGAAATATCTACACCGCTATCTGTATGAACATGCAAATATCTACACAGCTATCTGTATATCAATGGCAATATCCAGACTGGTATCTCTATAAACCTGGAAATAACTACACTGCTATCTGCATAAACATGGAAATATCTACACCGCCATCTCTGTAAACGTGGAAATATCTACACCGCTATCTGTATGAACATGGAAATATCTACACCGCTATCTGTATGAACATGGAAATATCTACACCGCCATCTGTATGAACATGTAAATATCTACACCGCCATCTGTATGAACATACAAATATCTACACTGCTAACTGTATGAAGATTTCAATATCTACACCGCTATCTGTATGAACATGGAAATATCTACACCGCTATCTGTATTAACATGGAAATATCTACACAGCTATCTGTATGAACATGGAAATATCTACACCGCTATCTGTATGAACATGGAAATATCTACACCGCTATCTGTATGAACATGCAAATATCTACACAGCTGTCTGTATATCAATGGCAATATCCAGACTGGTATCTCTATAAACATGGAAATAACTACACTGCTATCTGCATAAACATGGAAATATCTACACCGCCATCTCTATGAACATGGAAATATCTACACCGCCATTTGTATGAACCTGGAAATATCTACACCGCCATCTCTATGAACATGGAAATATCTACACGGCCATTTGTATGAACATGGAAATACCTACACCGCCATCTGTATGAACATGGAAATATCTTCACCGCCATTTGTATGAACATGGATATATGTACACCGGCATCTGGATGAAAATGGAAATATCTACACAGCTATCTGAATATACATGGAAATATCTACACAGATTTCTCTATAAATATGGAAATAACTTCATCGCTATCTCTATAAACTTCGAAATATCTACACCGCCATCTGTATGAACATGGAAATATCTACACCACCATCTGTACGATCATGGACGGATCTACACCGCAATCTGTATTCAGATGGAAATATCTACACCGCTATCTGTATAAACATGGAAATATCTGCCCAACTATCTGTATAAACATGGAAATACCGCACCGCTATCTGAATAAACATGGAAATATCCGCACAGCTATCTGTATAAACAAGGAAACATCTACACCGCCATCTGTGTAAACATGAAAATATCTACACCGCCATCCCTATAAACATGGAAATATCTACACCGCCATGTGTATGAACATGGAAATATCTACACCGCCATCTCTATAAACGTGGAAATATCTACACCGCTATCTGTATGAACTTGGAAATATCTGCACTGCTCTCTGTATAAAATTGAAATTATCTACACCACTATCTCTATAAACATGGAAATATCTACACTGCTATCTGTTTTAACATGTAAATATCTACACCGCTATCTGTATAAACATGGAAATAACTTCACCGCTATCTGTATAAACATGGAAATATCTACACCGCTGTCTCTATAAACTTGGAAATAACTAAACCACTATCTCTGTAAACATGGAAATATCTAGACCGCCATCTGTATAAACATGGAAATATCTACACCACCGTCTGTATAAACATGGAAATATCTATACCGATATCTGCATAAACATGGAAATATCTACACCGCCATCTCTATGAACATGGAAATAGCTACACCGCTATCTGTACGAACATGGAAATATCTACACCGCTATCTGTATGAACATGCAAATATCCACACAGCTATCTGTATATCAATGGAAATATCTAAACCGCTATCTCTATTAACATGGAAATAACTACACTGCTATCTGTATAAACATGGAAATATCTACACCGCCACCTGTGTGAACATGGAAATATCTACACTGCCATCCGTACAAACATGGAAATATCTACACCGCCATCTGTATGAACATGTAAATATCTTCACCGCCATCTGTGTGAATATGGAAATATCTACACCGCTAAATGTATGAACATGGAAATGTCTACACCGCTATTGGTATGAACATGGAAATATCTACACCGCTATCTGTATGAACATGGAAATATCTACACCGCCATCTGTACAAACATGGACATATCTACACCGCCATCTGTATTAAGATGGACATATCAACACCGCTATCTGTATAAACATGGAAATATCAGCCCAACTATCTGTATGAACATGGAAATATCCGCACCGCTATCTGTATAAACATGGATTTATCTACTCTGCTATCTGCATAAACATGGAAATATCCACACTGCTCTCTGTGTAAACATGGAAATGTCTACACCGCTATCTGTGTAAACATGGAAATATCTACACCGCCATCTGTGTAAACATGAAAATATCTACACCGCCATCCCTATAAACATGGAAATATTTACACCGCCATCTGTATGAACATGGAAATATCTACACCACCATGTCTATAAACATGGAAATAACTACAACGCCATCTGTACGAACATGGAAATATCTATACCGCCATCTGTATGAACATGTAAATATCTATACCGCCATCTGTATGAACATGGAAATGTCTACACCGCTAACTGTATGAACATTGAAATATCTACACCGCTATCTGTATGAACATGGAAATATCTACACCGTTATCTGTATGAACATGGAAATATCTACACCGCTATCTGTATGAACATGGAAATATCTACACCGCTATCTGTATGAACATGGAAATATCTACACCGCTGTCTGTATGAACATGGAAATATCTACACCGTTATCTGTATGAACATAGAAATATCTACACCGCTATCTGTATGAACATGGAAATAGCTACACCGCTATCTGTACGAACATGGAAATATCTACACCGCTATCTGTATGAACATGCAAACATCTACACAGTTATCTGTATATCAATGGAAATATCTACACCGCTATCTCTATTAACATGGAAATAACTACACTGCTATCTGTATAAACATGGAAATATCTAAACCGGCAACTGTATGAACATGGAAATATCTACAGTGCCTTCCGTACAAACATGGAAATATCTACACCGCCATCTGTATGAACATGTAAATATCTTCACCGCCATCTGTATGAACATGGAAATATCTACACCGCTAAATGTATGAACATGGAAATGTCTACACCGCTATTGGTATGAACATGGAAATATCTACACCGCTATCTGTATGAACATGGAAATATCTACACCGCTATCTGTATGAACATGGAAATATCTACACCACTATCTGTATGAACATGGAAATATCTACACCACCATCTGTATCAACAAGAACATATCTACTCCGTCATCTGTATGAACATGCAAATATCTACACCGCTAACTGTATGAACATTTAAATATCTATACCGCTATCTGTATGAACATGGAAATATCTACACCGCTATCTGTATGAACATGGAAATATCTGCACCGCTATCTTTACGAACATGGAAATATCTACACCGCTATCTGTATGACCATGCAAATATCTACACAGCTGTCTGTATATCAATGGAAATATCTACACTGCTATCTCTATAAACATGGAAATAACTACACTGCTATCTGTATAAATATGGAGATATCTACACCGCCATCTCTATGAACATGGAAATATCTACACTTCCATCTGTATGAACATGGAAATATCTACACCGCTAACTGTATGAACATAGAAATATCTACACCGCTATCTGTATGAACATGGAAATATCTTCGCCATCTGTATGAACATGGAAATATCTACACCGCTAAATATATGAACATGGAAATGTCTACACTGCTATTGGTATGAACATGGAAATATCTACACCGCTATCTGTATGAACATGGAAATATCTACACGGCTATCTGTATGAACATGGAAATATCTACACCACTATCTGTATGAACATGGAAATAACTACACCGACATCTGTATGAACATTTAAATATCTACACCGCCATCTGTATGAACATGGAAATATCTAAACCGCTAACTGTATGAACATGGAAATACCTACACCGCTATCTGTATGAACATGGAAATATCTACACCGCTATCTGTATGAACATGGAAATATCTACACCGCTATCTGTATGAACATGGAAATATCTACACTGCTATCTGTATGAACATGGAAATATATTCACCGCTATCTGTATAAACATGGAAATATCTACAACGCTGTCTCTATAAACTTGGAAATAACTACACCACTATCTCTGTAAACATGGAAATATCTAGACCGCCATCTCTATAAACATGGAAATATCTACACCACCATCTGTATAAACATGGAAATATCTATACCGCTATCTGCATAAACATGGAAATATCTACACCGCCATCTCTATGAACATGGAAATATCTACACCGCCATCTGCATGACCATGCAAATATCTACACAGCTATCTGTATATCAATGGAAATATCTACACTGCTATCTCTATAAACATGGAAATAACTACACTGCTATCTGTATAAATATGGAAATATCTACACCGCCATCTCTATGAACATGGAAATATCTACACCGCGATCTGTATGAACATGGAAATATCTACACCGCTATCTGTATGAACATGGAAATATCTACACCGCTATCTGCATGAACATGGAAATATCTTCGCCATCTGTATGAACATGGAAATATCTACACCGCTAAATATATGAACATGGAAATGTCTACACCGCTATTGGTATGAACCTGGAAATATCTACACCGCTATCTGTATGAACATGGAAATAACTACACCGCCATCTGTATGGACATGTAAATATCTACACCGCCATCTGTATGAACATGGAAATATCTAAACCGCTAACTGTATGAACATGGAAATATGTACACCGCTATCTGTATGAACATGGAAATATCTACACCGCTATCTGTATGAACATGGAAATATCTACACCGCTATCTGTATGAACATGGAAATATCTACACCGCTATCTCTATGAACATGCAAATATCTACAGAGCTATCTGTATATCAATGGAAATATCTACACTACTATCTCTATAAACATGGAAATAACTACACTGCTATCTCTATAAATATGGAAATATCAACACCGCCATCTCTATGAACATGGAAATATCTACACCGCCATCTGTATGAACATGTAAATATCTTCACCGCCATCTGTAGGAACATGGAAATATCTACACCGCTAAATGTATGAACATGGAAATGTCTACACCGCTATTGGTATGAACATGGAAATATCTACACCGCTATCTGTATGAACATGGAAATATCTACACTGCCATCTGTATGAACATGGAAATATCTACACCGCTATCTTTATGAACATGGAAATATCTACACCGCCATCTGTATCAACATGTAAATATCTACACAGCCATCTGTATGAACATGGAAATATCTACACCGCTAACTGTATGAACATTTAAATATCTACACAGCTATCTGTATGAACATGGAAATATCAACACCGCTATCTGTATTAACATGGAAATATTTACACCGCTATCTGTATGAACATGGAAATATCTACACCGCTATCCGCATGAACATGGAAATATCTTCGCCATCTCTATGAACATGGAAATATCTACACCGCTAAATATATGAACATGGAAATGTCTACACCGCGGTTGGTATGAACATGGAAATATCTACACCGCTATCTGTATGAACATGGAAATATCTACACCGCTATCTGTATGAACATGGAAATATCTACACCGCTATCTGTATGAACATGGAAATAACTACACCGCCATCTGTATGAACACGTAAATATCTACACCGCCATCTGTATGAACATGGAAATATCTAAACCGCTAACTGTATGAAAATGGAAATATCTACACCGCTATCTGTATGAACATGGAAATATCTACACCGCTATCTGTATGAACATGGAAATATCTACACCGCTATCTGTGAACATGGAAATATCTACACCGCTATCTGTATGAACATGGAAATATCTACACCGCTATCTCTGTTAACATGCAAATATCTACAGAGCTATCTGTATATCAATGGAAATATCTACACTACTATCTCTATAAACATGGAAATAACTACACTGCTATCTCTATAAATATGGAAATATCAACACCGCCATCTCTATGAACATGGAAATATCTACACTGCCATTTGTATGAACATGGAAATATCTACACCGCCATCTCTATGAACATGGAAATATCTACACCGCCATCTGTATGAACATGGAAATATCTACACCGCCATCTCTGTAAACGTGGAAATATCTACACCGCTATCTGTATGAACTTGGAAATATCTACACTGCTCTCTGTATAAAATTGAAATTATCTACACCATTATCTCTCTAAACATGGAAATATCTACACTGCTATCTGTATGAACATGGAAATAGCTACACCGCTATCTGTATGAACATGGAAATATCTACACCGCTATCTGAATTAACATGGAAATATCTTCACCACTATCTGTATGAACAGGGAAATATCTACACCGCTATCTGTATGAACATGGAAATATCTACACCGCTATCTGTATGAACATGCAAATATCTACACAGCTATCTGTATATCAATGGAAATATCCAGAATGGTATCTCTATAAACATGGAAATAACTACACTGCTATCTGTATAAACATGGAAATATCTACACCGCCATCTCTATGAACATGGAAATACCTACACCGCCATTTGTATGAACCTGGAAATATCTACACCGCCATCTCTATGAACATGGAAATATCTACACGGCCATTTGTATGAACATGGAAATACCTACACCGCCATCTGTATGAGCATGGAAATATCTTCACCGCCATTTGTATGAACATGGATATTTTTACACCGGCATCAGGATGAACATGGAAATATCTACACCGTAATCTGCATGAACATGGAAATATCTACACAGCTATCTGAATATACATGGAAAAATCTACACAGAATTCTCTATGAATATGGAAATATCTACAGCGCTATCTCTATAAACTTCGAAATATCTACACCGCCATCTGTATGAACATGGAAATATCTACACCGCCATCTGTACGATCATGGACATATCTACACCGCCATCTCTATTAAGATGGAAATATCTACACCGCTATCTGTATAAACATGGAAATATCTGCCCAATTATCTGTATAAACATGGAAATATCCGCACCGCTATCTGAATAAACATGGAAATATCCGCACCGCTATCTGTATGAACATGGAAATATCTACACTGCTATCTGTATAAACATGGAAATATCCACACTGCTCTCTGTGTAAACATGGAAATGTCTACACCGCTATCTGTGTAAACATGGAAATATCTACACCGCCATCGGTGTAAACATGAAAATATCTACACCGCCATCCCTATAAACATGGAAATATCTACACCGTCCTCTGTATGAACATGGAAATATCTACACCGCCATCTCTGTAAACGTGGAAATATCTACACTGCTATCTGTATGAACTTGGAAATATCTACACTGCTCTCTGTATGAAATTGAAATTATCTACAACACTATCTCTATAAACATGGAAATATCTACACTGCTATCTGTATGAACATGGAAATATCTACACCTCTATCTGTATAAACATGGAAATATCTTCACCGCTATCTGTATAAACATGGAAATATCTACAACGCTGTCTCTATATACTTGGAAATAACTACACAACTATCTCTGTAAACATGGAAATATCTAGACCGCCATCTCTATAAACATGGAAATATCTACACCACCATCTGTATAAACATGGAAATATCTATACCGCTAACTGCAAAAACATGGAAATATCTACACCGCCATCTCTATGAACATGGAAATATCTACAACGCCATCTGTACGAACATGGAAGTATCTATACCGCCATCTGTATGAACATGTAAATATCTACACCGCCATCTGTATGAACATGGAAATATCTACACCGCTAACTGTATGAACATGGAAATATCTACACTGCTATCTGTATGAACATGGAAATATCTACACCGTTATCTGTATGAACATGGAAATATCTACAACGCTATCGGTATGAACATGGAAATATCTACACCGCTATGTGTACGAACATGGAAAACATCTACACCACTATCTGTATGAACATGCAAATATCTGCACAGCTATCTGTATATCAATGGAAATATCTTCACAGCTGTCTCTATAAACATCGAAATAACTACACTGCTATCTCTGTAAACATGGAAATATCTACAAAGCCACCTGTATGAACATGGAAATATCTACACTGCCATCCGTACGAACATGGAAATATCTACACCGCCATCTGTATGAACATGGAAATATCTACACCGCCATCTGTATGAACAGGTAAATATCTACACCGCCATCTGTGTGAACATGGAAATATCTACACCGCTAACTGTAGGAACATGGAAATATCTACACTGCTATCTGTATGAACATGGAAATATCTACACCGCTATCAGTATGAACATGGAAATATCTACACCGCTATCTGTATGAACATGGAAATATCTACACCGCTATCTGTATGAACATGGAAATATCTAGACCGCTATCTGTATGAACATGCAAATATCTACACAGCTATCTGTATATCAATGAAAATATCTACACTGCTATCCCTATAAACATGGAAATAACTACACTGCTATCTGTATAAATATGGAAATATCTACACTGCCATCTCTATGAACATGGAAATATCTACACCGCCATTTGTATGAAAATGGAAATATCTACACCGCCATCTCAATGAACATGGAAATATCTACACCGCCATTTGTATGAACATGGAAATATCTACACCACCATCTCTATAAACATGGAAATATCTATACCGCTATCTGCATAAACATGGAGATATCTACACCGCAATCTCTAAGAACATGGAAATATCTACAACGCCATCTGTACGAACATGGAAATATCTATACCGCCATCTGTATGAACATGTAAATATCTACACCGCCATCTGTATGAACATGGAAATATCTACACCGCTCATTGTATGAACATGGAAATATCTACACCGCTATCTGTATGAACATGGAAATATCTACATCGTTATCTGTATGAACGTGGAAATATCTACACCGCTATCTCTATGAACATGGAAATATCTACACCGCTATCTGTACGAACATGGAAATATCTACACCGCTATCTGTATGACCATGCAAATATCTACACGGCTATCTGTATGACCATGCAAATATCTACACTGCTACCTCTATAAACATGGAAATAAATACAATGCTATCTGTATAAATATGTATATATCTACACTGCCATCTCTATGAACATGGAAATATCTACACTGCCATTTGTATGAACATGGAAATATCTACACCGCCATCTCTATGAACATGGAAATATCTACACCGCCATTTGTATGAACATGGAAATATCTACACCGCCATCTCTGTAAACGTGGAAATATCTACACCGCTATCTGTATGAACTTGGAAATATCTACACTGCTCTCTGTATAAAATTGAAATTATCTACACCGTTATCTCTCTAAACATGGAAATATCTACACTGCTATCTGTATAAACATGGAAATATCTACACTGCTATCTGTATAAACATGGAAATAACTTCACCGCTATCTGTATAAACATGGAAATATCTACAACGCTGTCTCTATAAACTTGGAAATAACTACATCACTATCTCTGTAAACATGGAAATATCTAGACCGCCATCTCTATAAACATGGAAATGTCTACACCACCATCTGTATATACATGGAAATATCTATACCGCTATCTGCATAAACATGGAAATATCAACACCGCCATCTCTATGAACATGGAAATATCTACACCGCCATCTGTATGAACATGTAAATATCTTCACCGCCATCTGTATGAACATGGAAATATCTACACCGCTAAATGTATGAACATGGAAATGTCTACACCGCTATCTGTATGAACATGGAAATATCTTCGCCATCTGTATGAACATGGAAATATCTACACCGCTAAATATATGAACATGGAAATGTCTACACCGCTATTGGTATGAACATGGAAATATCTACACCGCTATCTGTATGAACATGGAAATATCTACACCGCTATATGTATGAACATGGAAATATCTACACCGCTAACTGAATGAACCTGGAAATAACTACACCGCCATCTGTATGAACATGGAAATATCTACACCGCCATCTGTATGAACATGGAAATATCTAAGCCGCTAACTGTATGAACATGGAAATATCTACACCGCTATCTGTATGAACATGGAAATATCTACACCGTTTCTGTATGAACATGGAAATATCTACACCGCTATCTGTATGAACATGGAAATATCTACACCACTATCTGTATGAACATGGAAATATCTACACCGCTATCTCTATGAACATGCAAATATCTACAGAACTATCTGTATATCAATGGAAATATCTACACTACTATCTCTATAAACATGGAAATATCTACACTGCTATCTCTACAAATATGGAAATATCAACACCGCCATCTCTATGAACATGGAAATATCTACACCGCCATTTGTATGAACCTGGAAATATCTACACCGCCATCTCTATGAACATGGAAATACCTACACCACCATCTGTATGAACATGGAAATATCTTCACCGCCATCTGTATGAACATGCATATATGTACACCGGCATATGGATGAACATGGAAATTTCTACACCGCTATCTGCATGAACATGGAAATATCTACAAAGCTATCTGAATATACATGGAAATATCTACACAGATTTCTCTATAAATATGGAAATTACTACAGTGCTATCTCTATAACCTTTGAAATATCTACACCGCCATCTGTATGAACATGGAAATATCTACACTGCCATCTGTACAAACATGGACATATCTACACCGCCATCTGTATTAAGATGGAAATATCTACACCGCTATCTGTATAAACATGGAAATATCTGCCCAACTATCTGTATAAACATGGAAATAACCGCACCGCTATCTGTATAAACATGGAAATATCTACACTGCTATCTGCATAAACATGGAAATATCCACACCGCTATCTGTGTAAACATGGAAATGTCTACACCGCTATCTGTGTAAACAGGGAAATATCTACACCGCTATCTGTGTAAACATGGAAATATCTACACTGCCATCTGTTTAAACCTGAAAATATCTACACCGCCATCCCTATAAACATGGAAATATCTGCACCGCCATCTATATGAACATGGAAATATCTACACCGCCATCTCTATAAACGTGGAAATACCTACACCGCTATCTGAATGAACTTGGAAATATCTACACTGCTCTCTGTATAAAATTGAAATTATCTACACCATTATCTCTATAAACATGGAAATATCTACACTGCTATCTGTATAAACATGGAAATATCTACACCGCTATCTGTATAAACATGGAAATATCTTCACCGCTATCTGTATAAACATGGAAATATCTACAACGCTGTCTCTATAAACTCGGAAATAACTACACCACTATCTCTGTAAACATGGAAATATCTAGACCGCCATCTCTATAAACATGGAAATATCTACACCACCATCTGTATAAACGTGGAAATATCTATACCGCTATCTGCATAAACATGGAAATATCTACACCGCCATCTCTATGAACATGGAAATATCTACACCGCCATCTGTAAGAACATGGAAATATCTATACCGCCATCTGTATGAACATGTAAATATCTACACCGCCATCTGTATGAACATGGAAATATCTACACCGCTAACTGTATGAACATGGAAATATCTACACCGCTGTCTGTATGAACATGGAAATATCTACACCGTTATCTGTATGAACATAGAAATATCTACACCGCTATCTGTATGAACATGGAAATAGCTACACCGCTATCTGTATGAACATGGAAATATCTACACCGCTATCTGTATAAACATGGAAATAACTTCACCGCTATCTGTATAAACATGGAAATATCTACACCGCTGTCTCTATAAACTTGGAAATAACTAAACCACTATCTCTGTAAACATGGAAATATCTAGACCGCCATCTCTATAAACATGGAAATATCTACACCACCTTCTGTATAAACATGGAAATATCTATACCGATATCTGCATAAACATGGAAATATCTACACCGCCATCTCTATGAACATGGAATTATCTACACCGCCATCTGTACGAACATGGAAATATCTATACCGCCATCTGTATGAACATGTAAATATCTACACCGCCATCTGTATGAACATGGAAATACCTACACCGCTAACTGTATGAACATGGAAATATCTACACCGTTATCTGTATGAACATAGAAATTCCTACACCGCTATCTGTATGAACATGGAAGTAGCTACACCGCTATCTGTACGAACATGGAAATATCTACACCGCTATCTGTATGAACATGCAAATATCCACACAGCTATCTGTATAACAATGGAAATATCTAAACCGCTATCTCTATTAACATGGAAATAACTACACTGCTATCTGTATAAACATGGAAATATCTACACCGCCACCTGTGTCAACATGGAAATATCTACACTGCCATCCGTAAAAACATGGAAATATCTACACCGCCATCTGTATGAGCATGTAAATATCTTCACCGCCATCTGTGTGAATATGGAAATATCTACACCGCTAAATGTATGAACATGGAAATGTCTACACCGCTATTGGTATGAACATGGAAATATCTACACCGCTATCTGTATGAACATGGAAATATCTACACCGCCATCTGTACAAACATGGACATATCTACACCGCCATCTGTATTAAGATGGACATATCAACACCGCTATCTGTATAAACATGGAAATATCAGCCCAACTATCTGTATAAACATGGAAATATCCGCACCGCTATCTGTATAAACATGGATTTATCTACACTGCTATCTGCATAAACATGGAAATATCCACACTGCTCTCTGTGTAAACATGGAAATGTCTACATCGCTATCTGTGTAAACATGGAAATATCTACACCGCCATCTGTGTAAACATGAAAATATCTACACCGCCATCCCTATAAACATGGAAATATTTACACCGCCATCTGTATGAACATGGAAATATCTACACCGCCATGACTATAAACATGGAAATATCTACAACGCCATCTGTACGAACATGGAAATATCTATAACGCCATCTGTATGAACATGTAAATATCTACACGGCCATCTGTATGAACATGGAAATGTCTACACCGCTAACTGTATGAACATTGAAATATCTACACCGCTATCTGTATGAACATGGAAATATCTACACCGTTATCTGTATGAACATGGAAATATCTACACCGCTATCTGTATGAACATGGAAATATCTACACCGCTATCTGTATGAACATGGAAATATCTACACCGCTGTCTGTATGAACATGGAAATATCTACACCGTTATCTGTATGAACATAGAAATATCTACACCGCTATCTGTATGAACATGGAAATAGCTACACCGCTATCTGTACGAACATGGAAATATCTACACCGCTATCTGTATGAACATGCAAACATCTACACAGTTATCTGTATATCAATGGAAATATCTACTCCGCTATCTCTATTAACATGGAAATAACTACACTGCTATCTGTATAAACATGGAAATATCTACACCGCCAACTGTATGAACATGGAAATATCTACAGTGCCATCCGTACAAACATGGAAATATCTACACCGCCATCTGTATGAACATGTAAATATCTTCACCGCCATCTGTATGAACATGGAAATATCTACACCGCTAAATGTATGAACATGGAAATGTCTACACCGCTATTGGTATGAACATGGAAATATCTACACCGCTATCTGTATGAACATGGAAATATCTACACCGCTATCTGTATGAACATGGATATATCTACACCACTATCTGTATGAACATGGAAATATCTACACCGCCATCTGTATCAACAAGAAAATATCTGCACCGCTATCTTTACAAACATGGTAATATCTACACCGCTATCTGTATGACCATGCAAATATCTACACAGCTGTCTGTATATCAATGGAAATATCTACACTGCTATCTCTATAAACATGGAAATAACTACACTGCTATCTGTATAAATATGGAAATATCTACACCGCCATCTCTATGAACATGGAAATATCTACACCGCGATCTGTATGAACATGGAAATATCTACACCGCTATCTGTATGAACATGGAAATATCTACACCGCTATCTGCATGAACATGGAAATATCTTCGCCATCTGTATGAACATGGAAATATCTACACCGCTAAATATATGAACATGGAAATGTCTACACCGCTATTGGTATGAACCTGGAAATATCTACACCGCTATCTGTATGAACATGGAAATATCTACACCGCTATCTGTATGAACATGCAAATAACTACACCGCCATCTGTATGAACATGTAAATATCTACACCGCCATCTGTATGAACATGGAAATATCTAAACCGCTAACTGTATGAACATGGAAATATCTACACCGCTATCTGTATGAACATGGAAATATCTACACCGCTATCTGTATGAACATGGAAATATCTACACCGCTATCAGTATGAACATGGAAATATCTACACCGCTATCTGTATGAACATGGAAATATCTACACCGCTATCTCTATGAACATGCAAATATCTACAGAGCTGTCTGTATATCAATGGAAATATCTACACTACTATCTCTATAAACATGGAAATAACTACACTGCTATCTCTATAAATATGGACATATCATCACCACCATCTCTATGAACATGGAAATATCTACACTGCCATTTGTATGAACATGGAAATATCTACACCGCCATCTCCATGAACATGGAAATATCTACACCGCCATTTGTATGAACATGGAAATATCTACACCGCCATCTCTGTAAACGTGGAAATATCTACACCGCTATCTGTATGAACTTGGAAATATCTACACTGCTCTCTGTATAAAATTGAAATTATCTACACCGTTATCTCTCTAAACATGGAAATATCTACACTGCTATCTGTATAAACATGGAAATATCTACACCGCTATCTGTATAAACATGGAAATAACTTCACCGCTATCTGTATAAACATGGAAATATCTACAACGCTGTCTCTATAAACTTGGAAATAACTACACCACTATCTCTGTAAACATGGAAACATCTAGACCGCCATCTCTATAAACATGGAAATGTCTACACCACCATCTGTATATACATGGAAATATCTATACCGCTATCTGCATAAACATGGAAATATCTACACCGCCATCTCTATGAACATGGAAATATCTACACCACCATCTGTATGAACATGTAAATATCTTCACCGCCATCTGTATGAGCATGGAAATATCTACACCACTAAATGTATGAACATGGAAATGTCTACACAGCTATTGGTATGAACATGGAAATATCTACACCGCTATCTGTATGAACATGGAAATATCTACACCGCCATCTGTATGAACATGGAAATATCTACACCGCTATCTGTATGAACATGGAAATATCTACACCGCCATCTGTATCAACATGTAAATATCTACACAGCCATCTGTATGAACATGGAAATATCTACACCGCTAACTGTATGAACATTTAAATATCTACACCGCTATCTGTATGAACATGGAAATATCAACACCGCTATCTGTATTAACATGGAAATATCTACACCGCTATCTGTATGAACATGGAAATATCTACACCGCTATCCGCATGAACATGGAAATATCTTCGCCATCTCTATGAACATGGAAATATCTACACCGCTAAATATATGAACATGGAAATGTCTACACCGCTATTGGTATGAACATGGAAATATCTACACCGCTATCTGTATGAACATGGAAATATCTACACCGCTATCTGTATGAACATGGAAATAACTACACCGCCATCTGTATGAACATGTAAATATCTACACCGCCATCTGTATGAACATGGAAATAACTAAACCGCTAACTGTATGAACATGGAAATATCTACACCGCTATCTATATGAACATGGAAATATCTACACCGCTATCTGTATGAACATGGAAATATCTACACCGCTATCTGTATGAACATGTAAATATCTACACAGCTATCTGTATATCAATGGAAATATCCACACTGGTATCTCTATAAACATGGAAACAACTACACTGGTATCTGTATAAACATGGAAATATCTACACGGCCATCTCTATGAACATGGAAATATCTCCACCGCCATTTGTATGAACCTGGAAATATCTACACAGCCATCTCTATGAACATGGAAATATCTACACCGCCATTTGTATGAACATGGAAATACCTACACCACCATCTGCATGAACATGGAAATATCTTCACCGCCATCTGTATGAACATGGATATATGTACACCGGCATCTGGATGAACATGGAAATATCTACACCGCTATCTGCATGAACATGCAAATATCTACACAGCTATCTGAATTTACATGGAAATATCTACACAGATTTCTCTAGGAATATGGAAATAACTACAGCGCTATCTCTATAAACTTTGAAATATCTACACCGCCATCTGTATGAACATGGAAATATCTACACCGCCATCTGTACAAACATGGACATATCTACACCGCCATCTGTATTAAGATGGAAATATCTACACCGCTATCTGTATAAACATGGAAATATCTGCCTAACTATCTGTATAAACATGGAAATAACCGCACCGCTATCTGAATAAACATGGAAATATCCGCACCGCTATCTGTATAAACACGGAAATATCTACACTGCTATCTGCATAAACATGGAAATATCCCCACCGCTATCTGTGTAAACATGGAAATGTCTACACCGCTATCTGTGTAAACATGGAAATATCTACACCGCTATCTCTATGAACATGGAAATATCTACACCGCGATCTGTATGAACATGGAAATATCTACACCGCTATCTGTATGAACTTGGAAATATCTACACCGCTATCTGCATGAACATGGAAATATCTTCGCCATCTGTATGAACATGGAAATATCTACACCGCTAAATATATGAACATGGAAATGTCTACACCGCTATTGGTATGAACCTGGAAATATCTACAACGCTATCTGTATGAACATGGAAATATCTACACCGAAATCTGTATGAACATGGAAATAACTACACCGCCATCTGTATGAACATGTAAATATCTACACCGCCATCTGTATGAACATGGAAATATCTAAACCGCTAACTGTATGAACATGGAAATATCTACACCGCTATCTGTATGAACATGGAAATATCTTCACCGCTATCTGTATGAACATGGAAATATCTACACCGCTATCTCTATGAACATGCAAATATCTACAGAGCTATCTGTATATCAATGGAAATATCTACACTACTATCTCTATAAACATGGAAATAACTACACTGCTATCTCTATAAATATGGAAAAATCAACACCGCCATCTCTATGAACATGGAAATATCTACACTGCCATTTGTATGAACATGGAAATATCTACACCGCCATCTCTATGAACATGGAAATATCTACACCGCCATTTGTATGAACATGGAAATATCTACACCGCCATCTCTGTAAACGTGGAAATATCTACACCGCTATCTGTATGAACTTGGAATTATCTACACTGCTCTCTGTATAAAATTGAAAATATCTACACCGTTATCTCTCTAAACATGGAAATATCTACACTGCTATCTGTATAAACATGGAAATATCTACACCGCTATCTGTATAAACATGGAAATAACTTCACCGCTATCTGTATAAACATGGAAATATCTACAACGCTGTCTCTATAAACTTGGAAATAACTACCCCACTATCTCTGTAAACATGGAAATATCTAGACCGCCATCTCTATAAACATGGAAATGTCTACACCACCATCAGTATATACATGGAAATATCTATACCGCTATCTGCATAAACATGGAAATATCTACACCGCCATCTCTATGAACATGGAAATATCTACACTGCCATCCGTACAAACATGGAAATATCTACACCGCCATCTGTATGAACGTGTAAATATCTTCACCGCCATCTGTATGAACATGGAAATATCTACACCGCTAAATGTATGAACATGGAAATGACTACACCGCTATTGGTATGAACATGGAAATATCTACACCGCTATCTGTATGAACATGGAAATATCTACACTGCTATCTGTATGAACATGGAAATATCTACACCGCTATCTGTATGAACATGGAAATATCTACACCGCCATCTGTAACATCATGTAAATATCTACACAGCCATCTGTATGAACATGGAAATATCTACACCGCTAACTGTATGAACATTTAAATATCTACACCGCTATCTGTATGAACATGGAAATATCAACACCGCTTTCTGTATTAACATGGAAATATCTACACCGCTATCTGTATGAACATGGAAATATCTACACCGCTATCCGCATGAACATGGAAATATCTTCGCCATCTCTATGAACATGGAAATATCTACACCGCTAAATATATGAACATGGAAATGTCTACACCGCAATTGGTATGAACATGGAAATATCTACACCGCTATCTGTATGAACATGGAAATATCTACACCACTATCTGTATGAACATGGAAATAACTACACCGCCATCTGTATGAACATGTAAATATCTACACCGCCATCTGTATGAACATGGAAATATCTAAACCGCTAACTGTATGAAAATGGAAATATCTACACCGCTATCTGTATGAACATGGAAATATCTACACCGCTATCTGTATGAACATGGAAATATCTACACCGCTATCTGTGAACATGGAAATATCTACACGGCTATCTGTATGAACATGGAAATATCTACACCGCTATCTCTATTAACATGCAAATATCTACAGAGCTATCTGTATATCAATGGAAATATCTACACTACTATCTCTATAAACATGGAAATAACTACACTGCTATATCTATAAATATGGAAATATCAACACCGCCATCTCTATGAACATGGAAATATCTACACTGCCATTTGTATTAACATGGAAATATCTACACCGCAATCTCTATGAACATGGAAATATCTACACCGCCATCTGTATGAACATGGAAATATCTACATCGCCATCTCCGTAAACGTGGAAATATCTACACCGCTATCTGTATGAACTTGGAAATATCTACACTGCTCTCTGTATAAAATTGAAATTATCTACACCATTATCTATCTAAACATGGAAATATCTACACTGCTATCTGTATCAACATGGAAATAGCTACACCGCTATCTGTATGAACATGGAAATATCTACACCGCTATCTGAATTAACATGGAAATATCTACACCACTATCTGTATGAACAGGGAAATATCTACACCGCTATCTTTATGAACATGGAAATATCTACACCGCTATCTGTATGAACATTCAAATATCAACACATCTATCTGTATATCAATGAAAATATCTACTCTGCTATCCCTATAAACATGGAAATAACTACACTGCTATCTGTATAAATATGGAAATATCTACACCGCCATCTCTATGAACATGGAAATATCTACACCGCCATTTGTATGAACATGGAAATATCTACACCGCCATCTCTATGAACATGGAAATATCTACACCGCCATTTGTATGAACATGGAAATATCTACACCGCCATCTGTATGAACATGGAAATATCTTCACCGCCATCAGTATGAACATGGATATATGTACACCGGCATCTGGATGAACATGGAAATATGTACACCGCTAACTGCATGAACATGGAAATATGTACACAGCTATCTGAATATACATGGAAATATCTACACAGATTTCTCTATAAATATGGAAATAACTACAGCGCTATCTCTATAAACTTCGAAATATCTACACCGCCATCTGTATGAACATGGAAATATCTACACCGCCATCTGTACAAATATGGACATATCTACACCGCCATTTGTATGAACATGGAGATATCTACACCGCTAACTGTATGAACATGGAAATATCTACACCGCTAACTGTATGAACATGGAAATATCTACACCGCTATCTGCATGAACATGGAAATATCCTCGCCATCTGTATGAACATGGAAATATCTACACCGCTAAATATATGAACATGGAAATGTCTACACCGCTATTGGTATGAACATGGAAACATCTACACCGCTATCTGTATGAACATGGAAATATCTACACCGCTATCTGTATGAACATGGAAATATCTACACCGCGATCTCTATGAACATGGAAATAACTAAACCGCCATCTGTATGAACATGTAAATATCTACACCGCTATCTATATAAACATGGAAATATCTTCACCGCTATCTGTATAAACATGGAAATATCTACATCGCTGTCTCTATAAACTTGGAAATAACTACACCACTATCTCTATAAACATGGAAATATCTAGACCGCCATCTCTATAAACATGGAAATATCTACACCACCCTCTGTATAAACATGGAAATATCTATACCGCTATCTGCATAAACATGGAAATATCTACAACGCCATCTCTATGAACATGGAAATATCTACACCACCATCTGTAAGAACATGGAAATATCTATACTGCCATCTGTATGAACATGTAAATACACCGCCATCTGTATGAACATGGAAATACCTACACCGCTAACGGTATGAACATGGAAATATCTACACCGCTGTCTGTATGAACATGGAAATATCTACACCGTTATCTGTATGAACATAGAAATATGTACACCGCTATCTGTAGGAACATGGAAATAGCTACACCGCTATCTGTACGAACATGGAAATATCTACACCGCTATCTGTATGAACATGCAAATATCTACACAGCTATCTGTATATCAATGGAAATATCTACACCGCTATCTCTATTAACATGGAAATAACTACACTGCTATCTGTATAAACATGGAAATATCTACACCGCCACCTGTATGAACATGGAAATATCTACACCGCCATCTGTATGAACATGTAAATATCTACACCGCCATCTGTATGAACATGGAAATTTCTACACCGCTAACTGTGTGAACATTTAAATACCTACACCGCTATCTGTATGAACATGGAAATACCTACACCGCTATCTGTATTAACATGGAAATATCTACACCGCTATCTGTATGAACATGGAAATATCTACTCCACTATCTGTATGAACATGGAAATATCTACACCGCTATCTGTATGAACATGCAAATATCTACACAGCTATCTGTATATCAATGGAAATATCCAGAATGGTATCTCTATAAACATGGAAATAACTACACTGCTATCTGTATAAACATGGAAATATCTACACCGCCATCTCTATGAACATGGAAATATCTACACCGTCATTTGTATGAACCTGGAAATATCTACACCACCATCTCTATGAACATGGAAATATCTACACCGCCATTTGAACGAACATGGAAATACCTACACCGCCATCTGTATGAGCATGGAAATATCTTCACCGCCATTTGTATGAACATGGATATATGTACACCGCCATCTGGATGAACATGGAAATATCTACACCGTAATCTGCATGAACATGGAAATATCTACACAGCTATCTGAATATACATGGAAATATCTACACAGTTTTCTCTATAAATATGGAAATAACTACATCGCTGTCTCTATAAACTTCGAAATATCTACACCGCCATCTCTATGAACATGGAAATATCTACACCGCCATCTGTACGATCATGGACATATCTACACCGCCATCTGAATTAAGATGGAAATATCTACACCGCTATCTGTATAAACATGGAAATATCTGCCCAACTATCTTTATAAACATGGAAATATCCGCACCGCTATCTGAATAAACATGGAAATATCCGCACCGCTATCTGTATAAACATGGAAATATCTACACTGCTATCTGCATAAACATCGAAATATCCACACCGCTATCTGTGTAAGCATGGAAATGTCTACACCGCTATCTGTGTAAACATGGAAATATCTACACCGCCATCTGTGTAAACATGAAAATATCTACACCGCCATCCCTATAAACATGGAAATATCTACACCGCCATCTGTATGGACATGTAAATATCTACACCGCCATCTGTATGAACATGGAAATATCTACCCCGCTAACTGTATGAACATGGAAATATCTACACCGCTATTGGTATGAACATGGAAATATCTACACCGCTATCTGTATGAACATGGAAATATCTACAACGCTATCTGTATGAACATGGAAATACCTACACCGCCATCTGTACAAATATGGACATATCTACACCGCCATATGTATGAACATGGAGATATCTACACCGCTAATTGTATGAACATGGAAATATCTACACCGCTAACTGTATGAACATGGAAATATCTACACCGCTATCTGCATGAACATGGAAATATCCTCGCCATCTGTATGAACATGGAAATATCTACACCGCTAAATATATGAACATGGAAATGTCTACACCGCTATTGGTATGAACATGGAAATATCTACACCGCTATCTGTATGAACATGGAAATATCTACACCGCTATCTGTATGAACATGGAAATATCTACACCGCGATCTCTATGAACATGGAAATAACTAAACCGCCATCTGTATGAAAATGTAAATATCTACACCGCTATCTATATAAACATGGAAATATCTTCACCGCTATCTGTATAAACATGGAAATATCTACAACGCTGTCTCTATAAACTTGGAAATAACTACACCACTATCTCTATAAACATGGAAATATCTAGACCGCCATCTCTATAAACATGGAAATATCTACACCACCATCTGTATAAACATGGAAATATCTATACCGCTATCTGCATAAACATGGAAATATCTACAACGCCATCTCTATGAACATGGAAATATCTACACCGCCATCTGTAAGAACATGGAAATATCTATACTGCCATCTGTATGAACATGTAAATATCTAAGCCGCCATGTGTATGAACATGGAAATATGTACACCGCTATCTGTAGGAACATGGAAATAGCTACACCGCTATCTGTACGAACATGGAAATATCTACACCGCTATCTGTATGAACATGCAAATATCTACACAGCTATCTGTATATCAATGGAAATATCTACACCGCTATCTCTATTAACAATGAAATAACTACACTGCTATCTGTATAAACATGGAAATATCTACACCGCCACCTGTATGAACATGGAAATATCTACACCGCCATCTGTATGAACATGTAAATATCTACACCGCCATCTGAATGAACATGGAAATCTCTACACCGCTAACTGTGTGAACATTTAAATACCTACACCGCTATCTGTATGAACATGGAAATATCTACACCGCTATCTGTATTAACATGGAAATATCTACACCGCTATCTGTACGAACATGGAAATATCTACTCCGCTATCTGTATGAACATGGAAATATCTACACCGCTATCTGTATGAACATGCAAATATCTACACAGCTATCTGTATGAACATGGAAATATCTTCACCGCCATTTGTATGAACATGGATATATGTACACCGCCATCTGGATGAACATGGAAATATCTACACCGCCATTTGTATGAACATGGATATATGTACACCGCCATCTGGATGAACATGGAAATATCTACACCGTAATCTGCATGAACATGGAAATATCTACACAGCTATCTGAATATACATGGAAATATCTACACAGATTTCTCTATAAATATGGAAATAACTACATCGCTATCTCTATAAACTTCGAAATATCTACACCGCCATCTCTATGAACATGGAAATATCTACAACGCCATCTGTACGATCATGGACATATCTACACCGCCATCTGAATTAAGATGGAAATATCTACACCGCTATCTGTATAAACATGGAAATATCTGCCCAACTATCTGTATAAACATGGAAATATCCGCACCGCTATCTGAATAAACATGGAAATATCCGCACTGCTATCTGTATAAACATGGAAATATCTACACTGCTATCTGCATAAACATGGAAATATCCACACCGCTATCTGTGTAAACATGGAAATGTCTGCACTGCTATCTGTGTAAACATGGAAATATCTACACCGCCATCTGTGTAAACATGAAAATATCTACACCGCCATCCCTATAAATATGGAAATATCTACACCTCCATCTGTATGAACATGTAAATATCTTCACCGCCATCTGTATGAACATGGAAATATCTACCCCGCTAACTGTATGAACATGGAAATATCTACACCGCTATTGGTATGAACATGGAAATATCTACACCGCTATCTGTATGAACATGGAAATATCTACAACGCTATCTGTATGAACATGGAAATACCTACACCGCCATCTGTATAAACATGTAAATACCTACACCGCCATCTGTATGAACATGGAAATATCTACACTGCTAACTGTATGAACATGGAAATATCTACACCGCTATCTGTATGGACATGGAAATATCTACACCGCTATCAGTATGAACATTCAAATATCTACACAGCTATCTGTATATCAATGAAAATATCTACACTGCTATCCCTATTAACATTGAAATAACTACACTGCTATCTGTATAAACATGGAAATATCTACCCCGCCACCTGTATGAACATGGAAATATCTACAATGCCATCCGTACAAACATGGAAATATCTACACCGCCATCTGTATGAACATGTAAATATCTACACCGCCATCTGTATGAACATGGAAATATCTACACCGCTAACTGTATGAACATGCAAATCTCTACACCGCTATTGGTATGAACCTGGAAATATCTAGACCGCTATCTGTATGAACATGGAAATATCTACACCGCTATCTGTATGAACATGGAAATCTCCACACCGCTATCTGTATGAACATGGAAATATCTACACCGCCATCTGTATGAACATGGAAATATCTACACCGCTAACTGTATGAACATGGCATTATCTACACCGCTATCTGTATGAACATGGAAATATCTACACCGCTATCTGTATGAACATGGAAATATCTACACCGCTATCTATATGAACATGCAAATATCTACACCGCTATCTCTATGAACATGGAAATATCTACACCGCTATCTGTATGAACATGTAAATATCTACAGAGCTATATGTATATCAATGGAAATATCCACACTGGTATCTCTATAAACATGGAAATAACTACACTGCTATCTGTATAAACATGGAAATATCTACACGGCCATCTCTATGAACATGGAAATATCTACACCGCCATCTGTATGAACCTGGAAATACCTACACCACCATCTGTATGAACATGGAAATATCTTCACCGCCATCTGTATGAACATGGAATTTTCTACACTGCTCTCTGTATAAAATTGAAATTATCTACAACATTATCTCTATAAACATGTAAATATCTACACTGCAATCTGTATAAACATGGTAGTATCTACACCGCTATCTGTATAAACCTGGAAATATCTTCACCGCTATCTGTATACACATGGAAATATCTACAACGCTGTCTCTGTAAACTTGGAAATAACTACACCACTATCTCTGTAAAAATGGAAATACCTAGACCGCCATATCTATAAACATTGAAATACCTACACCACCATCTGTATAAACATGGAAATATCTATGCCGCTATCTGCATAAACATGGAAATATCTACACCGCCATCTCTATGAACATGGAATTATCTACACCGCCATCTGTAAGAACATGGAAATATCTATACCGCCATCTGTAAGAACATGTAAATATCTACACCGCCATCTGAATGAACATGGAAATATCTACACCGCTAACTGTATGAACATGGAAATATCTACACCGCCATCTGTATGAACATGGAAATATCTACACCGCTAACTGTATGAACATGGAAATATCTACACCGCTGTCTGTATGAACAAGGAAATATCTACACCGCTATCTGTATGAACATTCAAATATCTACACAGCTATCTGTATATCAATGAAAATATCTACACTGCTATCCCTATTAACATTGAAATAACTACACTGCTATCTGTATAAACATGGAAATATCTACACCGCCACCTGTATGAACATGGAAATATCTACAATGCCATCCGTACAAACATGGAAATATCTACACCGCCTTCTGTATGAACATGTAAATATCTACACCGCCATCTGTATGAACATGGAAATATCTACACCGCTAACTTTATGAACATTCAAATGTCTACACCGCTATCGGTATGAACCTGGAAATATCTAGACCGCTATCTGTATGAACATGGAAATATCTACACTGCCATCTGTATGAACATGGAAATCCCTACACCGCTATCTGTATGAACATGGAAATATCTACTCCTCCATCTGTATGAACGTGGAAATATCAACACCGCTAACTGTATGAACATGGCATTATCTACACCGCTATCTGTATGAACATGGAAATATCTACACCGCTATCTGTATGAACATGGAAATATCTACACCGCTATCTATATGAACATGCAAATATCTACACCGCTATCTCTATGAACATGGAAATATCTACACCGCTATCTGTATGAACATGTAAATATCTACAGAGCTATCTGTATATCAATGGAAATATCCACACTGGTATCTCTATAAACATGGAAATAACTACACTGCTATCTGTATAAACATGGAAATATCTACACGGCCATCTCTATGAACATGGAAATATCTACACCGCCATCTGTATGAACCTGGAAATATCTACCCCGCCATATCTATGAACATGGAAATATCTACACCGCCATTTGTATGAACATGGAAATATCTACACCGCCATCTGTATGAACATGGAAATATCTTCACCGCCATCAGTATGAACATGGATATATGTACACCGGCATCTGGATGAACATGGAAATATCTACACCGCTAACTGCATGAACATGGAAATATCTACACAGCTATCTGAATATAAATGGAAATATCTACACAGATTTCTCTATAAATATGGAAATAACTACAGCGCTATCTCTATAAACTTCGAAATATCTACACCGCCATCTGTATGAACATGGAAATATCTACACCGCCATCTGTACAAACATGGACATATCTACACTGCCATTTGTATGAACATGGAGATATCTACACCGCTAACTGTATGAACATGGAAATATCTACACCTCTAACTGTATGAACATGGAAATATCTACACCGCTATCTGCATGTAGATGGAAATATCCTCGCCATCTGTATGAACATGGAAATATCTACACCGCTAAATATATGGACATGGAAATGTCTACACCGCTATTGGTATGAACATGGAAATATCTACACCGCTATCTGTATGAACATGGAAATATCTACACCGCTATCTGTATGAACATGGAAATATATACACCGCGATCTCTATGAACATGGAAATAACTAAACCGCCATCTGTATGAACATGTAAATATCTACACCGCTATCTATATAAACATGGAAATATCTTCACCGCTATCTGTATAAACATGGAAATATCTACAACGCTGTCTCTATAAACTTGGAAATAACTACACCACTATCTCTATAAACATGGAAATATCTAGAACGCCATCTCTATAAACATGGAAATATCTACACCACCATCTGTATAAACATGGAAATATCTATACCGCTATCTGCATAAACATGGAAATACCTACACCGCCATCTCTATGAACATGGAAATATCTACACCGCCATCTGTAAGAACATGGAAATATCTATACCGCCATCTGTATGAACATGTAAATATCTACACCGCCATCTGTATGAACATGGAAATATCTACACCGCTAACTGTATGAACATGGAAATATCTACACTGCTGTCTGTATGAACATGGAAATATCTACACCGTTATCTGTATGAACATAGAAATATCTACACCGCTATCTGTATGAACATGGAAATAGCTACACCGCTATCTGTACGAACATGGAAATATCTACACCGCTATCTGTATGAACATGCAAATATCTACACAGCTATCTGTATATCAATGGAAATATCTACTCCGCTATCTCTATTAACATGGAAATAACTACACTGCTATCTGTATAAACATGGAAAAACCTACACGGCCACCTGTATGAACATGGAAATATCTAAACTGCCATCCGTACAAACATGGAAATATCTACACCGCCATCTGTATGAACATGTAAATATCTTCACCGCCATCTGTATGAACATGGAAATATCTACACCGCTAAATATATGAACATGGAAATATCTACACCGCTATCTCTACTAACATGGAAATAACTGCACTGTTATCTGTATAAACATGGAAGTATCTACACCGCCACCTGTATGAACATGGAAATATCTACACTGCCATCCGTACAAACATGGAAATATCTACACCGCCATCTGTATGAACATGTAAATACCTTCACCGCCATCTGTATGAACATGGAAATATCTAAACCGCTAAATGTATGAAAATGGAAATGTCTACACCGCTATTGGTATGAACATGGAAATATCTACACCGCTATCTGTATGAACATGGAAATATCTACACTGCTCTCTGTATGAACATGGAAATATCTACACCGCTATCTGTATGAACATGGAAATATGTACACCGCCATCTGTAGCAACATGTAAATATCTACACAGCCATCTGTATGAACATGGAAATCTCTACACCGCTACCTGTATGAACATTTAAATATCTACACCGCTATCTGTATGAACATGGAAATATCAACACCGCTATCTGTATTAACATGGAAATATCTACACCGCTATCTGTATGAACATGGAAATATCTACACCGCTATCCGCATGAACATGGAAATATCTTCGCCATCTCTATGAACATGGAAATATCTACACCGCAAAATATATGAACATGGAAATGTCTACACCACTACTGGTATGAACATGGAAATATCTACACCGCTATCTGTATGAACATGGAAATATCTACACCGCTGTCTGTATGAACATGGAAATATCTACACCGCTATCTGTATGAACATGGAAATAACTACACCGCCATCTGAATGAACATGTAAATATCTACACCGCCATCTGTATGAACATGGAAATATCTAAACCGCTAACTGTATGAAAATGGAAATATCTACACCGCTATCTGTATGAACATGGAAATATCTACACCGCTATCTGTATGAACATGGAAATATCTACACCGCTATCTGTGAACATGGAAATATCTACACCGCTATCTGTATGAACATGGAAATATCTACACCGCTATCTCTATGAACATGCAAACATCTACAGAGCTATCTGTATATCAATGGAAATATCTACACTACTATCTCTATAAACTTGGAAATAACTACACTGCTATCTCTATAAATATGGAAATATCAACACCGCCATCTCTATGAACATGGAAATATCTACACTGCCATTTGTATGAACATGGAAATATCTACACCGCCATCTCTATGAACATGGAAATATCTACACCGCCATCTGTATGAACATGGAAATATCTACACCGCCATCTCTGTAAACGTGGAAATATCTACACCGCTATCTGTATGAACTTGGAAATATCTACACTGCTCTCTGTATAAAATTGAAATTATCTACACCATTATCTCTCTAAACATGGAAATATCTACACTGCTATCTGTATGAACATGGAAATAGCTACACCGCTATCTGTATGAACATTTAAATATCTACACCGCTATCTGTATGAACATGGAAATATCTACACCGCTATCTGTATCAACATGGAAATATCTACACCGCTATCTGTATGAACATGGAAATATCTACACTGCTATCTGTATGAACATGGAAATATCTACAAAGCTATCTGTATATCAATGGAAATATCCAAAATGGTATCTCTATAAACATGGAAATAACTACACTGCTATCTGTATAAACAAGGAAATATCTACACCGCCATCTCTATGAACATGGAAATACCTACACCGCCATTTGTATGAACCTGGAAATATCTACACCGCCATCTCTATGAACATGGAAATATCTACACCGCCATTTGTATGAACATGGAAATACCTACACCGCCATCTGTATGAGCATGGAAATATCTTCACCGCCATTTGTATGAACATGGATATATTTACACCGGCATCAGGATGAACATGGGAATATCTACACCGTAATCTGCATTAACATGGAAATATCTACACAGCTATCTGAATATACATGGAAATATCTACACAGATTTCTCTATAAATATGGAAATAACTACAGCGCTATCTCTATAAACTTCGAAATATCTACACCGCCATCTGTATGAACATGGAAATATCTACACCGCCATCTGTACGATCATGGACATATCTACACCGCCATCTGTATTAAGATGGAAATATCTACACCGCTATCTGTATAAACATGGAAATATCTGCCCAATTATCTGTATAAACATGGAAATATCCGCACCGCTATCTGAATAAACATGGAAATATCCGCACCGCTATCTGCATGAACATGCAAATATCTACACAGCTATCTGAATATACATGGAAATATCTACACAGATTTCTCTAGGAATATGGAAATAACTACAGCGCTATCTCTATAAACTTTGAAATATCTACACCGCCATCTGTATGAACATGGAAATATCTACACCATCTGTACAAACATGGACATATCTTCACCGCCATCTGTATTAAGATGGAAATATCTACACCGCTAATTGTATAAACATGGAAATATCTGCCTAACTATCTGTATAAACATGGAAATAACCGCACCGCCATCTGAATAAACATGGAAATATCCGCACCGCTATCTGTATAAACACGGAAATAACTACACTGCTATCTGCATAAACATGGAAATATCCACACCGCTATCTGTGTAAACATGGAAATGTCTACACCGCTCTCTGTGTAAACATGGAAATATCTACACCGCCATCTGTGTAAACATGAAAATATCTACACCGCCATCCCTATAAACATGGAAATATCTACACCGTCCTCTGTATGAACATGGAAATATCTACACCGCCATCTCTGTAAACGTGGAAATATCTACACCGCTATCTGTATGAACTTGTAAATATCTACACTGCTCTCTGTATGAAATTGAAATTATCTACAACACTATCTCTATAAACATGGTAATATCTACACTGCTATCTGTATGAACATGGAAATATCTACACCGCTATCTGTATAAACATGGAAATATCTTCACCGCTATCTGTATAAACATGGAAATATCTACATCGCTGTATCTATAAACTTGGAAATAACTACACCACTATCTCTGTAAACATGGAAATATCTAGACCGCAATCTCTATAAACATGGAAATATCTACACCGCCATCTGTATAAACATGGAAATATCTACACCGCCATCTCTATGAACATGGAAATATGTACACCGCCATCTCTAAGAACATGGAAATATCTCTACCGCCATCTGTATGAACATGTAAATATCTACACCGCCATCTGTATGAACATGGAAATATCTACACCGCTAACTGTATGAACATGGAAATATCTACACTGCTGTCTGTACGAACATGGAAATATCTACACCGTTTTCTGTATGAACATAGAAATATCTACACCGCTATCTGTATGAACATGGAAATAGCTACACCGCCACCTGTATGAACATGGAAATATCTACACTGCCATCGGTACAAACATAGAAATATCTACACCGCCATCTGTATGAACATGTAAATATCTTCACCGCCATCTGTATGAACATGGAAATATCTACACCGCTAAATGTATGAACATGGAAATGTCTACACCGCTATTGGTATGAACATGGAAATATCTACACCGCTATCTGTATGAACATGGACATATCTACACTGCTATCTGTATGAACATGGAAATATCTACACCGCTATCTGTATGAACATGGAAATATCTACACCGCCATCTGTATCAACATGTAAATATCTACAGCGCCATCTGCATGAACATGGAAATATCTACACCGCTAACTGTATGAACATTTAAATATCTACACCGCTATCTGTATGAACATGGAAATATCTACACCGCTATCTGTATCAACATGGAAATATCTACACCGCTATCTGTATGAACATGGAAATATCTACACCGCTATCTGTATGAACATGGAAATATCTACACCGCTATCTGTATATCAATGGAAATATCCAGACTGGTATCTCTATAAACATGGAAATAACTACACTGCTATCTGTATAAACATGGAAATATCCGCACCGCTATCTGTATAAACATGGAAATATCTACACTGCTATCTGCATAAACATGGAAATATCCACACCGCTATCTGTGTAAACATGGAAATGTCTACACCGCTATCTGTGTAAACATGGAAATATCAAACTGCCATCTGTGCAAACATGAAAATATCCACACCGCCATCCCTATAAACATGGAAATAACTACACCGCCATCTGTATGAACATGGAAATATCTACACCGCCATCTCTATAAACGAGGAAATATCTACACCGCTATCTGTATGAACTTGGAAATATCTACACTGCTCTCTGTATAAAATTGAAATTATCTACACCAGTATCTCTATAAACATGGAATTATCTACACCGCTATCTGTATAAACATGGAAATATCTTCACCGCTATCTGTATAAACATGGAAATATCTACACCGCCACCTGTATGAACATGGAAATATCTACACTGCCATCTGTACAAACATGGAAATATCTACACCGCCATCTATATGAACATGTAAATATCTACACCGCCATCTGTATGAACATGGAAATATCTACACCGTTATCTGTATGAACATGGAAATATCTACACCGCCATCAGTATGAACATATAAATATCTTCACCGCCATCTGTATTTACGTGGAAATATCTACACCGCTAAATGAATGAACATGGAAATGTCTACACCACTATTGGTATGAACATGGAAATATCTACACCGCTATCTGCATAAACATGGAAATATCTACACCGCCATCTCTATGAACATGGAAATATCTTCACCGCCATTTGTATGAACATGGATATATGTACACCGGCATCTGGATGAAAATGGAAATATCTACAGCGTAATCTGCATGAACATGGAAACATCTACACAGCTATCTGAATATACATGGAAATATCTACACAGATTTCTCTATAAATATGGAAATAACTTCATCGCTATCTCTATAAACTTCGAAATATCTACACCGCCATCTGTATGAACATGGAAATATCTACACCACCATCTGTACGATCATGGACGGATCTACACCGCAATCTGTATTAAGATGGAAATATCTACACCGCTATCTGTATAAACATGGAAATATCTGCCCAACTATCTGTATAAACATGGAAAAACCGCACCGCTATCTGAATAAACATGGAAATATCCGCACAGCTATCTGTATAAACATGGAAACATCTACACCGCCATCTGTGTAAACATGAAAATATCTACACCGCCATCCCTATAAACATGGAAATATCTACACCGCCATGTGTATGAACATGGAAATATCTACACCGCCATCTCTATAAACGTGGAAATATCTACACCGCTATCTGTATGAACTTGGAAATATCTACACTGCTCTCTGTATAAAATTGAAATTATCTACACAACTATCTCTATAAACATGGAAATATCTACACTGCTATCTGTTTTAACATGGAAATATCTACAGTGCTATCTGTATAAACATGGAAATAACTTCACCGCTATCTGTATAAACATGGAAATATCTACACCGCTGTCTCTATAAACTTGGAAATAACTAAACCACTATCTCTGTAAACATGGAAATATCTAGACCGCCATCTCTATAAACATGGAAATATCTACACCACCTTCTGTATAAACATGGAAATATCTATACCGTTATCGGCATAAACATGGAAATATCTACACCGCCACCTGTTTGAACATGGAAATATCTACACTGCCATCCGTACAAACATGGAAATATCTACACCGCCATCTGTATGCACATGTAAATATCTTCACCGCCATCTGTGTGAATATGGAAATATCTACACCGCTAAATGTATGAACATGGAAATGTCTACACCGCTATTGGTATGAACATGGAAATATCTACACCGCTATCTGTATGAACATGGAAATATCTACACCGCCATCTGTACAAACATGGACATATCTACACTGCCATCTGTATTAAGATGGACATATCAACACCGCTATCTGTATAAATATGGAAATATCAGCCCAACTATCTGTATAAACATGGAAATATCCGCACCGCTATGTGTATAAACATGGATATATCTACACTGCTATCTGCATAAACATGGAAATATTCTCACCGCTATCTGTGTAAACATGGAAATATCTACACCGCCATCTGTGTAAACATGAAAATATCTACACCGCCATCCCTATAAACATGGAAATATTTACACCGCCATCTGTATGAACATGGAAATATCTACACCGCCATGTGTATGAACATGGAAATATCTGCACCGCCATCTCTATAAACGTGGAAATATCTACACCGCTATCTGTATGAACTTGGAAATATCTACACTGCTCTCTGTATAAAATTGAAATTATCTACACCACTATCTCTATAAACATGGAAATATCTACACCGCTATCTGTATAAACATGGAAATATCTCCACCACTATCTGTATAAACATGGAAATAACCGCACCGCTATCTGTATGAACATGGAAATATCTACACCGCTATCTGCATAAACATGGAAATATCCACACCGATATCTGTGTAAACATGGAAATATCTACACGGCCATCTGTGTAAACATGAAAATATCTACATCGCCATCGCTATAAACATGGAAATATCTACACCGCCATCTGTACGAACATGGAATATCTATACCGCTATCTGTATGTACATGGAAATATCTACACCGCTATGTGTATGAACATGCAAATATCTACACAGCTATCTGTATATAAGTGGAAATATCTACACTGCTATCTCTATAAACATGGAAATATCTACACTGCCATCTGTATAAACATGGAAATATGTACACCGCCATTTGTATTAACATAGAAATATCCACACCGCTAACTCTATGAATATGGAAATATCTACACCGCTATCAGAATAAACATGGAAATATCTACACCGCTATCTGTATGAACATGGAAATATCTACACCGCTAGGTGTATGAACATGGAAATATCTACACCGCTCTCTGTATGAACATGGATATATCTACACCGCAATCTGTAAGGACATGGAAATATCTACACCGCTATGTGTATGAACATGCAAATATCTACACAGCTATCTGTATATAAGTGGAAATATCTACACTGCTATCTCTATAAACATGGAAATATCTACACTGCCATCTGTATAAACATGGAAATATCTACACCGCCATTTGTATTAACATGGAAATATCCACACCGCTAACTCTATGAATATGCAAATATCTACACCGCTATCAGAATAAACATGGAAATATCTACACCGCTATCTGTATGAACATGCAAATATCTACACCGCTATCTCTATAAACATGGTAATAACTACACTGCTAACTCTATAAACATGGAAATATCTACACCGTCATCTCTATGAACATGGAAATATCTACACCTACATTTGTATGAACATGGAAATATCCTCACCGCTATCTGTGTAAACATGGAAATGTCTACACCGCTATCTGTATAAACATGGAAATATCTGCCCAAATATCTGTATAAACATGGAAATACCACACCGCTATCTGAATAAACATGGAAATATCCGCACAGCTATCTGTATATACATGGAAACATCTACACCGCCATCTGTGTAAACATGAAAATATCTACACCGCCATCCCTATAAACATGGAAATATCTACACCGCCATGTGTATGAACATGGAAATATCTACACCGCCATCTCTATAAACGTGGAAATATCTACACCACTATCTGTATGAACTTGGAAATATCTACACTGCTCTCTGTATAAAATTGAAATTATCTACACCACTATCTCTATAAACATGGAAATATCTACACCGCTATCTGTATAAACATGGAAATATCTCCACCACTATCTGTATAAACATGGAAATAACCGCACCGCTATCTGTATGAACATGGAAATATCTACACCGCTATCTGCATAAACATGGAAATATCCACACCGATATCTGTGTAAACATGGAAATATCTACACGGCCATCTGTGTAAACATGAAAATATCTACACCGCCATCTCTATAAACATGGAAATATCTACACCGCAATCTGTACGAACATGGAATATCTATACCGCTATCTGTATGTACATGGAAATATCTACACCGCTATGTGTATGAACATGCAAATATCTACACAGCTATCTGTATATAAGTGGAAATATCTACACTGTTATCTCTATAAACATGGAAATATCTACACTGCCATCTGTATAAACATGGAAATATCTACACCGCCATTTGTATTAACATGGAAATATCCACACCGCTAACTCTATGAATATGGAAATATCTACACCGCTATCAGAATAAACATGGAAATATCTACACCGCTATCTGTATGAACATGGAAATATCTACACCGCTAGCTGTATGAACATGGAAATATCTACACCGCTCTCTGTATGAACATGGAAATATCTACACCGCAATCTGTATGGACATGGAAATATCTACACCGCTATGTGTATGAACATGCAAATATCTACACAGCTATCTGTATATAAGTGGAAATATCTACACTGCTATCTCTATAAACATGGAAATATCTACACTGCCATCTGTATAAACATGGAAATATCTACACCGCCATTTGTATTAACATGGAAATATCCACACCGCTAACTCTATGAATATGGAAATATCTACACCGCTATCAGAATAAACATGGAAATATCTACACCGCTATCTGTATGAACATGCAAATATCTACACCGCTATCTCTATAAACATGGTAATAACTACACTGCTAACTCTATAAACATGGAAATATCTACACCGTCATCTCTATGAACATGGAAATATCTACACCTACATTTGTATGAACATGGAAATATCCTCACCGCTATCTGTGTAAACATGGAAATGTCTACACCGCTATCTGTGTTAACATGGAAATATCTACACCGTCATCTGTGTAAACATGAAAATATCTACACCGCCATCCCTATAAACGTGGAAATATCTATACTGCCATCTGTATGAACATGGAAATATCTACACCGCCATCTCTATAAACGTGGAAATATCTACACCGCTATCTGTATGAACTTGGAAATATCTACACTGCTCTCTGTATAAAATTGAAATTATCTACACCAATATCTCTATAAACATGGAAATGTCTACACTGCTATCTGTATAAACATGGAAATATCTACACCGCTATCTGTATAAACATGGAAATATCTACACCGCTATCTGTATGAACATGGAAATATCTACAAAGCTATCTGTATGAACATGGAAATATCTACACCGTTATCTGTATGAACATGGAAATATCTACACCGCTATCTGTATGAACATGGAAATATCTATACCGCTATCTGTACGAACATGGAAATATCTACACCGCTATCTGTATGACCATGCAAATATCTACACAGCTATCTGTGTATCAATGGCAATATCTACACTGCTATCTCTATTAACATGGAAATAACTACACTGCTATCTGTATAAATATGGAAATATCTACACCGCCATCTCTATGAACATGGAAATATCTACACCGCCATCTGTATGAACATGGAAATATCTACACCGCAAAATATATGAACATGGAAATGTCTACACCGTTATTGGTATGAACCTGGAAATATCTAAACCGCTATCTGTATGAACATGGAAATATCTACACCGCCATCTGTATGAACATGGAAATATCTACACCGCTATCTGTATGAACATGGAAATATCTACACCGCTATCTGTATGAACATGGAAATACCTACACCGCCATCTGTATGAACATGTAAATATCTACACGGCCATCTTTATGAACATGGAAATATCTAAACCGCTAACTGTATGAGCATGGAAATATGTACACCGCTATCTGTATGAACATGGAAATATCTACACCACTAATTGTATGAACATGGAAATATCTACACCGCTATCTGTATGAACATGGAAATATCTACACCGCTATCTGCATGAACATGGAAATATCTACACCGGTATATCTATGAACATGCAAATATCTACACAGCTATCTGTAAATATCTACACTACTATCTCTATAAACATGGAAATAACTACACTGCTATCTCTATAAATATGGAAATATCAACACCGCCATCTCTATGAACTTGGAAATATCTACACCGCCATTTGTATGAACATGGTAATATCTACAGCGCCATCTCTATGAACATGGAAATATCTACACCACCATTAGTATGAACATGGAAATATCTACACCACCATCTGTATGAACATGGAAAAATCTTCACCGCCATCTATATGAACATCGATATATGTACACCGGCATCTGGATGAACATGGAAATATCTACACCGCTATCTGCATGAACATGGATCTATCTACACAGCTATCTGAATATACATGGAAATATCTACACAGATTTCTCTATAAATATGGAAATAACTACAGCGCTATCTCTATAAACTTCGAAATATCTACACAGCCATCTGTATGAACATGGAAATATCTACACCGCCATCTGTACAAACATGGACATATCTTCACCGCCATCTGTATTAAGATGGAAATATCTACACCGCTATCTGTATAAACATGGAAATATCTGCCCAAATATCTGTATAAACATGGAAATATCCGCACCGCTATCTGAATAAACATGGAAATATTCGCACCGCTATCTGTATAAACATGGAAATATCTACACTGATATCTGCATAAACATGGAAATATTCTCACCGCTATGTGTGTAAACATGGAAATGTCTACACCGCTATCTGTGTAAACATGGAAATATCTACACCGCCATGTGTGTAAACATGAAAATATCAACACTGCCATCCCAATAAACATGGAAATATCTACACCGTCCTCTGTAGGAACATGGAAATATCTGCAACGCCATCTCTATAAACGTGGAAATATCTACACCGCTATCTGTATGAACTTGGAAATACCTACACTGCTCTCTGTATTAAACTGAAATTATCTACACCACTATCTCTATAAACATGGAAATATCTACACTGCTATCTGTATAAACATGGAAATATCTACACCGCAATCTGTATAAACATGGAAATATCTTCACCGCTATCTGTATAAACATTTAAATATCTACAACGCTGTCTCTATAAACTTGGAAATAACTACGCCACTATCTCTGTAAACACGGAAATATCTAGACCGTCATCTCTATAAACATGGAAATATCTACACCACCATCTGTATAAACATGGAAATATCTACACCACCATCTGTATAAACATGGAAATATCTATACCGCTATCTGCATAAACATGGAAATATCTACACCGCCATCTCTATGAACATGGAAATATCTACACCGCCATCTGTACGAACATGGAAATATCTATACCGCCATCTGTATGAACATGTAAATATCTACACCGCCATCTGTATGAACATGTAAATATCTACACCGCTAACTGTATGAACATGGAAATATCTACACCGCTACCTGTATGAATACGGAAATATCTACACCGTTATCTGTATGAACATGGAAATATCTACACCGCTATCTGTATCAACATGGAAATATCTACACGGCTATCTGTACGAACATGGAAATATCTACACCGCTATCTGTATGACCATGCAAATATCTACACAGCTATCTGTATATCAATGGAAATATCTACACTGCTATCTCTATAAACATGGAAATAACTACACTGCTATCTGTATAAACATGGAAATATCTACACCGCCATCTGCACGAACATGGAAATATCTATACCGCCATCTGTATGAACATGTAAATATCTACACCGCGATCTGTATGAACATGTAAATATGTACACCGCCATCTGTATGAACATGGAAATACCTACAACGCTAACTGTATGGACATGGAAATATCTGCACCGCTATTGGTATGAACATGGAAATATCTGCACCGCTATCTGCATGAACATGGAAATATCTACACCGCTATCTGTATGAACATGGAAATATCTACAACGCTATCTGTATGAACATGGAAATATTTACCCCGGTATCTGTATGAACATGCAAATATCTACAAAGCTATCTGTATAAAATTGAAATTATCTACACCACTATCTCTATAAACATAGAAATAACTACACTGCTATGTGTATAAACATGGAAACATCTACACCGCCATCTCTATGAACATGGAAATATCTACACCGCCATTTGTATGAACATGGAAATATCTACACCGCCATCTCTATGAACATGGAAATATCTACACCGCCATTTGTATGAACATGGAAATATATTCACCACCATCTGTATGAACATGGATATATCTACACCGGCATCTTGATGAACATGGAAATATCTACACCGCTATCTGCATGAACATGGAAATATCTACACAGGTATCTGCATATACATGGAAATATCAACACATATTTCTAAATAAATATGGATATAACTACAGCGCTATCTCTATAAACTTCGAAATATCTACACCGCCATCTGTATGAACATGGAAATATCTACACCGCCATCTGTACGAACATGGACATATCTACACCGCCATCTGTATTAAGATGGAAATATCTACACCGCTATCTGTATAAACATGGAAATATCTGCCTATCTGTATAAACATGGAAATATCTGCACCGCTATCTGTATAAACATGGAAATATCCAGACCGCTATCTGCATAAAGATGGAAATATCCACAACGCTATCTGTGTAAACATGGAAATGTGTACACCGCTATCTGTGTAAACATGGAAATATATGCACCGCCATCTGTGTAAACATGAAAATATCTACACCGCCATCCCTATAAACGTTCAAATATCTACACCGCTATCTGTATGAACTTGGAAATATCTACAGTGCTATCTGTATAAAATTGAAATTATCTACACCACTAACTCTATATACATGGAAATATCTACACTGTTATCTGTATAAAAATGGAAATATCTACACCGCTATCTGTATAAACATGGAAACATCTTCACCGCTGTGTGTATAAACATGGAAATATCTAGACCGCCTTCTCTATAAACATGGAAATACCTACACCACCGTCTGTATAAACATGGAAATATCTATACCGCTATCTGCATAAACATGGAAATATCTACACCGCCATCTCTATGAACATGGAAATATCTACACCGCCATCTGTATGAACATGTAAATATCTACACCGCCATCTGTATGAACATGTAAATATATACGCCGCCATCTGTATGAACATGGAAATATCTACACCGGTAACTGTATGAACATGGAAATATCTACACCGCTATCTGTATGAACATGGAAATATCTACACCGCTATCTCTACGAACATGGAAATATCTACACCGCTATCTGTATGAACATGCACATATCTACACCGCCATCTCTATAAACATGGAAATATCTACACCGCCATCTGTATGAACATGGAAATATCTACACCTCCATCTGTACGAACATGGACATATCTACACCGCCATCTGTATTAAGATGGAAATATCTACACCGCTATCTTTATAAACATGGAAATATCTGCACCACTATCTGTATAAACAAGGAAATACCCGCACCGGTATCTGTATAAACATGGAAATATCTACACCGCTATCTGCATAAACATGGAAATATCCGCACCGCTATCTGTATAAACATGGAAATATCTACACCGCCATCTGTCTAAACATGAAAATATCTACACCGCCATCTCTATAAACATGGAAATATCTACACCGCCATCTGTATGAACATGGAAATATCTACACCGCCATCTCTATAAACGTGGGAATATCTACACCGCTATCTGTATGAACTTAGAAATATCTACACTGCTATCTGTATAAAATTGGAATTATCTACACCACTATCTCTATAAACATGGAAATATCTACACCACTATCTGTATAAACATGGAAATATCTACACCGCTATCTGTATGAACATGGGAATATCTTCACCTCTATCTCTATAAACATGGAAATATCTACAACGCTGTCTCCGTAAACTTGGAAATAACTACACCGCTGTCTCTATAAACATGGAAATATCTAGACCGCCATCTCTATGAACATGGAAATATCTACACAGCCATTTGTATGAACATGGAAATATCTACACCGCCATCTCTATGAACATGGAAATGTCTACACCGCCATTTGTATGAACATGGAAATATCTACACCGCCATCTGTATGAACATGGAAATATCTTCACCGCCATCTGTATCAGCATGGATATGTCTACACCGTCATCTGGATGAACATGGAAATATCTACACCGCTATCTGCATGAACATGGAAATATCTACAGAGTTATCTGCATATACATGGAAATAACTACACAGATTTCTCTATAAATATGGAAATAACTACAGCGCTATCTCTATAAACTTCGAAATATCTACACCGCCATCTGTATGAACATGGAAATATCTACACCGCCATCTGTACAAACATGGACATATCTACACCGCCATCTGTATTAAGATGGAAATATCTACACAGCTATCTGTATAAACATGGAAATATCTGCCCAACTATCTGTATAAACATGGAAATATCCGCACCGCTATCTGTATAAACATGGAAATATCTACACCGCTATCTGCATCAACATGGAAATATCCACACCGCTATCTGTGTAAACATGGAAATGACTACATCGAAATCTGTGTAAACAGGGAAATATCTACACCGCCATCTGTGTAAACGTGGAAATATCTTCACCGCCATCTCTATAAACATGGAAAATCTACACCGCCATCTGTATGAACATGGAAATATCTACACTGCCATCTCTATAAACGTGGAAATATCTACACCGCTATCTGTATGAACATGGAAATATCTACATCGCTATCTCTACGAACATGGAAATATCTACACCGCTATCTGTATGAACATGCACATATCTACACAGCTATCTGTATATCAATGGAAATATCTACACTGCTATCTCTATTAACATGGAAATAACTACACTGCTATCTGTATAAACATGGAAATATCTTCATCGCCATCTCTATGTACATGGAAAGATCTACACTGCCATCCGTACGAACATGGAAATATCTACACCGCCATCTGTATGAACATGTAAATATCTGCAACGCCATCTGTATGAACATGGAAATATCTACACCGCTAACTGTATGAACATGTAAATATCTACACCGCCATCTGTATAAACATGGAAATATCTGCACCACTATCTGTATAAACATGCAAATAACCGCACCGCTATCTGTATAAACATGGAAATATCTACAGAGCTATCTGCATAAACATGGAAATATCCACACCACTATCTGTGTAAACATGGAAATATCCACACCGCTATCTGTGTAAACATGGAAATATCTACACCGCCATCTGTGTAAACATGAAAATATCTACACTGCCATCTCTATAAACATGGAAATATCTACACCGCCATCTGTATGAACATGGAAATATCTACACCGCCATCTCTATAAACGTGGAAATATCTACACCGCTATCTTTATGAACTTAGAAATATCTACACTGCTATCTGTATAAAATTGGAATTATCTACACCACTATCTCTATAAACATGGAAATATCTACACCGCTATCTGTATAAACATGGAAATATCTACACCGCTATCTGTATAAACATGGGAATATCTTCACCTCTATCTCTATAAACATGGAAATATCTACAACGCTGTCTCTGTAAACTTGGAAATAACTACACCGCTATCTCTATAAACATGGAAATATCTAGACCGCCATCTCTATGAACATGGAAATATCTACACCGCCATTTGTATGAACATGGAAATATCTACACCGCCATCTCTATGAACATGGAAATGTCTACACCGCCACTTGTATGAACTTGGAAATATCTACACTGCCATCTGTATGAACATGGAAATATCTTCACCGCCATCTGTATCAGCATGGATATGTCTACACCGTCATCTGGATGAACATGGAAATATCTACACCGCTATCTGCATGAACATGGAAATATCTACAGAGTTATCTGCATATACATGGAAATAACTACACAGATTTCTCTATAAATATGGAAATAACTAAAGCGCTATCTCTATAAACTTCGAAATATCTACACCGCCATCTGTATGAACATGGAAATATCTACACCGCCATCTGTACAAACATGGAGATATCTACACCGCCATCTGTATTAAGATGGAAATATCTACACAGCTATCTGTATAAACATGGAAATATCTGCCCAACTATCTGTATAAACATGGAAATATCTGCACCGCTATCTGTATAAACATGGAAATATCCTGACCGCCATCTCTATAAACATGGAAATATCTACACCACCATCTGTATAAACATGGAAATATCCACAACGCTATCTGTGTAAACTTGGAAATGTGTACACCGCTATCGGTGTAAACATGGAAATATATGCACCGCCATCTGTGTAAACATGAAAATATCTACACCGCCATCTCTATAAACGTTCAAATATCTACACCGCTATCTGTATGAACTTGGAAATATCTACAGTGCTATCTGTATAAAATTGAAATTATCTACACCACTATCTCTATAAACATGGAAATATCTACACTGCTATCTGTTTTAACATGGAAACATCTTAACCGCTGTGTGTATAAACATGGAAATATCTAGACCGCCTTCTCTATAAACATGGAAATACCTACAACACCGTCTGTATAAACATGGAAATATCTATACCGCTATCTGCATAAACATGGAAATATCTACACCGCCATCTCTATGAACATGGAAATATCTACACCGCCATCTGTATGAACATGGAAATATCTTCACCGCCATCTGTATCAGCATGGATATGTCTACACCGTCATCTGGATGAACATGGAAATATCTACAACGCTATCTGCATGAACATGGAAATATCTACAGAGATATCTGCATATACATGGAAATAACTACACAGATTTCTCTATAAATATGGAAATAACTACAGCGGTATCTCTATAAACTTCGAAATATCTACACCGCCATCTGTATGAACATGGAAATATCTACACTGCCATCTGTACAAACATGGACATATCTACACCGCCATCTGTATTAAGATGGAAATATCTACACAGCTATCTGTATAAACATGGAAATATCTGCCCAACTATCTGTATAAAAATGGAAATATCCGCACCGGTATCTGTATAAACATGGAAATATCTACACCGCTATCTGCATCAACATGGAAATATCCACACCGCTATCTGTGTAAACATGGAAATGACTACACCGCTATCTTTGTAAACAGGGAAATATCTACACCGCCATCTGTGTAAACATGGAAATATCTACACCGCCATCTCTATAAATATGGAAAATCTACACCGCCATCTGTATGAACATGGAAATATCTACACTGCCATCTCTATAAACGTGGAAATATCTACACCGCTATCTGTATGAACTTGGAAATATCTACACTGCTATCTGTATAAAATTGAAATTATCTACACCACTGTCTCTATAAACATGGAAATATCTGCACTGTTATCTGTATAAACATGAAAATATCTACAGCGCTATCTGTTTAAACATGGAAATAACTTCACCACTATCTGTATAAACATGGAAATATCTACAACGCTGTCTCTATAAACTTGGAAATAACTACACCACTATCTCTATAAACATGGAAATATCTAGACCGCCATCTCTATAACCATGGAAATATCTACACCACCATCTGTATTAACATGGAAATATCTATACCGCTGTCTGCATAAACATGGAAATATCTACAGCGCCATCTCTATGAACATGGAAATATCTACACGGCCATCTGTACGAACATGGAAATATCTACACCACCATCTGTATGAACATGTAAATATCTACACCACCATCTGTATGAACATGGAAATATCTACACCGCTATGTTTATGAACATGGAAATATCTACAGCGCTATCTGTATGAACATGGAAATACCTACAACGTTATCTGTATGAACATGGAAATATCTACACCGCTATCTGTATGAACATGGAAATAGCTACACCGCTATCTGTTCGAAGATTGAAATATCTACACCGCTATCTGTATGAACATGCAAATATCTACACAGCTATGTGTATATCAATGGAAATATCTACACCGCCATCTGTATGAACATGGAAATATCTACACCGCTAACTGTATGAACATGTAAATATCTACACCGCCATCTGTATAAACATGGAAATATCTGCACCACTATCTGTATAAACATGCAAATAACCGCACCGCTATCTGTATAAACATGGAAATATCTACACCGCTATCTGCATAAACATGGAAATATCCACACCGCTATCTGTGTAAACATGGAAATATCCACACCGCTATCTGTGTAAACATGGAAATATCTACACCGCCATCTGTGTAAACATGAAAATATCTACACTGCCATCTCTATAAACATGGAAATATCTACACCGCCATCTGTATGAACATGGAAATATCTACACCGCCATCTCTATAAACGTGGAAATATCTACACCGCTATCTTTATGAACTTAGAAATATCTACACTGCTATCTGTATAAAATTGGAATTATCTACACCACTATCTCTATAAACATGGAAATATCTACACCGCTATCTGTATAAACATGGAAATATCTACACCGCTATCTGTATAAACATGGGAATATCTTCACCTCTATCTCTATAAACATGGAAATATCTACAACGCTGTCTCTGTAAACTTGGAAATAACTACACCGCTATCTCTATAAACATGGAAATATCTAGACCGCCATCTCTATGAACATGGAAATATCTACACCGCCATTTGTATGAACATGGAAATATCTACACCGCCATCTCTATGAACATGGAAATGTCTACACCGCCACTTGTATGAACATGGAAATATCTACACTGCCATCTGTATGAACATGGAAATATCTTCACCGCCATCTGTATCAGCATGGATATGTCTACACCGTCATCTGGATGAACATGGAAATATCTACACCGCTATCTGCATGAACATGGAAATATCTACAGAGTTATCTGCATATACATGGAAATAACTACACAGATTTCTCTATAAATATGGAAATAACTAAAGCGCTATCTCTATAAACTTCGAAATATCTACACCGCCATCTGTATGAACATGGAAATATCTACACCGCCATCTGTACAAACATGGACATATCTACACCGCCATCTGTATTAAGATGGAAATATCTACACAGCTATCTGTATAAACATGGAAATATCTGCCCAACTATCTGTATAAACATGGAAATATCCGCACCGCTATCTGTATAAACATGGAAATATCTACACCGCTATCTGCATCAACTTGGAAATATCCACACCGCTATCTGTGTAAACATGGAAATGACTACATCGCTATCTGTGTAAACAGGGAAATATCTACACCGCCATCTGTGTAAACGTGGAAATATCTACACCGCCATCTCTATAAACATGGAAAATCTACACCGCCATCTGTATGAACCTGGAAATATCTACACTGCCATCTCTATAAATGTGGAAATATCTACACCGCTATCTGTCTGAACGTGGAAATATCTACACTGCTATCTGTATAAAATTGAAATTATCTACACCACTGTCTCTATAAACATGGAAATATCTACACTGTTATCTGTATAAACATGAAAATATCTACAACGCTATCTGTTTAAACATGGAAATAACTTCACCACTATCTGTATAAACATGGAAATATCTACAACGCTGTCTCTATAAACTTGGAAATAACTACACCACAATCTCTATAAACATGGAAATATCTAGACCGCCATCTCTATAAGCATGGAAATATCTACACCACCATCTGCATTAACATGGAAATACCTATACCGCTGTCTGCATAAACATGGAAATATCTACACCGCCATCTCTATGAACATGGAAATATCTACACGGCCATCTGTATGAACATGGAAATATCTACACCGCTATCTGTAGGAACATTGAAATATCTACACCGCTATCTGTATGAACATGGAAATATCTACACCGCTATCTGTATGAACATGGAAATATCTACAACGTTATCTGTATGAACATGGAAATATCTACACCGCTATCTGTATGAACATGGAAATAGCTACACCGCTATCTGTTCAAAGATGGAAATATCTACACCGCTATCTGTATGAACATGCAAATATCTACACAGCTATGTGTATATCAATGGAAATATCTACACTGCTATCTCTATAAACATGGAAATATCTACACTGCTATCTGTATAAACATGGAAATATCTACACCGGCATCTCTATGAACATGGAAATATCTACACCGCCATTTGTATGGACATGGAAATATCTACACCGCCATCTCTATGAACATGGAAATATCTACACCGCCACTTGTATGAACATGGAAATATCTACACCGCCACCAGTATGAACATGGAAATATCTACACTGCCATCTCTATAAACGTGGAAATATCTACATCGCTATCTGTATGAACTTGGAAATATCTACACTGCTCTCGGTATAAATTTGAAATTATCTACACCACTATCTCTATAAACACGGAAATATCTACACTTCTATCTGTATAAACATGGAAATATCTACACCGCTATCTGTATAAACATGGAAATATCTGCACCGCTATCTGTATAAACATGGAAATATCTAGACCGCCATCTCTATAAACATGGAAATATCTACACCACCATCTGTATAAACATGGAAATATCCACAACGCTATCTGTGTAAACATGGAAATGTGTACACCGCTATCAGTGTAAACATGGAAATATATGCACCGCCATCTGTGTAAACATGAAAATATCTACACCGCCATCTCTATAAACGTTCAAATATCTACACCGCTTTCTGTATGAACTTGGAAATATCTACAGTGCTATCTGTATAAAATTGAAATTATCTACACCGCTAACTCTATATACATGGAAATATCTACACTGTTATCTGTATAAAAATGGAAATATCTACACCGCTATCTGTATAAACATGGAAACATCTTCACCGCTGTGTGTATAAACATGGAAATATCTAGACCGCCTTCTCTATAAACATGGAAATACCTACACCACCGTCAGTATAAACATGGAAATATCTATACCGCTATCTGCATAAACATGGAAATATCTACACCGCCATCTCTATGAACATGGAAATATCTACACCGCCATCTGTATGAACATGGAAATATCTACACCACTAACTGTATGAACATGGAAATATCTACGCCGCTATCTGTATGACCATGGAAATATCTACACCGTTATCTGTATGAACATGGAAATATCTACACCGCTATCTGTATGAACATGGAAATATCTACACCGCTATCTCTACGAACATGGAAATATCTACACCGCTATCTGTATGAACATGCACATATCTACAGAGCTATCTGTATATCAATGGAAATATCTACACTGCTATCTCTATTAACATGGAAATAACTACCCTGCTATCTGTATAAACATGGAAATATCTGCACCGCCATCTCTATGAACATGGAAAGATCTACACTGCCATCCGTACGAACATGGAAATATCTACACCGCCATCTGTATGAACATGTAAATATCTACACCGCCATCTGTATGAACATGGAAATATCTACACCGCTATCTGTATGAACATGCAAATATCTACAAAGCTATCTGTAGATCAATGGAAATATCTACACTGCTATCTCTATAAGCATGGAAATAACTACACTGCTATCTGTATAAACATGGAAATATCTACACCGCCATCTCTATGAACATGGAAATATCTACACCGCCATTTGTATGAACATGGAAATATCTTCACCGACATCTGTATGAACTTGGATATATCTACACCGGCATCTGGATGAACATGGAAATATCTTCACAGCTATCTGCATATACATGTAAATATCTACACAGATATCTCTATAAATATGGAAATAACTACAGCGCTATCTCTATAAACTTCGAAATACCTACACCGCCATCAATATGAACATGGAAATATCTACACCGCTAATTGTATGAACATGGAAATATCTATACCGCTATCTGTATGAACATGGAAATATCTACACCGCTATCTGTATGAACATGCAAATATCTACACAGCTATCTGTATATCCATGGAAATATCTAAACTACTATCTCTATAAACATGGAAATAACTACACTGCTATCTGTATAAACATGGAAATGTCCACAACGCCATCTCTATGAACATGGAAATATCTACACCGCCATCTGTATGAACATGGAAATATCTACACCGCCATCTCTATGAACATGGAAATGTCTACACCGCCATTTGTATGAACATGGAAATATCTACACCGCCATCTGTATGAACATGGAAATATCTTCACCGCCATCTGTATCAGCATGGATATGTCTACACCGTCATCTGGATGAACATGGAAATATCTACACCGCTATCTGCATGAACATGGAAATATCTACAGAGCTATCTGCATATACATGGAAATAACTACACAGATTTCTCTATAAATATGGAAATAACTAAAGCGCTATCTCTATAAACTTCGAAATATCTTCACCGCCATCTGTATGAACATGGAAATATCTACACCGCCATCTGTACGAACATGGACATATCTACACCGCCATCTGTATTAAGATGGAAATATCTACACAGCTATCTGTATAAACATGGAAATATCTGCCCAACTATCTGTATAAACATGGAAATATCCGCACCGCTATCAGTATAAACATGGAAATATCTACACCGCTATCTGCATCAACATGGAAATATCCACACCGCTATCTGTGTAAACATGGAAATGTCTACACCGCTATCTGTGTAAACTGGGAAATATCTACACCGCCATCTGTGTAAACATGGAAATATCTACACCGCCATCTCTATAAACATGGAAAATCTACACCGCCATCTGTATGAACATGGAAATATCTACACTGCCATCTCTATAAACGTGGAAATATCTACACCGCTATCTGCATGAACTTGGAAATATCTACACTGCTATCTGTATAAAATTGAAATTATCTACACCACTGTCTCTATAAACATGGAAATATCTACACTGTTATCTGAATAAACATGAAAATATCTACACCGCTATCTGTTTAAACATGGAAATAACTTCACAACTATCTGTATAAACATGGAAATATCTACAATGCTGTCTCTATAAACTTGGAAATAACTACACCACTATCTCTATAAACATGGAAATATCTAGACCGCCATCTCTATAAGCATGGAAATATCTACACCACCATCTGTATTAACATGGAAATATCTATACCGCTGTCTGCATAAACATGGAAATATCTACACCGCCATCTCTATGAACATGGAAATATCTACACGGCCATCTGTACGAACATGGAAATATCTACACCACCATCTGTATGAACATGTAAATATCTACACCACCATCTGTATGAACATGGAAATATCTACACCGCTATCTGTATGAACATGGAAATATCTACACCGCTATCTGTATGAACATGGAAATATCTACAACATTATCTGTATGAACATGGAAATATCTACACCGCTATCTGTATGAACATGGAAATAGCTACACCGCTATCTCTACGAACATGGAAATATCTACACCGCTATCTGTATGAACATGCACATATCTACAGAGCTATCTGTATATCAATGGAAATATCTACACTGCTATCTCTATTAACATGGAAATAACTACCCTGCTATCTGTATAAACATGGAAATATCTGCACCGCCATCTCTATGAACATGGAAAGATCTACACTGCCATCCGTACGAACATGGAAATATCTACACCGCCATCTGTATGAACATGTAAATATCTACACCGCCATCTGTATGAACATGGAAATATCTACACCGCTATCTGTATGAACATGCAAATATCTACAAAGCTATCTGTAGATCAATGGAAATATCTACACTGCTATCTCTATAAGCATGGAAATAACTACACTGCTATCTGTATAAACATGGAAATATCTACACCGCCATCTCTATGAACATGGAAATATCTACACCGCCATTTGTATGAACATGGAAATATCTTCACCGACATCTGTATGAACTTGGATATATCTACACCGGCATCTGGATGAACATGGAAATATCTTCACAGCTATCTGCATATACATGTAAATATCTACACAGATATCTCTATAAATATGGAAATAACTACAGCGCTATCTCTATAAACTTCGAAATACCTACACCGCCATCAATATGAACATGGAAATATCTACACCGCTAATTGTATGAACATGGAAATATCTATACCGCTATCTGTATGAACATGGAAATATCTACACCGCTATCTGTATGAACATGCAAATATCTACACAGCTATCTGTATATCCATGGAAATATCTAAACTACTATCTCTATAAACATGGAAATAACTACACTGCTATCTGTATAAACATGGAAATGTCCACAACGCCATCTCTATGAACATGGAAATATCTACACCGCCATCTGTATGAACATGGAAATATCTACACCGCCATCTCTATGAACATGGAAATGTCTACACCGCCATTTGTATGAACATGGAAATATCTACACCGCCATCTGTATGAACATGGAAATATCTTCACCGCCATCTGTATCAGCATGGATATGTCTACACCGTCATCTGGATGAACATGGAAATATCTACACCGCTATCTGCATGAACATGGAAATATCTACAGAGCTATCTGCATATACATGGAAATAACTACACAGATTTCTCTATAAATATGGAAATAACTAAAGCGCTATCTCTATAAACTTCGAAATATCTTCACCGCCATCTGTATGAACATGGAAATATCTACACCGCCATCTGTACGAACATGGACATATCTACACCGCCATCTGTATTAAGATGGAAATATCTACACAGCTATCTGTATAAACATGGAAATATCTGCCCAACTATCTGTATAAACATGGAAATATCCGCACCGCTATCAGTATAAACATGGAAATATCTACACCGCTATCTGCATCAACATGGAAATATCCACACCGCTATCTGTGTAAACATGGAAATGTCTACACCGCTATCTGTGTAAACTGGGAAATATCTACACCGCCATCTGTGTAAACATGGAAATATCTACACCGCCATCTCTATAAACATGGAAAATCTACACCGCCATCTGTATGAACATGGAAATATCTACACTGCCATCTCTATAAACGTGGAAATATCTACACCGCTATCTGCATGAACTTGGAAATATCTACACTGCTATCTGTATAAAATTGAAATTATCTACACCACTGTCTCTATAAACATGGAAATATCTACACTGTTATCTGAATAAACATGAAAATATCTACACCGCTATCTGTTTAAACATGGAAATAACTTCACAACTATCTGTATAAACATGGAAATATCTACAATGCTGTCTCTATAAACTTGGAAATAACTACACCACTATCTCTATAAACATGGAAATATCTAGACCGCCATCTCTATAAGCATGGAAATATCTACACCACCATCTGTATTAACATGGAAATATCTATACCGCTGTCTGCATAAACATGGAAATATCTACACCGCCATCTCTATGAACATGGAAATATCTACACGGCCATCTGTACGAACATGGAAATATCTACACCACCATCTGTATGAACATGTAAATATCTACACCACCATCTGTATGAACATGGAAATATCTACACCGCTATCTGTATGAACATGGAAATATCTACACCGCTATCTGTATGAACATGGAAATATCTACAACATTATCTGTATGAACATGGAAATATCTACACCGCTATCTGTATGAACATGGAAATAGCTACACCGCTATCTGTTCGAAGATGGAAATATCTACACCGCTATCTGTATGAACATGCAAATATCTACACAGCTATGTGTATATCAATCGAAATATCTACACTGCTATCTCTATAAACATGGAAATAACTACACTGCTATCTGTATAAACATGGAAATATCTACACCGCCATCTCTATGAACACGGAAATATCTACACCGCCATTTGTATGGACATGGAAATATCTACACCGCTTCTCTATGAACGTGGAAATATCTACAACGCCATTTGTATGAACATGGAAATATCTACACTGCCATCTCTATAAACGTGGAAATATCTACATCGCTATCTGTATGAACTTGGAAATATCTACACTGCTCTCGGTATAAATATGAAATTATCTACACAACTATCTCTATAAACACGGAAAAATCTACACTTCTATCTGTATAAACATGGAAATATCTACACCGCTATCTGTATAAACATGGAAATATCTTCACCGCTATCTGTATAAACATGGAAATATCTAGACCGCCATCTCTATAAACATGGAAATATCTACACCACCATCTGTATAAACATGGAAATATCTATACCGCTATCTGCAAAAACATGGAAATAGCTACACCCCCATCTCTATGAACATGGAAATATCTACACCGCCATCTGTACGAACATGGATATATCTACACCGCCATCTGTATGAACATGTAAATATCTACACCGCCATCTGTATGAACATGGAAATATCTACACCGCTAACTGTATGAACATGGAAATATCTACACCGCTATCTGTATGAACATGGAAATATCTACACCGTTATCTGTATGAACATGGAAATATCTACACCGCTATCTGTATGAACATGGAAATATCTACACCGCTATCTCTACGAACATGGAAATATCTACACCGCTATCTGTATGAACATGCAAATATCTACACAGCTATCTGTATATCAATGGAAATATCTACACTGCTATCTCTATAAACATGGAAATAACTACACTGCTATCTGTATAAACATGGAAATATCTACACCGCCACCTGTATGATCATGGAAATAACTACATTGCCATCCGTACGAACATGGAAATATCTACACCGCGATCTGTATGAACATGTAAATATGTACACCGCCATCTGTATGAACATGGAAATACCTACAACGCTAACTGTATGGACATGGAAATATCTGCACCGCTATTGGTATGAACATGGAAATATCTGCACCGCTATCTGCATGAACATGGAAATATCTACACCGCTATCTGTATGAACATGGAAATATCTACAACGCTATCTGTATGAACATGGAAATATTTACCCCGGTATCTGTATGAACATGCAAATATCTACAAAGCTATCTGTATAAAATTGAAATTATCTACACCACTATCTCTATAAACATAGAAATAACTACACTGCTATGTGTATAAACATGGAAACATCTACACCGCCATCTCTATGAACATGGAAATATCTACACCGCCATTTGTATGAACATGGAAATATCTACACCGCCATCTCTATGAACATGGAAATATCTACACCGCCATTTGTATGAACATGGAAATATATTCACCACCATCTGTATGAACATGGATATATCTACACCGGCATCTTGATGAACATGGAAATATCTACACCGCTATCTGCATGAACATGGAAATATCTACACAGGTATCTGCATATACATGGAAATATCAACACATATTTCTAAATAAATATGGATATAACTACAGCGCTATCTCTATAAACTTCGAAATATCTACACCGCCATCTGTATGAACATGGAAATATCTACACCAGCATCTGTACGAACATGGACATATCTACACCGCCATCTGTATTAAGATGGAAATATCTACACCGCTATCTGTATAAACATGGAAATATCTGCCTATCTGTATAAACATGGAAATATCTGCACCGCTATCTGTATAAACATGGAAATATCCACACCGCTATCTGCATAAACATGGAAATATCCACAACGCTATCTGTGTAAACATGGAAATGTGTACACCGCTATCTGTGTAAACATGGAAATATATGCACCGCCATCTGTGTAAACATGAAAATATCTACACCGCCATCCCTATAAACGTTCAAATATCTACACCGCTATCTGTATGAACTTGGAAATATCTACAGTGCTATCTGTATAAAATTGAAATTATCTACACCACTAACTCTATATACATGGAAATATCTACACTGTTATCTGTATAAAAATGGAAATATCTACACCGCTATCTGTATAAACATGGAAACATCTTCACCGCTGTGTGTATAAACATGGAAATATCTAGACCGCCTTCTCTATAAACATGGAAATACCTACACACCGTCTGTATAAACATGGAAATATCTATACCGCTATCTGCATAAACATGGAAATATCTACACCGCCATCTCTATGAACATGGAAATATCTACACCGCCATCTGTATGAACATGTAAATATCTACACCGCCATCTGTATGAACATGTAAATATCTACGCCGCCATCTGTATGAACATGGAAATATCTACACCGGTAACTGTATGAACATGGAAATATCTACACCGCTATCTGTATGAACATGGAAATATCTACACCGCTATCTCTACGAACATGGAAATATCTACACCGCTATCTGTATGAACATGCACATATCTACACCGCCATCTCTATAAACATGGAAATATCTACACCGCCATCTGTATGAACATGGAAATATCTACACCGCCATCTGTACGAACATGGACATATCTACACCGCCATCTGTATTAAGATGGAAATATCTACACCGCTATCTTTATAAACATGGAAATATCTGCACCACTATCTGTATAAACAAGGAAATACCCGCACCGGTATCTGTATAAACATGGAAATATCTACACCGCTATCTGCATAAACAGGGAAATATCCGCACCACTATCTGTATAAACATGGAAATATCTACACCGCTATCTGCATAAACATGGAAATATCCACACCGCTATCTGTGTAAACATGGAAATGTCTACACCGCTATCTGTGTAAACATGGAAACATCTACACCGCCATCTGTGTAAACATGGAAATATCTACACCGCCATCTCTATAAACATGGAAATATCTACACCGCCATCTGTATGAACATGGAAATATCTACACCGCCATCTCTATAAACGTGGAAATATCTACACTGCCATCTTTATGAACTTGGAAACATCTACACTGCTATCTGTATAAAATTGAAATTATCTACACCACTATCTCTATAAACATGGAAATATCTACACTGCTATCTGTATAAACAGGGAAATATCTTCACCGCTATCTGTATAAACATGGAAATATCTACAACGCTGTCTCTTTAAACTTGGAAATAACTACACCACTATCTCTATAAACATGGAAATATGTAGACTGCCATCTCTATAAACATGGAAATACCTACACCACCATCTGTATAAACATGGAAATATCTATACCGCTATCTGCATAAACATGGAAATTTCTACACCGCCATCTGTACGAACATGCAAATATCTACACAGCTATCTGTATATCAATGGAAATATCTACACTGCTATCTCTATAAACATGGAAATAACTGCACTACTATCTGCATAAACATGGAAATATCTACACCGCCGCCTGTATGAACATGGAAATATGTACACTGCCATCAGCACGAACATGGAAATATCTACACCGCCATCTGTATGAACATGTAAATACCTACACCGCCATCTGTATGAACATGGAATATCTACACCGCTAATTGTATGAACATGGAAATATCTACACCGCTATCTGTATGAACATGGAAATATCTACACCGCTATCTGTATGAACATGGAAATATCTACACCGCTATCTGTATGAACATGCAAATATCTACACAGCTATCTGTATATCCATGGAAATATCTACACTACTATCTCTATAAACATGGAAATAACTACACTGCTATCTGTATAAACATGGAAATGTCTACACCGCCATCTCTATGAACATGGAAATATCTACACCGCCATTTGTATGAACATGGAAATATCTACACCGCCATCTCTATGAACATGGAAATGTCTACACCGCCATTTGTATGAACATGGAAATATCTACACCGCCATCTGTATGAACATGGAAATATCTTCACCGCCATCTGTATCAGCATGGATATGTCTACACCGTCATCTGGATGAACATGGAAATATCTACACCGCTATCTGCATGGACATGGAAATATCTACAGAGTTATCTGCATATACATGGAAATAACTACACAGATTTCTCTATAAATATGGAAATAACTACAGCGGTATCTCTATAAACTTCGAAATATCTACACCGCCATCTGTATGAACATGGAAATATCTACACTGCCATCTGTACAAACATGGACATATCTACACCGCCATCTGTATTAAGATGGAAATATCTACACAGCTATCTGTATAAACATGGAAATATCTGCCCAACTATCTGTATAAAAATGGAAATATCCGCACCGCTATCAGTATAAACATGGAAATATCTACACCGCTATCTGCATCAACATGGAAATATCCACACAGCTATCTGTGTAAACATGGAAATGACTACACCGCTATCTTTGTAAACAGGGAAATATCTACACCGCACTCTGTGTAAACATGGAAATATCTACACCGCCATCTCTATAAATATGGAAAATCTACACCGCCATCTGTATGAACATGGAAATATCTACACTGCCATCTCTAAAAACGTGGAAATATCTACACCGCTATCTGTATGAACTTGGAAATATCTACACTGCTATCTGTATAAAATTGAAATTATCTACACCACAGTCTCTATAAACATGGAAATATCTACACTGTTATCTGTATAAACATGAAAATATCTACACCGCTATCTGTTTAAACATGGAAATAACTTCACCACTATCTGTATAAACATGGAAATATCTACAACGCTGTCTCTATAAGCATGGAAATATCTACACCACCATCTGTATTAACATGGAAATATCTATACCGCTGTCTGCATAAACATGGAAATATCTACACCGCCATCTCTATGAACATGGAAATATCTGGACGGCCATCTGTACGAACATGGAAATATCTACACCACCATCTGTATGAACATGTAAATATCTACACCACCATCTGTATGAACATGGAAATATCTACACCGCTGTGTTTATGAACATGGAAATATCTACACCGCTATCTGTGTAAACATGGAAATATCTACACCGCCATCTGTCTAAACATGAAAATATCTACACCACCATCTCTATAAACATGGAAATATCTACACCGCCATCTGTATGAACATGGAAATATCTACACCGCCATCTCTATAAACGTGGAAATATCTACACCGCTATCTGTATGAACTTAGAAATATCTACACTGCTATCTGTATAAAATTGGAATTATCTACACCACTATCTCTATAAACATGGAAATATCTACACCACTATCTGTATAAACATGGAAATATCTACACCGCTATCTGTATAAACATGGGAATATCTTCACCTCTATCTCTATAAACATGGAAATATCTACAACGCTGTCTCCGTAAACTTGGAAATAACTACACCGCTATCTCTATAAACATGGAAATATCTAGACCGCCATCTCTATGAACATGGAAATATCTACACAGCCATTTGTATGAACATGGAAATATCTACACCGCCATCTCTATGAACATGGAAATGTCTACACCGCCATTTGTATGAACATGGAAATATCTACACCGCCATCTCTATGAACATGGAAATATCTTCACCGCCATCTGTATCAGCATGGATATGTCTACACCGTCATCTGGATGAACATGGAAATATCTACACCGCTATCTGCATGAACATGGAAATATCTACAGAGTTATCTGCATATACATGGAAATAACTACACAGATTTCTCTATAAATATGGAAATAACTACAGCGCTATCTCTATAAACTTCGAAATATCTACACCGCCATCTGTATGAACATGGAAATATCTACACCGCCATCTGTACAAACATGGACATATCTACACCGCCATCTGTATTAAGATGGAAATATCTACACAGCTATCTGTATAAACATGGAAATATCTGCCCAACTATCTTTATAAACATGGAAATATCCGCACCGCTATCTGTATAAACATGGAAATATCTACACCGCCATCTCTATGAACATGGAAATATCTACACCGCCATTTGTATGAACATGGAAATATCTTCACCGACATCTGTATGAACTTGGATATATCTACACCGGCATCTGGATGAACATGGAAATATCTTCACAGCTATCTGCATATACAAGTAAATATCTACACAGATATCTCTATAAATATGGAATAACTACAGCGCTATCTCTATAAACTTCGAAATACCTACACCGCCATCAATATGAACATGGAAATATCTACACCGCTAATTGTATGAACATGGAAATATCTATACCGCTATCTGTATGAACATGGAAATATCTACACCGCTATCTGTATGAACATGCAAATATCTACACAGCTATCTGTATATCCATGGAAATATCTAAACTACTATCTCTATAAACATGGAAATAACTACACTGCTATCTGTATAAACATGGAAATGTCCACACCGCCATCTCTATGAACATGGAAATATCTACACCGCCATTTGTATGAACATGGAAATATCTACACCGCCATCTCTATGAACTTGGAAATGTCTACACCGCCATTTGTATGAACATGGAAATATCTACACCGCCATCTGTATGAACATGGAAATATCTTCACCGCCATCTGTATCAGCTTGGATATGTCTACACCGTCATCTGGATGAACATGGAAATATCTACACCGCTATCTGCATGAACATGGAAATATCTACAGAGCTATCTGCATATACATGGAAATAACTACACAGATTTCTCTATAAATATGGAAATAACTAAAGCGCTATCTCTATAAACTTCGAAATATCTTCACCGCCATCTGTATGAACATGGAAATATCTACACCGCCATCTGTACGAACATGGACATATCTACACCGCCATCTGTATTAAGATGGAAATATCTACACAGCTATCTGTATAAACATGGAAATATCTGCCCAACTATCTGTATAAACATGGAAATATCCGCACCGCTATCAGTATAAACATGGAAATATCTACACCGCTATCTGCATCAACATGGAAATATCCACACCGCTATCTGTGTAAACATGGAAATGTCTACACCGCTATCTGTGTAAACTGGGAAATATCTACACCGCCATCTGTGTAAACATGGAAATATCTACACCGCCATCTCTATAAACATGGAAAATCTACACCGCCATCTGTATGAACATGGAAATATCTACACTGCCATCTCTATAAACGTGGAAATATCTACACCGCTATCTGCATGAACTTGGAAATATCTACACTGCTATCTGTATAAAATTGAAATTATCTACACCACTGTCTCTATAAACATGGAAATATCTACACTGTTATCTGAATAAACATGAAAATATCTACACCGCTATCTGTTTAAACATGGAAATAACTTCACAACTATCTGTATAAACATGGAAATATCTACAATGCTGTCTCTATAAACTTGGAAATAACTACACCACTATCTCTATAAACATGGAAATATCTAGACCGCCATCTCTATAAGCATGGAAATATCTACACCACCATCTGTATTAACATGGAAATATCTATACCGCTGTCTGCATAAACATGGAAATATCTACACCGCCATCTCTATGAACATGGAAATATCTACACGGCCATCTGTACGAACATGGAAATATCTACACCACCATCTGTATGAACATGTAAATATCTACACCACCATCTGTATGAACATGGAAATATCTACACCGCTATCTGTATGAACATGGAAATATCTACACCGCTATCTGTATGAACATGGAAATATCTACAACATTATCTGTATGAACATGGAAATATCTACACCGCTATCTGTATGAACATGGAAATAGCTACACCGCTATCTGTTCGAAGATGGAAATATCTACACCGCTATCTGTATGAACATGCAAATATCTACACAGCTATGTGTATATCAATCGAAATATCTACACTGCTATCTCTATAAACATGGAAATAACTACACTGCTATCTGTATAAACATGGAAATATCTACACCGCCATCTCTATGAACATGGAAATATCTACACCGCCATTTGTATGGACATGGAAACATCTACACCGCCATCTCTATGAACATGGAAATATCTACAACGCCATTTGTATGAACATGGAAATATCTACACTGCCATCTCTATAAACGTGGAAATATCTACATCGCTATCTGTATGAACTTGGAAATATCTACACTGCTCTCGGTATAAATATGAAATTATCTACACCACTATCTCTATAAACACGGAAAAATCTACACTTCTATCTGTATAAACATGGAAATATCTACACCGCTATCTGTATAAACATGGAAATATCTTCACCGCTATCTGTATAAACATGGAAATATCTAGACCGCCATCTCTATAAACATGGAAATATCTACACCACCATCTGTATAAACATGGAAATATCTATACCGCTATCTGCAAAAACATGGAAATAGCTACACCCCCATCTCTATGAACATGGAAATATCTACACCGCCATCTGTACGAACATGGATATATCTACACCGCCATCTGTATGAACATGTAAATATCTACACCGCCATCTGTATGAACATGGAAATATCTACACCGCTAACTGTATGAACATGGAAATATCTACACCGCTATCTGTATGAACATGGAAATATCTACACCGTTATCTGTATGAACATGGAAATATCTACACCGCTATCTGTATGAACATGGAAATATCTACACCGCTATCTCTACGAACATGGAAATATCTACACCGCTATCTGTATGAACATGCAAATATCTACACAGCTATCTGTATATCAATGGAAATATCTACACTGCTATCTCTATAAACATGGAAATAACTACACTGCTATCTGTATAAACATGGAAATATCTACACCGCCACCTGTATGATCATGGAAATAACTACATTGCCATCCGTACGAACATGGAAATATCTACACCGCGATCTGTATGAACATGTAAATATCTACACCGCCATCTGTATGAACATGGAAATACCTACAACGCTAACTGTATGGACATGGAAATATCTGCACCGCTATTGGTATGAACATGGAAATATCTGCACCGCTATCTGCATGAACATGGAAATATCTACACCGCTATCTGTATGAACATGGAAATATCTACAACGCTATCTGTATGAACATGGAAATATTTACCGCGCTATCTGTATGAACATGCAAATATCTACAAAGCTATCTGTATAAAATTGAAATTATCTACACCACTATCTCTATAAACATAGAAATAACTACACTGCTATGTGTATAAACATGGAAACATCTACACCGCCATCTCTATGAACATGGAAATATCTACACCGCCATTTGTATGAACATGGAAATATCTACACCGCCATCTCTATGAACATGGAAATATCTACACCGCCATTTGTATGAACATGGAAATATATTCACCACCATCTGTATGAACATGGATATATCTACACCGGCATCTTGATGAACATGGAAATATCTACACCGCTATCTGCATGAACATGGAAATATCTACACAGGTATCTGCATATACATGGAAATATCAACACATATTTCTAAATAAATATGGATATAACTACAGCGCTATCTCTATAAACTTCGAAATATCTACACCGCCATCTGTATGAACATGGAAATATCTACACCGCCATCTGTACGAACATGGACATATCTACACCGCCATCTGTATTAAGATGGAAATATCTACACCGCTATCTGTATAAACATGGAAATATCTGCCTATCTGTATAAACATGGAAATATCTGCACCGCTATCTGTATAAACATGGAAATATCCACACCGCTATCTGCATAAACATGGAAATATCCACAACGCTATCTGTGTAAACATGGAAATGTGTACACCGCTATCTGTGTAAACATGGAAATATATGCACCGCCATCTGTGTAAACATGAAAATATCTACACCGCCATCCCTATAAACGTTCAAATATCTACACCGCTATCTGTATGAACTTGGAAATATCTACAGTGCTATCTGTATAAAATTGAAATTATCTACACCACTAACTCTATATACATGGAAATATCTACACTGTTATCTGTATAAAAATGGAAATATCTACACCGCTATCTGTATAAACATGGAAACATCTTCACCGCTGTGTGTATAAACATGGAAATATCTAGACCGCCTTCTCTATAAACATGGAAATACGTACACCACCGTCTGTATAAACATGGAAATATCTATACCGCTATCTGCATAAACATGGAAATATCTACACCGCCATCTCTATGAACATGGAAATATCTACACCGCCATCTGTATGAACATGTAAATATCTACACCGCCATCTGTATGAACATGTAAATATCTACGCCGCCATCTGTATGAACATGGAAATATCTACACCGGTAACTGTATGAACATGGAAATATCTACACCGCTATCTGTATGAACATGGAAATATCTACACCGCTATCTCTACGAACATGGAAATATCTACACCGCTATCTGTATGAACATGCACATATCTACACCGCCATCTCTATAAACATGGAAATATCTACACCGCCATCTGTATGAACATGGAAATATCTACACCGCCATCTGTACGAACATGGACATATCTACACCGCCATCTGTATTAAGATGGAAATATCTACACCGCTATCTTTATAAACATGGAAATATCTGCACCACTATCTGTATAAACAAGGAAATACCCGCACCGGTATCTGTATAAACATGGAAATATCTACACCGCTATCTGCATAAACATGGAAATATCCGCACCGCTATCTGTATAAACATGGAAATATCTACACCGCTATCTGCATAAACATGGAAATATCCACACCGCTATCTGTGTAAACATGGAAATGTCTACACCGCTATCTGTGTAAACATGGAAACATCTACACCGCCATCTGTGTAAACATGGAAATATCTACACCGCCATCTCTATAAACATGGAAATATCTACACCGCCATCTGTATGAACATGGAAATATCTACACCGCCATCTCTATAAACGTGGAAATATCTACACTGCCATCTGTATGAACTTGGAAACATCTACACTGCTATCTGTATAAAATTGAAATTATCTACACCACTATCTCTATAAACATGGAAATATCTACACTGCTATCTGTATAAACAGGGAAATATCTTCACCGCTATCTGTATAAACATGGAAATATCTACAACGCTGTCTCTTTAAACTTGGAAATAACTACACCACTATCTCTATAAACATGGAAATATGTAGACTGCCATCTCTATAAACATGGAAATACCTACACCACCATCTGTATAAACATGGAAATATCTATACCGCTATCTGCATAAACATGGAAATTTCTACACCGCCATCTGTACGAACATGCAAATATCTACACAGCTATCTGTATATCAATGGAAATATCTACACTGCTGTCTCTATAAACATGGAAATAACTGCACTACTATCTGCATAAACATGGAAATATCTACACCGCCGCCTGTATGAACATGGAAATATGTACACTGCCATCAGCACGAACATGGAAATATCTACACCGCCATCTGTATGAACATGTAAATACCTACACCGCCATCTGTATGAACATGGAATATCTACACCGCTAATTGTATGAACATGGAAATATCTACACCGCTATCTGTATGAACATGGAAATATCTACACCGCTATCTGTATGAACATGGAAATATCTACACCGCTATCTGTATGAACATGCAAATATCTACACAGCTATCTGTATATCCATGGAAATATCTACACTACTATCTCTATAAACATGGAAATAACTACACTGCTATCTGTATAAACATGGAAATGTCTATACCGCCATCTCTATGAACATGGAAATATCTACACCGCCATTTGTATGAACATGGAAATATCTACACCGCCATCTCTATGAACATGGAAATGTCTACACCGCCATTTGTATGAACATGGAAATATCTACACCGCCATCTGTATGAACATGGAAATATCTTCACCGCCATCTGTATCAGCATGGATATGTCTACACCGTCATCTGGATGAACATGGAAATATCTACACCGCTATCTGCATGAACATGGAAATATCTACAGAGTTATCTGCATATACATGGAAATAACTACACAGATTTCTCTATAAATATGGAAATAACTACAGCGGTATCTCTATAAACTTCGAAATATCTACACCGCCATCTGTATGAACATGGAAATATCTACACTGCCATCTGTACAAACATGGACATTAATACACCGCCATCTGTATTAAGATGGAAATATCTACACAGCTATCTGTATAAACATGGAAATATCTGCCCAACTATCTGTATAAACATGGAAATATCCGCACCGCTATCTGTATAAACATGGAAATATCTACACCGCCATCTCTATGAACATGGAAATATCTACACCGCCATTTGTATGAACATGGAAATATCTTCACCGACATCTGTATGAACTTGGATATATCTACACCGGCATCTGGATGAACATGGAAATATCTTCACAGCTATCTGCATATACATGTAAATATCTACACAGATATCTCTATAAATATGGAATAACTACAGCGCTATCTCTATAAACTTCGAAATAACTACACCGCCATCAATATGAACATGGAAATATCTACACCGCTAATTGTATGAACATGGAAATATCTATACCGCTATCTGTATGAACATGGAAATATCTACACCGCTATCTGTATGAACATGCAAATATCTACACAGCTATCTGTATATCCATGGAAATATCTAAACTACTATCTCTATAAACATGGAAATAACTACACTGCTATCTGTATAAACATGGAAATGTCCACACCGCCATCTCTATGAACATGGAAATATCTACACCGCCATTTGTATGAACATGGAAATGTCCACACCGCCATTTCTATGAACATGGAAATATGTACACCGCCATTTGTATGAACATGGAAATATCTACACCGCCATCTCTATGAACATGGAAATGTCTACACCGCCATTTGTATGAACATGGAAATATCTACACCGCCATTTGTATGAACATGGAAATATCTACACCGCCATCTCTATGAACATGGAAATATCTACACCGCCATTTGTATGAACATGGAAATATATTCACCACCATCTGTATGAACATGGATATATCTACACCGGCATCTTGATGAACATGGAAATATCTACACCGCTATCTGCATGAACATGGAAATATCTACACAGGTATCTGCATATACATGGAAATATCAACACATATTTCTAAATAAATATGGATATAACTACAGCGCTATCTCTATAAACTTCGAAATATCTACACCGCCATCTGTATGAACATGGAAATATCTACACCGCCATCTGTACGAACATGGACATATCTACACCGCCATCTGTATTAAGATGGAAATATCTACACCGCTATCTGTATAAACATGGAAATATCTGCCTATCTGTATAAACATGGAAATATCTGCACCGCTATCTGTATAAACATGGAAATATCCACACCGCTATCTGCATAAACATGGAAATATCCACAACGCTATCTGTGTAAACATGGAAATGTGTACACCGCTATCTGTGTAAACATGGAAATATATGCACCGCCATCTGTGTAAACATGAAAATATCTACACCGCCATCCTTATAAACGTTCAAATATCTACACCGCTATCTGTATGAACTTGGAAATATCTACAGTGCTATCTGTATAAAATTGAAATTATCTACACCACTAACTCTATATACATGGAAATATCTACACTGTTATCTGTATAAAAATGGAAATATCTACACCGCTATCTGTATAAACATGGAAACATCTTCACCGCTGTGTGTATAAACATGGAAATATCTAGACCGCCTTCTCTATAAACATGGAAATACCTACACCACCGTCTGTATAAACATGGAAATATCTATACCGCTATCTGCATAAACATGGAAATATCTACACCGCCATCTCTATGAACATGGAAATATCTACACCGCCATCTGTATGAACATGTAAATATCTACACCGCCATCTGTATGAACATGTAAATATCTACGCCGCCATCTGTATGAACATGGAAATATCTACACCGGTAACTGTATGAACATGGAAATATCTACACCGCTATCTGTATGAACATGGAAATATCTACACCGCTATCTCTACGAACATGGAAATATCTACACCGCTATCTGTATGAACATGCACATATCTACACCGCCATCTCTATAAACATGGAAATATCTACACCGCCATCTGTATGAACATGGAAATATCTACACAGCCATCTGTACGAACATGGACATATCTACACCGCCATCTGTATTAAGATGGAAATATCTACACCGCTATCTTTATAAACATGGAAATATCTGCACCACTATCTGTATAAACAAGGAAATACCCGCACCGGTATCTGTATAAACATGGAAATATCTACACCGCTATCTGCATAAACATGGAAATATCCGCACCGCTATCTGTATAAACATGGAAATATCTACACCGCCATCTGTCTAAACATGAAAATATCTACACCGCCATCTCTATAAACATGGAAATATCTACACCGCCATCTGTATGAACATGGAAATATCTACACCGCCATCTCTATAAACTTGGAAATATCTACACCGCTATCTGTATGAACTTAGAAATATCTACACTGCTATCTGTATAAAATTGGAATTATCTACACCACTATCTCTATAAACATGGAAATATCTACACCACTATCTGTATAAACATAGAAATATCTACACCGCTATCTGTATGAACATGGGAATATCTTCACCTCTATCTCTATAAACATGGAAATATCTACAACGCTGTCTCCGTAAACTTGGAAATAACTACACCGCTATCTCTATAAACATGGAAATATCTAGACCGCCATCTCTATGAACATGGAAATATCTACACCGCCATTTGTATGAACATGGAAATATCTACACCGCCATCTCTATGAACATGGAAATGTCTACACCGCCATTTGTATGAACATGGAAATATCTACACCGCCATCTGTATGAACATGGAAATATCTTCACCGCCATCTGTATCAGCATGGATATGTCTACACCGTCATCTGGATGAACATGGAAATATCTACACCGCTATCTGCATGAACATGGAAATATCTACAGAGTTATCTGCATATACATGGAAATAACTACACAGATTTCTCTATAAATATGGAAATAACTACAGCGCTATCTCTATAAACTTCGAAATATCTACACCGCCATCTGTATGAACATGGAAATATCTACACCGCCATCTGTACAAACATGGACATATCTACACCGCCATCTGTATTAAGATGGAAATATCTACACAGCTATCTGTATAAACATGGAAATATCTGCCCAACTATCTGTATAAACATGGAAATATCCGCACCGCTATCTGTATAAACATGGAAATATCTACACCGCTATCTGCATCAACATGGAAATATCCACACCGCTATCTGTGTAAACATGGAAATGACTACATCGAAATCTGTGTAAACAGGGAAATATCTACACCGCCATCTGTGTAAACGTGGAAATATCTACACCGCCATCTCTATAAACATGGAAAATCTACACCGCCATCTGTATGAACATGGAAATATCTACACTGCCATCTCTATAAACGTGGAAATATCTACACCGCTATCTGTATGAACATGGAAATATCTACATCGCTATCTCTACGAACATGGAAATATCTACACCGCTATCTGTATGAACATGCACATATCTACACAGCTATCTGTATATCAATGGAAATATCTACACTGCTATCTCTATTAACATGGAAATAACTACACTGCTATCTGAATAAACATGGAAATATCTTCACCGCCATCTCTATGTACATGGAAAGATCTACACTGCCATCCGTACGAACATGGAAATATCTACACCGCCATCTGTATGAACATGTAAATATCTGCAACGCCATCTGTATGAACATGGAAATATCTACACCGCTAACTGTATGAACATGTAAATATCTACACCGCCATCTGTATAAACATGGAAATATCTGCACCACTATCTGTATAAACATGCAAATAACCGCACCGCTATCTGTATAAACATGGAAATATCTACAGAGCTATCTGCATAAACATGGAAATATCCACACCACTATCTGTGTAAACATGGAAACATCCACACCGCTATCTGTGTAAACATGGAAATATCTACACCGCCATCTGTGTAAACATGAAAATATCTACACTGCCATCTCTATAAACATGGAAATATCTACACCGCCATCTGTATGAACATGGAAATATCTACACCGCCATCTCTATAAACGTGGAAATATCTACACCGCTATCTTTATGAACTTAGAAATATCTACACTGCTATCTGTATAAAATTGGAATTATCTACACCACTATCTCTATAAACATGGAAATATCTACACCGCTATCTGTATAAACATGGAAATATCTACACCGCTATCTGTATAAACATGGGAATATCTTCACCTCTATCTCTATAAACATGGAAATATCTACAACGCTGTCTCTGTAAACTTGGAAATAACTACACCGCTATCTCTATAAACATGGAAATATCTAGACCGCCATCTCTATGAACATGGAAATATCTACACCGCCATTTGTATGAACATGGAAATATCTACACCGCCATCTCTATGAACATGGAAATGTCTACACCGCCACTTGTATGAACTTGGAAATATCTACACTGCCATCTGTATGAACATGGAAATATCTTCACCGCCATCTGTATCAGCATGGATATGTCTACACCGTCATCTGGATGAACATGGAAATATCTACACCGCTATCTGCATGAACATGGAAATATCTACAGAGTTATCTGCATATACATGGAAATAACTACACAGATTTCTCTATAAATATGGAAATAACTAAAGCGCTATCTCTATAAACTTCGAAATATCTACACCGCCATCTGTATGAACATGGAAATATCTACACCGCCATCTGTACAAACATGGACATATCTACACCGCCATCTGTATTAAGATGGAAATATCTACACAGCTATCTGTATAAACATGGAAATATCTGCCCAACTATCTGTATAAACATGGAAATATCCGCACCGCTATCTGTATAAACATGGAAATATCTACACCGCTATCTGCATCAACTTGGAAATATCCACACCGCTATCTGTGTAAACATGGAAATGACTACATCGCTATCTGTGTAAACAGGGAAATATCTACACCGCCATCTGTGTAAACGTGGAAATATCTACACCGCCATCTCTATAAACATGGAAAATCTACACCGCCATCTGTATGAACCTGGAAATATCTTCACTGCCATCTCTATAAACGTGGAAATATCTACACCGCTATCTGTCTGAACTTGGAAATATCTACACTGCTATCTGTATAAAATTGAAATTATCTACACCACTGTCTCTATAAACAAGGAAATATCTACACTGTTATCTGTATAAACATGAAAATATCTACACCGCTATCTGTTTAAACATGGAAATAACTTCACCACTATCTGTATAAACATGGAAATATCTACAACGCTGTCTCTATAAACTTGGAAATAACTACACCACTATCTCTATAAACATGGAAATATCTAGACCGCCATCTCTATAAGCATGGAAATATCTACACCACCATCTGCATTAACATGGAAATACCTATACCGCTGTCTGCATAAACATGGAAATATCTACACCGCCATCTCTATGAACATGGAAATATCTACACGGCCATCTGTACGAACATGGAAATATCTACACCGCTATCTCTATGAACATGGAAATATCTACACTGCTATCTGTATGAACATGGAAATATCTACACCGCTATCTGTATGAACATGGAAATATCTACACCGCTATCTGTATGAACATGGAAATAGCTACACCGCTATCTGTTCAAAGGTGGAAATATCTACACCGCTATCTGTATGAACATGCAAATATCTACACAGCTATGTGTTTATCAATGGAAATATCTACACTGCTATCTCTATAAACATGGAAATATCTACACTGCTATCTGTATAAACATGGAAATATCTACACCGGCATCTCTATGAACATGGAAATATCTACACCGCCATTTGTATGGACATGGAAATATCTACACCGCCATCTCTATGAACATGGAAAGATCTACACTGCCATCCGTACGAACATGGAAATATCTACACCGCCATCTGTATGAACATGTAAATATCTACACCGCCATCTGTATGAACATGGAAATATCTACACCGCTATCTGTATGAACATGCAAATATCTACAAAGCTATCTGTAGATCAATGGAAATATCTACACTGCTATCTCTATAAGCATGGAAATAACTACACTGCTATCTGTATAAACATGGAAATATCTACACCGCCATCTCTATGAACATGGAAATATCTACACCGCCATTTGTATGAACATGGAAATATCTTCACCGACATCTGTATGAACTTGGATATATCTACACCGGCATCTGGATGAACATGGAAATATCTTCACAGCTATCTGCATATACATGTAAATATCTACACAGATATCTCTATAAATATGGAAATAACTACAGCGCTATCTCTATAAACTTCGAAATACCTACACCGCCATCAATATGAACATGGAAATATCTACACCGCCATCTGTACGAACATGGACATATCTACACCGCCATCTGTATTAAGATGGAAATATCTACACCGCTATCTGTATAAGCATGGAAATATGTGCACCACTATCTGTATAAACATGGAAATATCAGAACCGCTATCTGTATAAACATGGAAATATCTACACCGCTATCTGCATAAACATGGAAATAACCACACCGCTATCTGTGTAAACATGGAAATGTCTACACCGCCATCTGTATGAACATGGAAATATCTACACTGCTTACTGTATGAACATGGAAATATCTGCACCGATATCTGTATGAAGATGGAAATATCTACACTGTTATCACTATGAACATGGAAATATCTACACCGCTATCTGTATGAACATGGAAATAACTACACCGCTATCTGTACGAACATGGAAATATCTACACCGCTATCTGTATGAACATGCAAATATCTACACAGCTATCTGTATATCAATGGAAATATTTACACTGCTATCTCTATAAACATGGAAATATCTACACTGCTATCTGTAAAAACATGGAAATACCCACACCGCCATCTCTATGATCATGGAAATATCTACACCGCCGTCTGTATGAACATGGATATATCTACACCCTCATCTGCATGAACATGGAAATATCTTCACCGCTATCTGCATGAACATGGAAATATCTACACAGCTATCTGCATATACATGGAAATATCTACACAGATTTCTCTATAAATATGGAAATAACTACAGCGCTATCTCTATAAACTTCGAAATATCTACACCGCCTTCTGTATGAACATGGAAATATCTACACCGCCGTCTGTACGAACATGGACATATCTACACCGCCATCTGTAATAAGATGGAAATATCTACACCGCTACCTGTATAAACATGGAAATATCTGCACCAATATCTGTATAAAGATGGAAATAACCGCACCGCTATCTGTATAAACATGGAAATATCTACACCGCTATCTGTATAAACATGGAAATATCCACACCGCTATCTGTGTAAACATGGAAATATCTACACCGCTATCTGTGTAAACATGGAAGTATCTACACCGCTATCTGTGTAAACATGAAAATATCTACACTGCCATCTCTATAAACATGGAAATATCTACACCACCATCTGTATGAACATGGAAATATCTACACCGCCATCTCCATAAACGTGGAAATATCTACACCGCTATCTGTATGAACTTAGAAATATCGACACTGCTATCTGTATAAAATTGGAATTATGTACACCACTATCCCTATAAACATGGAAATATCTACACCGCTATCTGTATAAACATGGAAATATCTACACCGCTATCTGTATAAACATGGAAATAGCTTCACCGCTATCTGTATAAACATGCAAATATCTACAACGCTGTCTCTATAAACTTGGAAATAACTACACCACTATCTCTATAACCATGGAAATATCTAGACTGCCATCTCTATAAACATGGAAATATCTACAACGCCATCTCTGTGAACATGGAAATATCTACACCGCCATCTGTACGAACATGGAAATATTTACACCGCCATCTGTACTAACATGTAAATATCTACACTGCCATCTGTATGAACATGGAAATATCTACACCACTATCTGTATGAACATGCAAATATCTACACAGCTATCTGTATATCAATGGAAATATCTACACTGCTATCTCTATAAACATGGAAATAACTAAACTGCTATCTGTATAAACATGGAAATATCTACACCGCCACCTGTATGAACATGGAAATATCTACACTGCCATCCGTACGAACTTGGAAACATCTACACCGCCATCTGTATGAACATGTAAATATCTACACTGCCATCTGTATGAACATGGAAATACCTACACCACTAACTGTATGAACATGGAAATAACTACACCGCTATCTGTATGAACATGGAAATATCTACACCGCTATCTGTATGAACATGGAAATATCTACACCGCTCTCTGTATGAACATGGAAATATCTACACCGCTATCTGTATTAACATGGAAATATCTACACTGCTATTTGTATGAACATGAAAATATCTACACAGCTGTCTGTATATCAATGGAAATATCTACATGGCTATCTCTATAAACGTGGAAATAACTACACCGCTATCTGTATAAACATGAAAATATCTACACCGCCATCTCTATGAACATGGAAATACCTACACCCCCATTTGTATGAACATGGAAATACCTACACCGCCATCTCTATGAACATGGAAATATCTTCACCGCCATCTGTATGAGCATGGATATATCTACACCGGCATCTGGATGAACATGGAAATATCTACACCGCTATCTGCATGAACGTGGAAATATCTACACAGCTATCTGCATATACATGGAAATATCTACACAGATTTCTCTATAAATATGGAAATAACTTCAGCGCTATCCCTATAAACTTTGAAATATCTACACCACCATCTGTATGAACATGGAAATATCTACACCGCCCTCTGTACGAACATGGACGTACCTACACCGCCATCGGTAATAAGATGGAAATATCTACACCGCTATCTGTATAAACATGGAAATATCAGCACCACTATCTGTATAAACAGGGAAATATCCGCACCGCTATCTGTATAAACATGGAAATAACTACACTGCTATCTGCATAAACATGGAAATATCCACACCACTATCCATGTAAACATGGAAATGTCTACACCGCTATCTGTGTAAACACGGAAATATCTACACCGCCATCTGTGTAAACATGAAAATATCTACACCGCCATCTCTATAAACATGGAAATATCTACACCGCCATCTGTATGAACATGGAAATACCTACACCGCCATCTCTATAAACGTGGAAATATATACACCGCTATCTGTATGAATTTGGAAATATCTACACTGCTATCTGTATAAAATTGGAATTATCTACATCACTATCTCTATAAACATGGAAATATCTACACTGCTATCTGTATGAACATGGAAATATCTACACCGCTATCTGTATAAACATGGAAATATCTTCACCGCTATCTGTATAAACATGGAAATATCTACAACGCTGTCTCTATTAACTTGGAAATAACTACACCACTATCTCTATAAACATGGAAATATCTAGACCGCCATCTCTATAAACATGGAAATATCTACACCACCATCTGTGTAAACATGGAAATATCTATACCGCTATCTGCATAAACATGGAAATATCTACACCGCCATCTCTATGAACATGGAAATATCTACACCGCCATCTGTACGAACATGGACATATCTACACCGCCATCTGTATTAAGATGGAAATATCTACACCGCTATCTTTATAAACATGGAAATATCTGCACCACTATCTGTATAAACAAGGAAATACCCGCACCGGTATCTGTATAAACATGGAAATATCTACACCGCTATCTGCATAAACATGGAAATATCCGCACCGCTATCTGTATAAACATGGAAATATCTACACCGCCATCTGTCTAAACATGAAAATATCTACACCGCCATCTCTATAAACATGGAAATATCTACACCGCCATCTGTATGAACATGGAAATATCTACACCGCCATCTCTATAAACTTGGAAATATCTACACCGCTATCTGTATGAACTTAGAAATATCTACACTGCTATCTGTATAAAATTGGAATTATCTACACCACTATCTCTATAAACATGGAAATATCTACACCACTATCTGTATAAACATGGAAATATCTACACCGCTATCTGTATGAACATGGGAATATCTTCACCTCTATCTCTATAAACATGGAAATATCTACAACGCTGTCTCCGTAAACTTGGAAATAACTACACCGCTATCTCTATAAACATGGAAATATCTAGACCGCCATCTCTATGAACATGGAAATATCTACACAGCCATTTGTATGAACATGGAAATATCTACACCGCCATCTCTATGAACATGGAAATGTCTGCACCGCCATTTGTATGAACATGGAAATATCTACACCGCCATCTGTATGAACATGGAAATATCCTCACCGCCATCTGTATCAGCATGGATATGTCTACACCGTCATCTGGATGAACATGGAAATATCTACACCGCTATCTGCATGAACATGGAAATATCTACAGAGTTATCTGCATATACATGGAAATAACTACACAGATTTCTCTATAAATATGGAAATAACTACAGCGCTATCTCTATAAACTTCGAAATATCTACACCGCCATCTGTATGAACATGGAAATATCTACACCGCCATCTGTACAAACATGGACATATCTACACCGCCATCTGTATTAAGATGGAAATATCTACACAGCTATCTGTATAAACATGGAAATATCTGCCCAACTATCTGTATAAACATGGAAATATCCGCACCGCTATCTGTATAAACATGGAAATATCTACACCGCTATCTGCATCAACATGGAAATATCCACACCGCTATCTGTGTAAACATGGAAATGACTACATCGAAATCTGTGTAAACAGGGAAATATCTACACCGCCATCTGTGTAAACGTGGAAATATCTACACCGCCATCTCTATAAACATGGAAAATCTACACCGCCATCTGTATGAACATGGAAATATCTACACTGCCATCTCTATAAACGTGGAAATATCTACACCGCTATCTGTATGAACATGGAAATATCTACACCGCTATCTCTACGAACATGGAAATATCTACACCGCTATCTGTATGAACATGCACATATCTACACAGCTATCTGTATATCAATGGAAATATCTACACTGCTATCTCTATTAACATGGAAATAACTACACTGCTATCTGTATAAACATGGAAATATCTTCACCGCCATCTCTATGTATATGGAAAGATCTACACTGCCATCCGTACGAACATGTAAATATCTACACCGCCATCTGTATGAACATGTAAATATCTGCAACGCCATCTGTATGAACATGGAAATATCTACACCGCTAACTGTATGAACATGTAAATATCTACACCGCCATCTGTATAAACATGGAAATATCTGCACCACTATCTGTATAAACATGCAAATAACCGCACCGCTATCTGTATAAACATGGAAATATCTACAGAGCTATCTGCATAAACATGGAAATATCCACACCACTATCTGTGTAAACATGGAAATATCCACACCGCTATCTGTGTAAACATGGAAATATCTACACCGCCATCTGTGTAAACATGAAAATATCTACACTGCCATCTCTATAAACATGGAAATATCTACACTGCCATCTGTATGAACATGGAAATATCTACACCGCCATCTCTATAAACGTGGAAATATCTACACCGCTATCTTTATGAACTTAGAAATATCTACACTGCTATCTGTATAAAATTGGAATTATCTACACCACTATCTCTATAAACATGGAAATATCTACACCGCTATCTGTATAAACATGGAAATATCTACACCGCTATCTGTATAAACATGGGAATATCTTCACCTCTATCTCTATAAACATGGAAATATCTACAACGCTGTCTCTGTAAACTTGGAAATAACTACACCGCTATCTCTATAAACATGGAAATATCTAGACCGCCATCTCTATGAACATGGAAATATCTACACCGCCATTTGTATGAACATGGAAATATCTACACCGCCATCTCTATGAACATGGAAATGTCTACACCGCCACTTGTATGAACTTGGAAATATCTACACTGCCATCTGTATGAACATGGAAATATCTTCACCGCCATCTGTATCAGCATGGATATGTCTACACCGTCATCTGGATGAACATGG